>NC_037596.1:12415929-12746202 GCF_003073045.1 Pomacea canaliculata | reverse complement strand
CAAGTATACTTGTAAACCTACAGTCCCTGATATGAGCAGTAATGGATGCGAGGGGTTAAAGATGCGACTACAAACAAGACCACCGCAAAGCCCAACCAAACCACAACTAAAGAGGCTAGTCTAAACCACCTTCAACCACCGAGTCTACCAGGGAATAGAAAATACTGTTGAACAGAAGGTGGACAAGCATAACTCTCGCGCTTCGTGTGAAAATGTCGAAGATAATCAAAGAAAACAAATTAATTCGTTGGATACTATACCTGTATGTGACTCTGATTAAATGGTTCGACTTTTGTGAGCAGTATAAACAGTGAGCAGAAGAGGTACTAAGTCGCTCATACACACTGACAAACACGAAAGTACAGCTCAGCGCGCCGCTAGATTCTCTAACCACACCTTCGAGGTTTCTAGCTGATTATTAGCCGAAATCAGGTGTAGACACCACTTTTGGCACCTGTCCTGCAGTCTAGACTGACCCTGTTTTTACACAAACAAATATCGCTGGAAGGAATTGTTACACGAAGGCGGCAAAAAAAAAATGAGGATAAAGTAATGTACAACTTCAATACCTAATCATACATCATTCAAAAAAAAGCGGGACTACTCATAATCTACACTAACGTCTCACTATTGCATAACACTTCTTCTTGTTTCTACGCAAAAGGACACTGACATCCATGATAGGACAATGACTTTTGGTCTTGACAGTCATCTTTTGAAATCAGAAAGTGTTCAGGCAGGTGCGTGAGTCATACAATGCTTGCAGGATTCTGTATGGTCCACTAAAAATAGGAGACCAGTCGAAAGGGTGACATTATAACGCGAGAGACTCATCGGCTTGCACGGTGCAGAAGAAAGAGAGACATCAACCGAACTATCTTTAATTGGTACAACAAGCAAATAAATATAACTCCTCAAGTTTTAATCCTAATAATGTATTTAGTACCTTTGCATTCAAAAATGTTTGTAGATTATGTGCTTTAAGTATGGCTCCAAAATCTTCCGTAGTATCATTATGCATAATTTAACGGCAGTTCGTTGAATTCTTGATAATCGTTCATTAATAGAACACACATATGACACGTAAGCAGACTTAGCAGTTTAAAGGACACAGTAACCTTAAATCTCTAAGATCATGTAGTACAACCATGTTTCAAGCTTTTCCCATACAGAACCTTTGAAAATCAAAGGTGAAACCAACGCTTGTAAGCTGGCACCCTGTTCCTTACGCAGTCTTTCTATGACTGATCCATTCCGAGCTATCAGTTGAGAGTTTCCACGTATTAGGTTGTCTGGTACTCTCTAAAGGTCTCCGTAATCCGTCTGTGTTGCATGCTAATATAACAACAGTGGTAAGCAATTATTACACAGGTGTTGTAGCACATGGCGGGCTGATTGCAGTCGTCGTCTGTCCTGATCTTAAATTGTGCCAAACTTGCTTAGCTCGCTACAAGACAGTCCACTTGCTGACCCCTGTAACACTACCATCCCACAATTCTAGCTCTATTTATCTTAAGTTAATTGCCATCTTACAATTATTAGAAAGGAAGACAAACCATTAGCTGGTGATATATATAAACCTGAATGCAAAATTTTAAATCGAATATTATTTAAACATTGAGATGAAAGTGGTTGGTTGACAACAACTTAAGAGTATCTTTACTTAAGAAACAGACAAACTGACGGTATACAACGTTTCGGTAAACAGCGAGAACTCAATTCTACTACTTTCACTTACTTGTAACAACACACTTTTCTTGGATGCTATGAACTGAAGCCTAAGAGGCACAACATCTGCCTGACAAACAATGGCTGTTTGGTCAGGACAGTTAACTTTGGTGAGACACAGTAAGTTGTTCCAGGTAAAAAGGCGTGAGGCAAAGGGACTGGCAGATTCTCTGGTGGGTCCAGCCCTCTTACTGCCTCTTAGGATTCCAGTCTGAGGGAATGTCATGAGCGTAAACAGCATAAGCGACAGAACCTCCATTGGCTGGCACGGAGGTCGAGAGAGAGACATTACTGAACATGATACTAAACATTTTGAACAAGAAGAGTAAGTAAGATTATCTGAAACATTTCCCTAAGGTTTATTCTATTATAACGTGTTCAGCAAAAGGCGCGGTACGTATTTGTATATTTGTAATCTGACTGTTGTCTTGTAGGTGCATTCTGCACACACTAGTTTGACAATAATTATAAAGTGGAATGTTTCCTCCATTCATCTTGTGCTCCCCCAGTTTTTTCAGCGCTTAGTCCTGATGCCAGAGTCCTGGATGATTTTCTCTGAGTGTCCAGAGCTGCAGGGCGTGCTGGGCACTTGTCTATGATTAGAGATGAGAATACATTTTCCCACAAACAACAGTGTAATTTCCCAGATCGTATTCTTTTATAAAAATGAGATGAGTGTGACAAGATAACCACTATCCAAGTTCTATATATTTGTAGATCGTTGTTTTGGAGCTAAAGACTTTAAAACAGTTACGATTCGTGTTTCTTCTTTACCTAAACCACTTGTCATTCAATGTTCATGCAAGAACAGCTGTATGCCAGGAGTGCCAAGATAAACGTTAGTTGCAAGGTGTCTTCAGTAAAAATAAATAATAATAAATGTGTGATTTGCATAGCTCATACTCACGTCCTAGGTAAGCGTGTCTAAAGCGATTTGAAGAGGAGACACGATCAGCAAGAACAGAATGATGAACACCGACTGATGACTCATAAAAACAAATGTAGGAAATGCAAGAGAAATCAGAGAACAAGACTTAGAGTGTCGGTATTCAGCAGAGGTGCGAGTAGGGAAGAAGCAATCAACGGAAAAAGTCGGAGAAAGGATGGTTGTAAAAAGGACAAGCATGATGTGGACTGTTAGTATTGCTAAAGGATGAGGTGTGTCTTCAGTGCAAATTGGAAAGATTCAATGATAATAGGTAGCGAAGTAAGATAAGAAGTTGTATTGTTTAGCTGCACACTAAGTAAACATTCTGACCTTAAGATGTAGAAGTAACTCATTGTGTGCAGGGCTTAGTATCCCAAACTGTGGAGTTAGCAATTTATGTTAGCATCGGTTCACACTTGTTATTTATTCTTTATGCTAGTTAACCTGCCAAATAATTGAACATAATTTCAGCCAGTACACCAAACGAAGCAAAGGTCATTGGTGACGATTGAGCTATTCTTCTATTTCTTACTTTCATTCAGTCATAATTAAAGTGGAAGTCTCTAGTCAATACAGGAGTTTATCTCTTTATATGTAGTTGTTAGTAGATTACACTCCACTGCAGTAATAACTAAATCAGTGGTTCTTAACCGGATTCTATGAACCCTAGGGGTTCGTGTGAATCGGTCTCGGGGTTCGGCGGCCTCCACCACGAGGTCAAGACACACCCGCCAATTTCGTTGATGACACTAAAGAAGGTTCAAGGTGAATGTGCATGATCAAACTTTTTGGTACGGCACCTCAAACAAGGTTAAGAACCATGAACTAATAGTCGTGGGTTCAGTGTTATTTTACCTTTACACTTTCTTCCTAAGAAAGCAAACAACTATCAAAATATAATTAGCATACGAGCAACTTTTATAATTAATGCATTTCACACACTTTGTTTTATCCTAACTAAACGTATTAAGTACCTTTTACATTCAAAATGTTTGTAGATTAAAGCGCGTTAACTATGCTCCAAATTGTTTTTTCGTAGCATTAATTATGCGGGCGTCTACAAATGGTAAAAATATAAAGGGACAACATATTTACACATTACTCCAATTTTTTACGCGGTTTAGGTTGATTTTCTTGATAAATCGTGCTATTAATAGAACAACGCAGGGCACGTGAAGCAATTTTAGCAGTTCTAAAGGAACAGAACCTTCCATCTCTAAGATTATTTTAGTAAAAATGTTTCAAGCTTTTTCCCCATACAAACCTTTGAAATCAAAGGTTAACAATACTTTTTCACCCTTGCACCTGTCCTTGCAGTCTTTCAGGACTGATTCATCCGAGCCAACAATGAGTTTTCCACTTAAAGTGCTGTCTGGGTACTCTGTATAGGAGCCTGAACTCGTCTATGCTGCATGCTAATATAAACAACAGTGGTAAGGCAATTATTTACTTACTTTTAATTGAAAGTTCATTGTTCTACATTTTGACGTATTTCAAACAACATCCATAATCAAGTGAATCAATTTCTAATTTTTTTTTCGGTTACCCACTTTTCTTTCATGTTCTTCTTCCTTTTATTCAGTCTGTCTAAAAGCGGCTATACTATTTTACAACTTATTCCTTTAGGAATGAGAAAATCATATAAAAGATCTTCCGTTCCTAACTGTAACAAGCTGAGAACAAAGTTTCTTGCTGTCAAGCATACCACACAAAACCATTCAGGGCTTCTTCTTACCCAAAAAATTGCGTATAGTACGCATTAAAAGTTCAGAGGACCCCTTCAGTTTTCGTCAATGGGTTCCCAGGGGACCCCTTCAAATTTGGGCGAAGAACAGATACAAAATTGGGGACGTGTAATGTCTGACATCGTAGCCCAATCTATTGTTGTCGTCTGCTACAAGGTGAGAGTTACTTCCCTTGCACTGAGTTTTTTTTCCCTTACCGGGAAGAGTTACATTAACTTCATCCAAGATGTCGTTGACAGCGTGGTTAGGATCATCGTCTCAGAAAATGAAAGAAAGTGAGCACCCCAAGTACAGTGAGCATAAGCTCATCACAGATGCTTACACAGACTTCATGGCACAGAAATCTCGCCGTTTCTGACTAGACATTACAGTGCTTTGTGTGCCTGAAAGCAGTTGAACAAGTATGTTGATTTGTTGATTTTTTTTCACATTGTAAAAGGGACCCCTTAGAGTTAGCCTGGGACCCTTAGACATCTTTAGAGGGGTCCTGGAGCCCCAAAGAATTTAGCCGTAGCAGAGCCCTGACCATTTGTCTATCACTGTTAGTGCACGTATCATGTGTTGTGTAGAAGTACCCGGGGTCACACCGACACAGGTGTTCAAAGCACACGGCGTGTGGCGCATTGCAGTCGTTGTCTGTCGTGCATCTTACATTGTGCACTTGCTTAGCACGCCTACAAGACAGTCATATTAGCAAACCGCAGTTAACACTAGCCACCCACAAATTCTAGCTCTATGTCTACAAGTATTGACTGCCAATGGTACATATTCTTATTCCTCCGCTTTAATGTCACTTCTGCCTCCTCATCTTCATAGCCACTTCGTCCTCTCACCTTTACAATCACTTTTTTTCTAAAAGTAATGAAGTCACAGTGAGACTTTCACGTAGAGTCTGAGAACAAAGATATGGGTAGTGCAGCTGTAATGTTCTTCATCGATACATTCCCTCTGTGGTGCACTAGTACTTTAACCCTTAAACCAATGTATTTAGGTTAATTGCCATCTTACAATTATAGGAAAGGAAGAAAACCATTAAAAAGTTTGGGGACAAGCTGAGTACTACACATAATTCTACTACTTCTCACTTACTTGCAGCAACACACTTCTTCTTGGTTTCTATGAACTTGAAGCCTAAAGGACACTGGCATCTGCCTGACAAACAATCGCTGTTTGGGTCAGGACAGTTCACTTTGGTGTGACACAGTAGTTGTACCAGGTATGGTGTGAGGCAAAGTTGAATTGCAGGATATCTGGTAGTGGGTCCAGCCTTTACTTGTCTTAGGAGTCCAGTCTGAGGAGACTCATGAGCGGTGACACTTGAAGCCGACAGAGACCCCATCGGCTGGCACGGGAGGTAGAGAGAGAGACACATAACTGAACATGTTACAAAACATTTTGAACAAGAAGACTGAAAGCAAGTTATCTGAACATTTCCGAAAGGTTATTCTATTACTTCAACGTTTTCAGAAAATGCACGGTATGTAGTTGTATATTTGTAATTCTTGACTGTTGTCTTGCTAGGAGCTGCCTGCCACACACTAGTTTGACAATAATTATAAAGTGGAATGTTTTCTCCATTCATGTTGTGCTCCCAAAGTTTTGTCGGTGCATAGTCCTGATGCTAGAGTCCTGGATGATTTTCTCTGAGTTCCAGAGCTGTAAGGCGTGCTGAGTAGGTCTGGGCACTTATCTATGATTAGGGATAAAAACAACTTTCCCACAAACAACAGTGTAATTTCCCAGATCGTATTCCAGATCGTATTCTAAGATCATTTTAGTACACCAATGTTTCAAGGCTTTTTACTCATACAAACTTTGAAATCAACTGTGAGACAACGCTTGTCAATGTCATACATGCACTGGTCCTTGCAGCCTTTCAGACTGTGTCCGTCCACGCTTTCAAAGAGGTTTCCACTTATAGCACTGTCTGGGTACTCTGTAAAGGTGTCGTGGAACTCGTCTGTGCTGCATGCTAATATAAACAACTGTGGTAAGCGATTATTTACATACTTTTGAAGTAAAAGTTAATTGTTCTACATTTTGATGCATTTCGAACAACATCCATAATCAAGTGAATCAATTTCAAATTTTTTCGGCACACAGTGTTTTCTTTCATTCTTTGTTCCTTTTATTCAGTCTGTCTAAATGCAGCTATACTGTTTTACAACTTATTCTTCAACTGTAACAAGCCGAGAACAAAGTCGAGCGAGTTCCTTGCGGTCAAGCATACACACAGAACTAGTGTCCACTCACTGATAGTACACGTATCATGTGTTGTATAGAAGTACCGGGTTCACACCGACACAGGTTTCATAGCACAAGGCGTGTGGCTCATTGCAGTTGTCATCTGTCGTGCATCTTAATTGTGCCACTTGCTTACCTCGCAGTCTTCGCCTTGCATCTAGAAATTGTACTTTTGAAAAATTATTAATAATTCAAGGTTATGGATTATTTATGTTTGTTTTTTCTTTAACATTCCCGCCCCCTCCCCTCAAGAAACTAGCACCTCCTCAGATCCATCATTGTAAAACATATAAAAAAGTCAAGAAGAGTCAACACGTTTTACCTTCTGTATCCTTCGTCACGACACAAGGAGACACGCACAGGAGAAAAAGAAGAATCGCAGCATTTGTATCCACCTGTTAAGCACATGCAACAACGAGAAGTTTCGTGAGTCTTTGTTGTATAATATTTCTATATTATATTAATTTAAATCAGCAAAATATTTACTACTTAAAATTAAAAAAAATTACAATAAAGTAATTGGCAAATATCATTTGTAGTTAAAAGACACAGTGTCAAAGGTGACAACAAATAGCAATCAACAAAGGTATACAGGAAAGAGAGCCTATTCAAGAGATAGGAAGATAATAAATAAGAGAAACGGTTTAGTAATTTCACTTGTTACAACACAATAGGGTATGCATCTCCCTTTGATACATTATTTCATAAAGCGTGTAAAGACAAAAAGTGACTTGTAGTGTCTAAGAAAGTGTAGAAAGAAGAAAATAAAGGAAGACAGAACAGCTTATAGCAGAGAAAGAAAAGCTTATAGAAATCTGCTAACAATAAAGAAACAAAACTACAATCAAAAATCTAGTCTCTAGAAAAATGCAGTCAACAAACCAAGGGAGGTAATGAGGAGATACAGAAGACAGCCTGTAGTGGACCAAATCAGTGAAGAGGGTGGGTAAAGCACTTCCAAACAATACTAAATAAAGGGGTGATGGATATGGATGATCAAGATAACCCTTGTGAAATTACAGTAGTCAATGCTCTGTATGTCCAACCTGTGACAATCAGATAACAGAAAGGTCAAAGAGGCAATTAGTTACTTAAAAAAATGTTAATCACAGGCCAGATAGTATTGTCAATAATAAATTAAAAGCTGCATCCCCTGTTATTACTCCCTTGTTAAACTGTTCAATTCTATGGCCCAACAAATCAACTAAATCTGTTATTAATTATCCCACTACACAAAAATGGGGGACAGCAACCAGTCAGGTAACTACCGAGGTATCTCTCTTACTAATACATTTAGGAAAAGCCTTTACATGCATTCTACATAAAATATTAACCAAGTGGGCAGAAAGCAACCAATTAAATGACAATGACAATGGTAATTCCTTATTAATGAGAGGTAAAATAATTAAGGAAATGCATTTTCCATTTAGCCCCCGCCCTTTACAGGGAAAGAACAAACTAATTGAAGTAACTATAAGTACAGGTAGTCCTCGACTGACGACGGGGATCCGTTCTTAACGCGGCGTCGTAAACCGAATTTCGACGTAAGTCGGATCATACGTTCATACAGTACTGTACCATCATAATAACAGTACAGTACTGCAAACACTTAGCCTATCCTAACACCTATCCTAACACAGTACCCTACATAATTATCAATAAACATAAGTACAGTAAAATATTGTAGTACAGTACGTTTAATAATGAACTACTGTACTGTAAGTGCTGTAACAGTAATAAACAGTGTTACGTTAGGCAGACGTTTCCATCACAAGCCTGTCTCATCCACGTTGAACACTTGTTGAGCACAGTAACCACCCTCCTCAATTATCTTAGCCAATGCATTAGAAAACTCAGTTGCTGCTTTCTCATCAGCACTAGCAGCTTCACCTTGCACTTTAATGTTATATAAATTGGCACGATCCTTAAACCTCATAAACCAACCCCTACTCGCCACAAATTCTTCACTTTCACTTCCTTCACCCTTTTCTCTTTTCAACGCCTCAAACAGTCACCTAGCCTTCTCCTGATTAACCATAAAACTCACAGGGATACGGCGTTGATTTTGGTCTTGCAACCAAAGCGCCAATAATCTGTCCATCTCAATAATAAGCCCACTACGTCGCTGTAAGTGGGAATGAGTGTCGTAACCACGAAACGACGTAACTCGAGACCGTCGTAACCCGAGGACTACCTGTACTATGAGAATAAGGTAAGGTAAGTGGAAGCTGAATATGTACAAAAGTGGTGGTTAAGAAAAAACATGTTGACAAACTTTTCTAGAGTTAGGTGGTATCGCTAGAGGCCTCATCTAATTTTCTTGAATGTGCTTATGTAGATGTTTATGAAGTTCAATTGCCTAAGATGGAGAGGGAAGCTGTTCCAGAGTATTTCAAACTTGATGTAAAAAGGTCTAGTCTAGAAATGGAAATAGTAAGTTTTGGAGAAGTTCTACTGTTCTTGGAGGAAAATAGTAAAGAAAGTCTATGATAGTATTTACCCGTCAGATTTTTGTACTTGAAACTGCTTTAGTTAAGTTAAAGTCTGTTTCTTAGAGTGTTAGGGACATTTACGAATCACAGCGCCACGAATCACAAAAAGTCACTGTCTGCACTATCTACTCACGTCCCCACACGTGTTCTTTTGTACCAGATACTACAAAGATTTGACGTGGGCAACGAAGTTTATACAATGCAACATTAAACATACATTACTGCAAACCATGAACAGCATATCAACGGCATAGATGTCTTTCAACCAGCGTCGTTCAATTAAATTAGTCGACTGCTTTTACGAATAGTTCCCAAAATTCTTACTTACAAATTTGGATTCAGTCTCGGGAGATTCACACTTACACTTACATCCACACTTCCCGGAGTAATCGCCGGAGAATAATCCTTCTGGAATATTTCACACGTTCCAGAACCTTCGCCCACACTGTCCGCCGCCAGTCTTTCTTTATTGTCGTCTGCCCCTTTATTTTTCTTTTCTCCCAAAGACGTAAAATCAAATCCAAATTGCGTCAGATTATGACGTTAGATTATGACGCAGCAACCCCCTCCTCCCCTCGCTCAAGCACGGGTAAGGGCGATAATCCCTGCCTAACAACAGAGGTAACAATTAACTCCCTGTTCCTAACACCCCGAGACGAGATCTGAACCCAGTAAAGGTGCTTCTCCCTGTATTGGTGACTGGTGCTAACAGGCAACGAGACTCGTTTAAAGTAAAGAGAGGCATGATTGGACAAAAATAGTAAATTAGGCACAAAAACCTCGATATCAACGTGTTTGAGAAGGTCGGGTGGCTGCGACCTTTTTTTTTTTACAGCAGGATGAGCATCTCCGACTGCATCAATACAATAGTAACAGTTTCCATCTCCACACCTGACAGTCTACACGGAATATTGAAAGCAGTGTGTGTCAGTCTTTGCAAGCATCTTTCAGCAACTGCCTATTAATGTGAGTTCGCTCTGTAGGGGAATAAGGATATGGAGAATATGGAGAGGGGAATGAAAGGTGTTAGGGTAGATGTGGGAGGAGCGTGAGGCTTCAGGTGTGGATGACTTGCTGGCGACCTCTTGAAACTATTTCCATTTGCTCAGGTAACAGGCGACCTTTGATGGGGATATGCCGTGTACATGTACTAACCGAACTTAATATGGGAGAAGCTCTGTGACAGAAATAACTTACTTTTACTTTAAACATACAGTCATTTAAATATCTCACCCATAGTCAAACATAAAATGACAAAAATGTCTTCAGGTCGACGATAGAGTCTCTGAAAAGAATCTTCAGATAAAACCCAGGGACTAAGTACATTCACCTTGAGATCGAAGAGACAGTTACTAAAATAACTCACCTTTACATCAAAACAATGTGAGTAAAATAATTAACCTGTTGATTAAACACATCATCATTAAAATAACTCACCCAGAGATGGTCTTTGTGAGAATGCTGTTAGTGGCAGGATGTCCCGAGGAAAGCAGCGTCTGAGACGAGGAGAGGTTGGCAACTGCTGGTAGTCTGCACGTGTGGATAGGGAGATACACCAGGAGAGAGTGAAGAACCAACGACAGCAGCGATGCTCACGACATGAGCATGCAAGCCCCTCCCCCAGTACAGGAGGCTCCAATGCATGAAGCTCACGTGTCAACAGGTCAGTGAGGTCAGGCAGCGGGCCAGGTGTCAACAGACGTGGACGACAGTGAAAACATCATCACCGGAGAACACAATGGACTGAGCAACCTACCTACAGAAAGTACCGGAGTGAATCCCCTGTCTTCCATTTATTGAACACTTAATCACACAAACACACAAATATATACAGACAGGCAAGCACATAAATGTATAAAACACATTTCCTTCCTCAGTTTACTCTCTCTCACACACACAAACAAACAGGAACACACGCAAACACAGACAGACACAAATTTAAGGATATTAAAATGGCGTGCAAGTGAATGAGACACAGAGCTCTGCCCTGGCAGCTAGCTGTGGGTGAGGACCTAGAACCATCTCATGAAACTCATCCTTACTTCTCTAGTTTACACAATGGTTATGGTGTTGTTGCTTAGTATAACATTTATTAGGTATTTACAGACATTGCTTGTGTACACATCTTATTTATTCTCTTTATTTATATTTATATTGTTATCACAGTAGGAGCTATGTTGAAAATAATGAACATGCAGGACAACCTACTTTTTTGGACGTTAAATTAATATTCATTCGATCGTTCACACCAAAGCTTATATAAATACTTCATTTGTCATTTTTAAAATGAACTTGCTGATACATGTACAGGTGCATAACTTGTGAGTCAACAAGTCTTTGAGGTCAGGCAGAGAGACAGGTGTCAACAGACAACAGCACCGACATCCCACCACCACGTGCACTGGGCAGCGTGACAAGAATTCACTCACATGCCACACAGGTGCATGACTTAATTGTCTGTGTCAACAAGTCTTTGAGGTTAGGCAGAGAGCCAAACAGACAACGGCACCGACATCACACCACCACGTGAGGTCAAAGTGCACTGGGCAGCGCGACAAGAATTCACTCACATACTGTATGTATTGCATCGTCTTCTCCAGACTACTGAGTGACGATACACACTCAATGACTAAAATACCACACACACACACTAAAAACCTAGAAAATTTAATTCAAACTCTGTGTAACACAAATACACATGATCAAAACACGCGAAGCTCCAATGCATGAAGTACTTGTGTGTGTGTGTTTATGGAGGATATTTGTGTGTTTATGATTTTTTCTTGATTTTTTTTCTCTTATTCTGTACAATGAAAAGAAGCCAAACATATTGATACTTTCTCTACATGGACCTTCTTATATCTTGATATGTATTACAGAGGACAGCGGGAAAAACGCTGTCAACCTCTTACAGTTCATTCAGGGGAGGCAATTTCACAATGTAATAAACTGGGGAGTTACTGCCCCTGACTTTCTATGCCCCCCAACTTTATTTCCCGTGAAAGAAAGAAAATGAATAGCACCATCAAGTGAAGAAGTTGTTTTCTTGTGCTACAGGAGGTTTTCTTGTTATTCTTCTGCCTTTTTTTTTAAGTTCGTTGAAGTGACACTGGCGGACAGTAACAGTAAGTGTTTTCAAACTTTCTATAAATTATCAGGGAGACCATTTGTATTCTGGGCCGAGTTCCAGAGCGGCGCTCCATTTCTTGTTGCAAGACTGGTTGAGTTAGAAATATACTGTGGGATGATATTGATGAGTGACAGGGGGGATGAATATCCTGTCTACTTGAATCTCTAGACACCTGCTGAGTTGCTATGGTAGCACAGTTATATTTTCTGTAACATGCCAGACCTCTTCCCTCTTGCGGTTGGCAGTAAGACGACACACAGTATATATTATCAACCAGGTCAAAGGTTATTTCTGAGGGCCACATTTCAAAACTGCAATTGATAAACGAAGGCGTTATAGCAAGCTGGAACATCGAGTGCACGCTGGACAACTTCACTGATGTTTGAAATACTTTCCTTCAACCAAACACTAGTCCTCCCTGCTTTACAACATTAGATAACATTCTTGTGCCCTAGAAATCCACAGTGACCTTGCTAAATGGTTACAGATGTGTTTATTTAACTCCCATATAATAGCAGTGCATGTTGACAAACATGTTTAATGAGGTCTGATCAGTGTGTAAGGGAAGTGTGTGTACACGGCACGACACCCTGTCGAAGACTGCCCTTCCAGGCACCTTGGAAGGTGGCCGGCATCCCGGTGGCCAGAGGAAGAACCGACTAACGAACCTCTGAGTTTCTTTCTTCCCGTGTATCAAAGTCACGTGTTTGTTGAGGCAACAAGTGGAAGTCAGATAAATATAAAGACCAGTACAACAACTGCACACCTTATTAAACTTCAGCAAGGACGGGTTTGGTTGTACAGGTTATAGAGATATTCTTTTCTTGAAATTCTTTTCTTGTATATTAAGAGTAAGGAGTTTGTGACGAGTGAAGAAACATATATAAAGGAATCGAAAGATGGCAAAAGTGAGTAAGCACAGACAGACAGACGGAGTGTCACGAACTTCCAGCGGACATGCGCACTCTCTCAAATAAACACGAGATCACTTCAGGTTATGACAAATACTTATTAAATACTTATCAATAGTTCTACATCAACACCGCGTAGAAGAAGGTGGAGAATATCAATGAGGGCTCGAAACGTCCCTCTTACTCGAATATTGTAAAAGAAAGTTGTTTTGTACAATTAAGTAAGAGATGTGATGTATCAACTACTGTTACCGTTATGTTAAAGGGGAGGTAATATTGAGTACATAGTGATGTTATCACATTTAGTCAGAGCGGCATATACGAACAATACTATTTATAATTTTAATTGCTTTTATGAAAATATCTGTTCATTCTTCGCAATAGCTATATTTGTTTTCAGTATCCGTGTTTTTGCATAATTTTGAAAATGAAACTCGGTTTATTATCTTTTTCACACTGAGTCAACTGCCAACATTGCATGAACTATCAGGTGCATAGCGACAGTTCATTACACGTTTACTACAACCTAGGCACAAATAAATGTTGACTTAATTAATTAATTAATTAAACTTATATTTATGTTTTCAACATGTTAGTTTATCCAAGCAAATCCAAATCTAAAAGAAATAATACGACACATGTATAAGAGAAGCACCAGGTAATATAATCTAAGTAAACAATTAAAGTACAGTAGTCTGCACGAGGTTGAGCTGGTAGAATATTGTGAAAGATTAATCTACACTGAGTTCACATCATCAGTGAAACAGGTGTTACTCTGGCTTCATCTTCATCTGTGAGAACGTCAGGGGCGCGAATTAAACCCAAGTGCTGACCCAGAGAGTGGCTTCATCTTCATCTCCGAGAATTGCAGGTTGCTGAAGTTACCCCAAACATTGTCGCTCGCACGAGGACTGTTGAGGTAAGTGCTGCCACAGCCATCCGGGTACCACCAGGCGCTGTGACGTGTCCTGACACAACCGTACGTGTCTCGGTCATAGGTTGAAAATTCTCTATCTTTACTAGGACCCAAGCCATCTCCTGTAACCACACAAACACCGTTATATACTATTAGGCACACAAAGTCCTAAGCACAAATATATTATCACTATAAAACATCGATAGAAACTTTTATTATTAAATGTGTTGTTTCTGTGCTGTTCATCATACCAAAGCCAAGCACCCACACAACACAATCAAATACGAATGAGTAAATGAGAAAATGACCCGAAGACACTGTACACGATAAACAAACAGCTAAACAACGGCCTGCCAGCTAACCTGCGTCTCACTCTTTCTTACTGTTCAGTGGTGACGTACGTACCTGCGTCACCCGAGTAGTCGTTCACGTAAAGTTTGTAGTTCCTGGCTACAGAGAAATTCTTGTACTCAGCGTAGCGACGTTCTCCACGGCCATCTGTGAAGTCCACTCTCAAGCTCCAATAAATATAATCTGTCTGTTCGTAAATCGCGGACAGGCCTGACACAATACAAGGGAATGATCTCATGTTAATAAATAAATCGTACCAGTGAAATATGTGTGTTGATCTTGCTCAAGAGTTCGCATGAACCACAGAAGTGTCACTGGTCATTACCTCTATTATGATGTTATAAAAATGTCGACATTATTCCTAGACTTTAGATGATAAAAAGGTAAGTCACAAACTTATTGAGCTTTTAGTGTTGTTGTGTTATTACTACTACTAATAAAGCGTATTTTCCATGTAAGTACGAGCTCAATGCGCTGCATACAAAGCAATAAAATCTACAGGCAACCATACAGAAACATTAGGATAAGCATCAGAAAGCATACATGAACACAAATTGTACAACAGACAACACCAGCATTGGAAGAAGAATTAATGAGCTGGTAGAACTGTACTCCTGATTTGAAAAGTATAATTCTGACTAAGAAAGGTTTTAAATAAGTATTAAATACATTTGAAGATATGTCCAACAATCTTACCCAGCCAGAAATCTCCAGAGATGTCACCAAAACCTTGTAGATATTCTGTCCAGTTCCGGTTGAAGTCAACTGAGTTGTCTCGACGTCTCTGGAACACCTGCACATCACACAAGTTCGCAGGTCGTTACTATGGTACCAAAGCGCAGCATGCTCGATAGGATTCAACACTAATCATACAGTTTAATGAGTTGACAGAGGATGAGTCATCTTTGACAAAATATAACAAGTTACGACTTTTATTAGCTGTGGTCATGATTATAATGTCAACACTTCACGGTTACGATAGACTATGTGAACCTAGTATAATAGTGGTTGTGATCAGTTATATGGGAACATAATAAACCTAACAAATGCATGATCCATGCCACGATTACAAGTAACACTTTTTTTCAACTCCTTGTCAAACCTACAGTTCGTGATCATGAAGCAGGAATGGATGCAAGAGGTTAAAGGATGCGACTACAAACAACCGACACACGCACACCAACAAACTAAAAGTAGGCCTGTGTAGAACCACCCTCAACCCACGGAGTCTACCAGCGAGATAGACAAACTGTTGGAAACAGAAGGTGGACAAGCATACTCTCCTGCTTAGTGTTGAAAATGTCAAAAGATATCAAAGAAAAATTATTCGCGGATACTATGAGCTGTATGTGACTCTGGGTATAAGTGGTGTCGCACTTTTGTGAGCAGGATAAAGTGAACAGGAGAGATGCTACCTGAGTCGTGCTCACTGACCGCCTGAGTCATACACACTGACAAACACGATCACACGTACCAGCCAGCCGCCGCCGCTAGACTCCATGTCACACCACACCCTTCGAGGTTTGTTGCTGATTATTAGCCGAATGGTGTACACACCACTCTTGGCACCTCTGTCCTGCCAGTCTAGACATGACCCTGTTATTACACAAACAAATCATTCCGCTGGTAAGGATTGTTACAAAGGGCGCAGTGGTAATTTGTACAATGACGGAAACAATCGAGGATAAGTACGATAATAATCATGACAACTTCAATAGCTAATCATACATCAGTCAAAAAAAGCTGAGTACTACACATAATTCTACTACTTCTCACTTACTTGCAGCAACACACTTCTTCTTGGTTTCTATGAACTTGAAGCCTAAAGGACACTGACATATGCCTGACAAACAATCGCTGTTTGGGTCTGGACAGTCTTTCTTGTTGTTACACAGAAAGTTGTCCAGGTAGGGCGTGAGGCAAACATGGCTTGCAGGATCTCTGGTAGTGGGTCCAGCCTTTACTCGTCTTAGGAGACCAGTCTGAGGGAGACTCATGAGGGTGACATTATGAAGTCGACAGAGACCTCCATCGGCTGCACGGGTGGCAGAGAAAAGAGACATAACTGAACTATCAATGTTAATTGGTACACGAGCAATTTTATAACTCCTGCAATTTCACACACTTTGTTTTATCCTAACTAAATGTATTTAGTACCTTTTGCATTCAACAATGTTTGTAGATTATGGCGCTTTAAGTATGCTCCAAAATGTTTTTTCGTAGTATTTATTATGCAGGCGTCTACAAACGTTTTTTACGCAGTTTTGGTTGATTTTCTTGATAAATCGTGCTATTAATAGAACACAGTATAGGACACGTGAAGCAGACTTTAGCAGTTTTAAAGGACACAGTAACCTTAAATCTCTAAGATCATGTTAGTACACCAATGTTTCAAGGCTTTTTTCCCATACAGACCTTTGAAATCAAAGGTGAAGCAACGCTTGTAAGCCTTGCACCTGTCCTTGCAGTCTTTCAGACTGATTCCATCCGAGCTATCAAGGAGGTTTCCACGTATAGAGTTGTCTGGGTACTCTCTAAAGGTCTCCCGAATCCCGTCTGTGTTGCATGCTAATATAAACAACAGTGGTAAGCAATTATTTACACAGGTGTTTGTAGCACACGGCGTGTGGCTCATTGCAGTCGCCGTCTGTCCTGCATCTTACATTGTGCCACTTGCTTAGCTCTCCTACAAGACAGTCAAACTTCAAACTTGCTGACCGCCGGTAACACTAGCCATCCCACAATTCTAGCTCTATTTATCTTAGGTTAATTGCCATCTTACAATTATTAGAAAGGAAGAAAACCATTAGCTGGTGGATATATATATATAAACACTTAATGCAAAATTTTTAAATCCGAAATATTATTTAAACAGTGAGATGAAAGTGGTTTGGTGACAACAACTTAGAGTATCTTTACTGTAAGAAACAGACAAACTGACGGTACACAACGTTTTTGGAAAAGCTGAGTACTACTCATAATTCTACTACTTCTCACTTACTTGTAACAACACACTTCTTCTTGGATTCTATGAACTTGAAGCCTAAAAGACATAAACATCTGCCTGACAAACAATGGCTGTTTGGGTCAGGACAGTTAACTTTGGTGAGACACAGTAAGTTGTTCCAGGTACGGCGTGAGGCAAAAGTGGACTGGCAGATTCTCTGGTAGTGGGTCCAGCCTTTACTCGTCTTATGATTCCAGTCTGAGGGAGACTCATGAGCGGCAATAATGTGAAGCCGACAGAAACCTCCATTGGCTGGCACGGGAGAGAGAGAAAAGGAAATAAGTTCATTGGTGACGATTGAGCTATTCTTCTATTTCTGTCTTCATTCAATCATAATTAAGTGGAAGTCTCTAGTCAATACAGGAGTTTATCTATGTATATGTGGTGTAGTAGATTAAACTCCACTGCAGCAATAACTAAATAGTCGTGGGTTCAGTGCTATTTACCTTTACACTTTCTTCCTAAAGAAAGCAAACAACTATCAATATTAATTAGCTTGCAGCAATTGTATAATTCATGCAATTTCTAACTTTGTTTTATCTTAACTAAATATATTAAGTACCTTTTGCATTCAAAAATGTTTGTAGATTATGGAGCGTTAACTATGCTCCAAATTGTTTTTTCGTAGTATTTTATTATGCAGGCGTCTACAAATGGTAAAAATATAAAGAGACAACATATATCAACATTGTTCCCATTTTTTTACGCGGGTTTTCGGTTGATTTTCTTGATAAAAACGTGCTATTAATAGAACACATATAGGACACGTGAAGCAGACTCAGCAGTTCTAGGTACACAGTCACCTGCCTCTTAAGATCATTTTAGTATATTAATGTTTCAAGGCTTTTTCCCATACAAACCTTTGAAATCAAAGGTGTAGCAATGCTTTCAGCCTTGCACCTGTCCTTGCAGTCTTTCAGACTGATTCCATCCGAGCCATCAAGGAGGTTTCCACTTAAAGTGCTGTCTGGGTACTCTGTATAGGAGACCTGGAACTCGTCCATGCTGCATGCTAATATAAACAACAGTGGTAAGATATTATTTACTGACTTTTTAATTTGAAGTTCATTGTTCTACATTTTGACGTGTTTCGAACATCCATAATCAAGTGAATCAATTTCTAATTTTTTTCGGCCCACGTGTTTTCTTTCATTCTTTGTTCCTTTTATTCAGTCTGTCTAAATGCGGCTATACTGTTTTACAACTTATTCCTTTAGGAATGCGAAAATCATATAAAAGATCTTCCGTTCATAACTATAACAAGCGGAGAACAAAGTTTCTTGCTATCAAGAATATCACACAGAACCATTCAGGGCTTCTACTTACTCACAAAATTGCGTACAGTACGCATTACAAGTTCAGAGGACCCCTTCAATTTTCGTCAATGGGGTTCCAGGGGACCCCTTCAAATTTGGGCGAAGAACAGATACAAAATTGGGTAAGAGTAGTGTCTGACATCGTAGCCCAGTCTATTGCTGTCGTCTGCTACAACGTGAGAGTCACTTCCCTTGCACTAAGTTTTTTTCCCTTACCGGTAAGAGTTCCACTAACTATATCCAAGATGTCGTTGACAGCGTGGTTAGGATCATCGTCTCAGAAAATGAAAGAAAGTGAGCACCCCAAGTAAATTGAGCATAAGCTCATCACAGATGCTTACACAGACTTCATGGCACAGAAATCTCGCCGTTTCTGACTAGACATTACAGTGCTTTGTGTGCCTGAAAGGCAGTTGAACAAAGTATGTTGATTTGTTGATTTTTTTTCACATTGTAAAGGGACCCTTAGAGTTAGCCTGGGACCCCTTAGACTTTAGAAGGGGTCCCTGGAGCCCCAAAGAATTTAGCCGTAGCAGAAGCCTGACCATTGTCTACTCACTGTTAGTGCACGTATCATGTGTTGTGTAGAAGTACCGGGTCACACCGACACAGGTGTTCAAAGCACACGGCGTGTGGCGCATTGCAGTCGTTGTCTGTCGTGCATCTTACATTGTGCCACTTGCTTAGCACGCCTACAAGACAGTCATATTAGCAAACCGCAGTTAACACTAGCCCCCACAATTCTAGCTCTATGTCTACAAGTATCTGACTGCCATGTGTACATATTCTTATTCCTCCGCTTTAATGTCACTTCTGCCTCCTCATCTTCATAGCCACTTCGTCCTCTCACCTTTACAATCACTTTTTTTCTAAAGTAATGAAGTCACAGTAACGACTTTCACGTAGAGTCTAGAGAACAAAGATATGGGGTAGTGGCAGCTGTAATGTTCTTCATCGATACATTCCCCTCTGTGGTGCACTAGTACATTAACCCTTAAACCATTGTATCTTAGGTTAATTGCCATCTTACAATTATAAGAAAGGAAGAAACCATTAAAAGTTTGGGGACAAGCTGAGTACTACACATAATTCTACTACTTCTCACTTACTTGCAGCAACACACTTCTTCTTGGTTTCTATGAACTTGAAGCCTAAAGGACACTGGCATCTGCCTGACAAACAATCGCTGTTTGGGTCAGGACAGTTCACTTTGGTGTGACACAGTAAGTTGTACCAGGTATGGTGTGAGGCAAAAGTGGAATTGCAGGATATCTGGTAGTGGGTCCAGCCTTTACTCGTCTTAGGAGTCCAGTCTGAGGGAGACTCATGAGCGGTGACACTATGAAGCCGACAGAGACCTCCATCGGCTGGCACGGGAGGTAGAGAGAGAGAGACACATAATGAACATGTTGCAAAACATTTGAACAAAGAAGACTGAAAGCAAGTTATCTGAACATTTCCCGAAAGGTTATTCTATTACTTCAACGTTTTCAGAAAAATGCATGGTATGTAGTTGTATATTTGTAATTCTTGACTGTTGTCTTGCTAGGAGCATGCCTGCCACACACTAGTTTGACAATAATTATAAAGTGGAATGTTTCCTCCATTCATGTTGTGCTCCCAAAGTTTTGTCGGTGCATAGTCCTGATGCTAGAGTCCTGGATGATTTTCTCTGAGTGTCCTGAGCTGTAAGGCGTGCTGAGTAGGTCTGGGCACTTATCTATGATTAGGGATAAAAACACACTTTCCCACAAACAACAGTGTAATTTCCCAGATCGTATTCCAGATCGTATTCTAAGATCATTTAAGTACACCAATGTTTCAAGGCTTTTTACTCATACAAACCTTTGAAATCAACTGTGAGACAACGCTTGTCAATGTCATACATGCACTGGTCCTTGCAGCCTTTCAGACTGTGTCCGTCCACGCTTTCAAAGAGGTTTCCACCTATAGCACTGTCTGGGTACTCTGTAAAGGTGTCATGGAACTCGTCTGTGCTGCATGCTATATAAACAAACTGTGGTAAGCGATTATTTACATACTTTTGAAGTAAAAGTTAATTGTTCTACATTTTGATGCATTTCGAACAACATCCATAATCAAGTGAATCAATTTTCAAATTTTTTTCGGCACACAGTGTTTTCTTTCATTCTTTGTTCCTTTTATTCAGTCTGTCTAAATGCGGCTATACTGTTTTACAACTTATTCCTTCAACTGTAACAAGCCGAGACAAAGTCGAGCGAGTTCCTTGCGGTCAAGCATACACACAGAACTAGTGTCCACTCACTGATAGTACACGTATCATGTGTTGTATAGAAGTACCCGGGTTCACACCGACACAGGTGTTCATAGCACAAGGCGTGTGGCTCATTGCAGTCGTCATCTGTCGTGCATCTTAAATTGTGCCACTTGCTTACCTCGCAGTCTTCGCCTTGGCATCTAGAAATTGTACTTTTGAAAATTATTAATAATTCAAGGTTATGGATTATTTATGTTTGTTTTTTCTTTAACATTCCCGCCCCACTCCCCCTCAAGAAACTAGCACCTCCTCAGATCCATCATTGTAAAACTATACCTTAAAAAGTCAAGAAGAGTCAACACGTTTTACCTTCCTGTATCCTTCGTCACGACACAAGGAGATACGCACAGGAGAAAAAAGAAAATCGCAGCATTTGTATCACTGTTAAGCACATGCAACAACGAGAAGTTTCGTGAGTCTTTGTCGTATAATATTTCTATATTATATTATTTAAATCAGCAAATATTTACTACTTAAAATTTTAAAAAATTACAATAAAGTAATTGGCAAATATCATTTGTAGTTAAAAGACACAGTGTCAAAGGTGACAACAAATAGCAATCAACAAAGGTATACAGGAAAGAGAGCCTATTCAAGAGATAGGAAGATAATAAATAAGAGAAACGGTTTAGTAATATCACTTGTTACAACACAATAGGGTATGCATCTCCCTTTGATACATTATTTCATAAAGCGTGTAAAGACAAAAAGTGACTAGTAGTGTCTAAGAAGTGTAGAAAGAAGAAAATACAGGAAGACAGAACAGCTTATAGCAGAGAAGAAAAGCTTATAGAAATCTGCTACAATAAAGAAACAAAACTACAATCAATTAAAAATGTAGTCTCTAGAAAAATGCAGTCAACAAACCAAGGGAGGTAATGAGGAGATACAGAACAGCCTGTAGTGGACCAAATCAGTGAAGAGGGTGGGTAAAAGCACTTCCAAACAATACTAAATAAAGGGGTGATGGATATGGATGGTCAAGATAACCCTTGTGAGAGTACCAGTAGTCAAATGCACCTGTATGTTCAACCTGTGGACAATCAGATAACAGAAAAGGTCAAAAGAGGTAATTAGTTACTTAAAAAAATGTTAATCAGCAGGCTCAGATGGTACTGTCAATAATATAATAAAAGCTGCATCCCCTGTTTTTACTCCCTTCTTAAACTGTTCAATTCTATGGCCCAACAAATCAACTAAATCTGGTATTATCCCACTACACAAAAAAAGGTTGACAGCAACCAGTCAGGTAACTACTGAGGTATCTCTCTTACTAATACATTTAGGAAAAGTCTTTACATGCATTCTACATAAAATATTAACCAAGTGGGCAGAAAGCAACCAATTAAATGACAATTGATGATAGAGTCCTATCCTTTTTAAAAAGGTAAAGCAATAATGCCTGCCTAACAACAGACACAGGCAACAACTCCCTGTTCCTAACACCCCGAGACGAGATCTGAACCCAGTAAAGGTGCTTCTCCCTGTATTGGTGACTGGTGCTAACTGGCAACGAGACTCATGTAAAGTACAGAGAGACAAGTTTGGACAAAAATAGTAAATTAGGCACAAAGACCTCGATGTCAGCGTGTTTGAGAAGGTCGGGTGGCTGCGACCTTTTTTTTAACAGCAGGATGAGCATCTCCGACTGCATCAATACAATAGTAACAGTTCCCATCTCCACACCTGACAGTCTACACGGAATATTTAAAGCAGTGCGTGTCAGTCTTTTGCAAGCATCTTTCTCTCAACAACTGGTCTTCTTATTAATGTGAGTTTACTCTGTAGGGGAATAAGGATATGGAGAATATGGAGAGGGGAATGAAAGGTGTTAGGGTAGATGTGGGAGAAGCGTGAGGCTTCAGGTGTGGATGACTTGCTGGCGACCTCTTGAAACTATTTCCATTTGCTCAGGTAACAGGCGACCTTTGATGGGGATATGCCGTGTACATGTACTAACCAAACTTAATATGGGAGAAGCTCTGTGACAGAAATAACTTACTTTTACTTTAAACATACAGTCATTTAAATATCTCACCCATAGTCAAACATAAAATGACAAAAATGTCTTCAGGTCGACGATAGAGTCTCTGAAAAGAATCTTAAGATAAAACCCAGGGACTAAGTAAATGCACCTGGACATCGAAGAGACAGTTACTAAAATAACTGACATTTACATCAAAACAATGTGAGTAAAATAATTAACCTGTAGATTAAACACATCATGGTTAAAATAACTCACCCAAAGATGGTCTTTGTAGGAATGCTGTTAGTGGCAGGATGTCCCGAGGAAAGCAGCGTCTGAGACGAGGAGAGGGTGACAACTGCTGGTAGTCTGCACGCTCAGAGAGGGAGATACACCAGGAGAGAGTGAAGAACCAACGACAGCAGCGATGCTCACAACAGAAGCATGCAAGCCCCTCCCTCCACACATACATGAAGTACAGGAGGCTCCAATGCATGAAGCTCACGTGTCAACAGGCCAGTGAGGTCAGGCAGCGGGCCAGATGTCAACAGACGTGGACGACAGTGAAAACATCATCACCGGAGGACACAATGGACTTGGCAACCTACCTACAGAAAATACCGGAGTGAATTCCCTGTCTTCCACTTACTGAACACTTAATCACACAAACACACAAATATATACAGACAGGCACGCACACAAATGTATAAAAACAATTTCCTTCATCAGTTTACTCTCTCTCTCACACACACACACACACAAACAGGAACACACACAAACACAGACAGACACAAATTTAAGGATATTAAAATGGCGTCCAAGTGTCTGAGACACAGAGCTCTGCCCTGGCAGCTAGCTGTGGGTGAGGACAGAGAAACATCTCATGAAACTCATCCTTACTTCTCTAGTTTACACAATGGTTATGGTGTTGTTGTGTAGCCAGGATTCTCAGGTGTAAAACAAACTGTACGGCAGCTTAATATAACATTTATTAGGTATTTACAGACATTGCTTGTGTACACATCTTATTTACTCTATTTATATTTATATTGTTATCACAGTAGGAGCTATGTTGAAAATAATGAACATGCAGGACAACCTACATTTTTTGGAGGTTAAATTAATGTTCATTCAATCGTTCACACCAAAGCTTATATAAATACTTCATTTGTCATTTTTAAAATGAACTTGCTGGTACATGTACAGGTGCATAACTTGTGTGTCAACAAGTCTTTGAGGTCAGGCAGAGAGACAGGTGTCAACAGACAACAGCACCGACATCCCACCACCAAGTGCATTGGCAGCGAGACAAGAATTCACTCACATACCGCACAGATGTATGACTTAATTGTCTGTGTCAACAAGTCTTTGAGGTCAGGCAGAGAGCCAGGTGTCAACAGACAACGGCACCGACATCACACCACCACGTGAAGTCAAAGGGCACTGGGCAGCGAGACAAGAATTCACTCACATACTGTATGTATTACATCGTCTTCTCCAGACCACTGAGTGACGATACACACTCAATGACTAAAATACCACGCACGCACAAACACACTGAAAACCTAGAAAATTTAATTCAAACTGTATGTAACATACACATGCGCGCGCGCAGGCACAAATACATACACATGACCCAAACACACGGCGCTCCAATGCATGAAGTACTTGTGTGTGTTTATGGAGGATATTTGTGTGTTTATGATTTTTTCTTGATTTTTTTTCTCCTACTCTGTACAATGAAAAGAAGCCAAACATACTGATACTTTCTCTACATTGACCTTCTTATGTCTTGATATGTATCATAGAGGACAGCGGGAAAAAAGCTGTCAACCTCTTACAGTTCATTCATTGGATGTTCCTTGATCTATCCCTGATATTTATGTGTCTAATTCCTGTGAAATAAATATGCATAAGACGGCAAATCGTTTAGTGACTGTTTAGTTTCATACCTGGATAAAAATAGAGCTTAGAGTTAGAAAACTAGCTATTTTTTCCATTATCTGTTTAAACAAAAACTACAACTTGGCTAATAATCAGTCTCAAACTGATTTAAGCGAGGTTGCTGATGAGGAAATAGAGATTGTACAGTATATTGGAGACTATGTGATATGTAATGTTAAGAAAAGAGCAATTACATTTCTGCTTTAAGAGAGACATTATACTTAATGTGTCACCGTTATGGTTATAAAAGTAAAGCATTCAAAAGTTTAGGTTTATGTAGAAAATGATTATCATCATACATGTGATACATTTGTATAAAGGCTAAGTGGACTTTTTGCAAGCCTAATTATCCGAAAAGCGTTGTAATCTTAAACATTATATAAGTAGAGAAGCTTTTAGCCGAGACAGACATTTTCCATCTTGATTCGTCTGTTTTCTTCTCCTGTTTGTTCTCTGAGCATTTAGTGATCCAGTCCTGGATTTCTAGGCCAGAAGAAGTTTCACCAGAGCCCCGTTAGCCGTTCATTTCAGATAAAAATCCCTTACTCTGCCCACTTCCACCTCCCGCGACCATGGACGAGGGGTTGGATTTGGGGAAGCAAAAACATAAGAAATTCTAGGAAAACTGTGTTAATGATAGTAAAAGGAAGATACTTGAGCCAGAAGACATGAGGGATTCTTATCACAGTCACTCTCTTAAGTGCAGCACACAGAAAACCAGACGATTCAGACTTTTATTTTACAGTTTTTACAGATCAGCAGCATACCTTATATACATTACTGCACACGCCTCTGGTCAAAAGTCTGTATAGGAGATTGTATTGGAGATACTATTAGGAAGTCATTTCTCTCAAACATCTCTAGTACACATACCAGGCGATAACAGAAGGGTTAAAGACAGACGAATGAGAAACAATCATAAGGTGGAATACAATCGTCTCTACCATGCTAAAAATTAAGATTTCAAATATTTACACGTGTAATAAACTCTTCCAATAACTTACTGGTTAATATCTGTAATCTGTAACAGAGGCTCTCAAGAGGTCATAAACAGTGAGTCAAGTCTGCGATCAAACTGTTTTACCACTTTTGTCAAACAGTGACTAGATACACGCAGTAGAAAGTAATCAAGATAGTTTTATTTTCTTTGAAAAGAAGAACTGACATCACGAAAAAAAGCATTGTTGAAGATAAGGGGTTTACCTTATTTTCCCCATTACCGTTGTGTTACAGAATTACTTCTCATTCATCGATTAGCATCTCATATATCACTTACTCTTTTTTCTCCGGGAAAAGTGAGCATCAAAATACCTCACTGACATCTGCATTACTTTTGACAGCATAATCTCTTAAAATAGTCTTTCCGGTGTAAGTTTTCAGATCACCCAGTTCTTCAAATCAGAAGGCAAAGTGGCGAAAGATATCGACAGATGGAGAGGCGTTCCTGAATTGTCATTGAAACAAAATATCAGGTTCGCTAATGCTATTCACATTCCCTCCCCTCCTCAAAATTACTTTTTAATATTTTTTCCAACTCCGTGTAGGATGTTAGTGCCGTAGAAAGCCTGAGATTATACTATCGGGTGGTGAGGTTATGTTGGAATCGACCAACAGTTGAATTTACTGTGAAAGGAGAGGTGTGACTGATGTATTACTCCTTGAGCAAGATGTCCTACTAACGGATCTAGCAGCGCTTGCATGACTGCCATCCTTAAACTACACGTTTATAGACAGAATTTCTGACAAAGAACAAAAACATAGAGGAGACGATATCTCTGTTCCCCCCCCCCTGCACCCGCACATTTTATTATATTGTTTTCTAGTTAGAGTCTTGAAATAAATGCACGTACATACACATTTAGCTACATTTAACTTCATATGTTTAAGAGATAGTTAATGGCCTTAATGAGAAATGAAGACAGACAAAATTTAAAATAATTATGAGAAAGAAACTGAAACATTGAGATGATTTTAGGGGCGTGTTGGGATTCCATGATTATCTTCCTGTCCTAATTTCGTCGACACTGGTGTACAGCACCTGGTCCCAAACACGTTCTTCTCATGAACATGTCTCGCAAAGCTGGCTTTCTGTGTGTTTGATACTCCTCACACTAACGAAAGGAGTGCTTTGTTTGACCCGAAAGAAATGAATATTATAATCTGACTTTGAATGATGATTATGACAATTATCACATTATTCACGTAAATCATCATCATCATTATCATCTTCATCAACAACTTCTAGAATGCTAGAGAGTAGCTTATAGATGATCAGTTATTTTACTTTACAACACAGCTTTATTTTAATTATTATTATCATAACGATAACATTACGATGATGAGTTGTGTTCTCACTGTAAGGATTTTGTAGAAATATTCTTGCAAGAAAAGTAATTGACTCTAGAAGCACGGAGAGATTTTGAAGTCGTAAGGGATGAAAATGAACACGCTTAATTATTCTTCTTCGCCAAGACACAATAATAATCAAAGTAGAGTTCAAGAACCTCACAGATTTTATAATGGGTATCAGAACACATGATTTCTTTTGAGGCAAGTAAAGAAAGTTTAAATATAAGAATGTGATGGGATTTTGAATTAAGTTGCGAATGTTAGCGTGCTAAGCGTTTCTTTCTTTGGAAATTGCTGCTACAAAATAGAATCTCTCACTTTGCGAACACAGAAAAAAAATTTGGAAATACCATGACAGCACAGTTTCCATTTATTTGTAAGAGGGTTTGAATAAGAAAAATAATGGAGGGCGACAAAGAAAAAGGCAAGAAAAATAGCATGAATGTTTGAGACAGAGCAGTGTATTTAGGCGCTTTGAGTATGTTTCCTGTTTAAGAGATTGTTCATTGGCGCAGACTTAATGTGCACTAGTTTTCAACAAAGGTTATATTGGTAATACGCATTGATACATTTAATCAATAAGGAAATGTTAAACTTTAGCTGGTTTGGAACAGACATATCTGCAGTTCTCAATAAGCTCTTTCTGTGTCAATACCATTGACTGAAGTGTACAACAACTACACCCGAACATGAAGATCATGGCTAAAGTTTGCTGTGTCCTATTGATTCTTCTTACACTGACAACAGGAGTGGTTCTTTTGACTTGTAAGGATTTCTTAATTTTTACTATTTTTTCTTAATTCTTTAAATTGAGACTGATAAAGTGTTATCAATTATCAGAATTATTGTTTTCGTCATAGCTCAAGTCAAAATTTTGTAAGTAAAAGTTGAAGATAGTGAAATTAGAGGTTAGGCCTAGATTGCAATATTTATTTCAAGATTCTTTTCTACATTAAATGTAAATGTAGAGGGCCGGTAGTCCAGCGCTTGTTAGGCAGAAAATGCTGATGCATGCCAGTAAGTAAAGGTACGATTGTGAAAGACCGCGAAAATAGATCTGCTGATACAAAAGAGCGCGAAAAGTACGCTGATGCGAAAGAGCGCGAAAACAATGCTGATGCGAAAGAGCGCGAAAAGTGACCCACCCGCGAGGTATATAAGGGCAGAGCTGAGACGTAAGGACAGGGGAGAAAACTACGAAGAGAAGGTGCGAGACAAGCGACGCAGCCGTGACTGTAGATCTATTGGCATTAAAAGAATTGTGTAACTGCTGACAGGCTCCTGCCTTCTGGTTTGAGTGCTGGGCTGTTGTGGTGACTGTTCTACTCCCCTCAATCACAACACCACTCGGTTACATCTAATTGGCGCTGCGAGCAGGATCCGTGTCAGCAGAGAAGTGCACACAATGGCTGCAGATGGCGATCTTACAGCAGAGGCTGTACGAACAGGTCATTTATTCCGTCTTCAGAAGTTTGCCGGAGGGCCAAGTGACGAGTTTGAAAGAGAGGTGGAGATAGGTCTCGCCCTAAGCCCGATGCCGGAGAATGCCGCGTGTGTCTATGTTCTCAACGCGCTGGAGGGACCTGCTAGACGGCGAGTTCTGATGTTCCCTCATGACATGATAGACACGCCGGAAAAGATTCTGGATATTTTGAGAGAGGCATACGGCGAGCGGAGAGATGCTATAGACATTGTTGCCAGTTTTTATAACCGCCGACAGCAGAGTAAGGAGGCGGTCATCGAATATGCTGCGACCCTGCGAATTTACAGGCGAAAGCAAATCGCTGCTGAGCGACGCCATATCCAGTACACACCTGGCGACACGCTTTGTAAAGGACTTAAACACAGCCAGGTCCGACGTGAAACATCCAGACAGCTGGCCGACCATGGGTTTCTTTTGCTGATCTCCTCAAGACGGCCCGACGTGTAGAGAGAGAGGAGATGTGTAATGACAGGGAGGATGAGATAGATCGTCTGACTGCCGAGTCAGACAGCTGGAGATGGAGGCGGCCTCCGGCTTCATACGACACAACAAAGTGATTTCCCCTTCGAGGCTGATCGTCAGCACAAACAGAAATGTATGCGACGACAGCAGACAAGACAGCGGAGCGGCCAGCGACCAGCACCTCCCCATGACAGCGATGGTGGAGGGGGCAGAAGGCGAGGTTTCTGCAGGTGGTTCAACGTGGCAAAGGGATGGGGATTCATCACACCTGATAATGGCGATCAAGACGTCTTTGTCCACCATTCAGTTATTCACAAGGCAGGCTTCCGCAGCCTAGGCAAAGGTGAAGTGGTGGAATTTGAACCCAGACTGTCATACAAGGGCGTTGAAGCCACGTTCGTCTGTGGTATCGGAGGAGTGAAATGCCGGGGCAGTGATCGCCGGCCGATGTCAAAGAAAAAGCCAGTGGTGCAACTACAACAGCGACAACCACAGCGACGGCAAAGCCAAGCAGAACTGCAACGGGACAGATTCCATGGGCGGAGCGGCCGGAGTACCTGTAATATGTCCAGCCGGCCAGTTGATGACAGTGCTGTGTACACAGTCAGGCCCCTTGTTGACGGCCCTGCACTGACCCGCAATAGCGACAACAGAGCAGCGAAGTCGTCTCTGCAGTTAGAAGACATTCAACTGCCGGAGACACAGAATTGTCAGGACTACGACAGTGACGAAGAAACTCCGTTCTGGTATGGTACTCTTCCACCCCATCAAGCCAGAACAAGATTAATACCAAAAGTGACAGTGCCTGTGGTGCCAGAAGTGACAGTACCTGTGGTTCCAGAAGTGACAGTGTGTGCAGTGCCAGATATGACAGTACCAAAAGTGACAGTGCCCGTGGTTCCAGAAATGACAGTATCTGTGGTTCCTGATATGACAGTAACTGTGATTCCAGAAGGGACAGTGCCTGCAGTATTCCAGCCGCGGTTTGCTGTTAGACAGGCATAAAACTCACATGTGGAGAAAACGGGTGTGTGACACTATTCATTGACACTGTAGATAACATAGATGTGGTGTAAGCATTGATTAGTTTGTTTTGATATTTTGTTTATTTTTTTCTTGTTTTGCCACGGCTGCGCCTACGAAATATCATTGACAGGGATGACACACGAGACATTGACGGAATGCCTGCCCTTATAGACACATTGTGCCTCAGCAGCAACAGATGTTTCTTGATTTAAAATATTTAAGATACCTGCCCCACCGTCGTAAGCATATTAGGCGAGCTTGTATACCAGCCCTAGTATTGCTAGCAAAAGTTCATCAGCGTGGGCGCTGTTAGAGAAAGAGTTGGCGGGGATGTAGAGGGCCGGTAGTCCAGCGCTTGTTAGGCAGAAAATGCTGATGCATGCCAGTAAGTAAAGGTACGATTGTGAAAGACCGCGAAAATAGATCTGCTGATACAAAAGAGCGCGAAAAGTACGCTGATGCGAAAGAGCGCGAAAAGTGACACACCCGCGAGGTATATAAGGGCAGAGCTGAGACGTAAGGACAGGGGAGAAAACTACGAAGAGAAGGTGCGAGACAAGCGACGCAGCCGTGACTGTAGATCTATTGGCATTAAAAGAATTGTGTAACTGCTGACAGGCTCCTGCCTTCTGGTTTGAGTGCTGGGCTGTTGTGGTGACTGTTCTACTCCCCTCAATCACAACACCACTCGGTTACATAAATATTAAAAAGATATTCTAATATCACTTTAATGGGTGATGAAATAATAAATTATGTCTTGCTGTTCTGAATTTTACAACTATCTTTGTTATTTTGTAAGATTTTTGGTCAAAATGCTGTCAAATTAAAATCAACATGTTTGAATTGCTGGAGATTTCTATTATTGATACATTCTCCTTGTTCTTCCTGAATAGTGGAATAAAATAATATTTTCTTTCAGGTGGAGAATCTAATTTTAATGAAATCCTACGCCAGCAGGAAAATGGATTTATAAATATCAGTTATACCATCAACCTTGCAGCAAGCTCTCTTTCGTCAGACTCCTTTATTTACTTCTATGAGACTTGTGAAGATAATAGGAAAGAAATGAGCTGCACTTTCGAATGGAGAAAGAACAGTAGCAGAAGATTTGGGAAAGTGTTTGGTAAAAAGACAGGTGTGGCTTGTTTCGGGGAACAACGAAACCCAAGCAGCTCTGTAGTGACTTTAGATATTCACGTGTCTCAGGTCGTCACGAGGTCACTGACTGTTATGAAGCTTTCCCCCGTGGGAGCAAAGATACCTCAAATAACACGGATAATACGTGTTGAGGTGCTGTGTAAGTAAAAACAAACATCTTTAAAATGCCAGACATATTATAATTGTATAAAATAACTATATTTAAGGTCTTAGATATGTGCCGTAAATAGAAGTGATCAAAGTGAATGATTGTAATTACTGTATATATTGAATTGTGTTGTAGAAAACTTCAAACATTGGATAACATTTAATCTTCTCAGGTAATATATCACTATAGAAGTCTTTCCTTGTAGTTACCGATTTAATTTGTTTTGCAACTCTTGTTAAAAGCACGTTCTTTTTCCTATTAGAATTCAAGGTTGTTTGCCCAAATACAGATTTAATGACATTTTCTTTTCGTATTTCTTGTAATAAGAGGTACTGCAGCAACTTTTGTACAATTTTGATACAGTCAAGAGATCTCTGGTCCTTTATTCTTGCTAAGATTTATTGAAACCGATTAAAGACTCCTTCAGTGGAATTAGAGTTCTTGGCTGACTATGCATGAGGAAGCGCAATGTCCTTTTTGGAACTGTCTGTGTTGGATTACTGTTTATGGAACAAATAAATAACAAATAACAAATAAACAATCAACACATTGATAACGGCATTGGAATTGAATAGTGGAATGGAAATATCCAAAAATAATTATACAGTAATTACTAGAATTCGTTAAAAATAATTATAGAGGAATGCAGCGAAAAACTCATATATGCATCTTAAATTCTTTCTCGTTTATCCTTACCTTCTTTGGTGCGCGCATGTGCAGATCCACCCAACATCACCAGTCTGACTGTAGAAGGACAAGAGGCTAATAACGATTATCTCGTTGACAAAGGTAAGGAGGTGAATGTTTCCTGCTTTTATAAGCAGGGGAATCCTCCAGCCTTCGTCTATCTGCTGGATAAACATGGAACTGAACTGAAATCTTCACACGAAGGAAGCTTGAGCCACTCTCTTACTGTCCATTGTGAAGATGACTGGCCGATAGTCAGATGTGAAGGCAACGGGACCCTGCAAAATAAATCCGTGACATTCCTCGTCAGGTGTAAGTATACTGACAACAGTCTTGATGTGTACTGTATAATAATGAGCTCCTGCTTCTTTTTTATTTATTTTTTATTTTTTATTAAATGTATCCAATGGTATGAATTCCTGTTAATCCACAAGGTGTTATGACGATTTATTAGAATAAGTGAAAATGAGTTTTAAATCTCATTATACTGAATGTTTAGTGCGCTCTGCTACTTTGTGCTACTTAAGGCTGTGTTGCCCAAACCTACCAATTAAATTTAGTTATTGAAAAAGTAGAATTGTTGTATACCAAACTAGAGATAAAGAAATAAACCTGTATGACATTAAAAAGAAAATGCCAAAAGAATAATCTAACTTGAAATATCTTTAATTATTTACAATAATTGTTAGTGGGTTCTTCTTAATTTCGAATGATCAACATTACAAAGAAGAAGTAAGTTTGAGACAATACATTTTAGATTAAAATTTCCTTCGTATACAACATTTCTAATGAATTCTAATTACAGCTGCCTAGGCTATTGCTGTTTAAATATACATACTGTTTTGTTAACTTTTGGGTTGTCATACAAAACCTTTCTTTCCAAGTGCAAAACGATGATAAAAAGGGTTTAAGTCTTAAACATGCAACGACAGTTGAAATTTGTGTGTGTGTAAAAGTTAATGTACGATACGTTAGTTGAGACTCTCCCTTTTTTTCTATCTTTAGGGGTTTCTCGACTTGTAGGAGTCGAGGCAAAACAGTCTTCGCCAAATCATGATGAACGACAGTTTCTAATAAACTCTTCTGTATTTCTAAAGTAAAACAAAGTCGTCAATAGCTATAACTGCTATTTGTGTTTGAGGCCTTATATATCCATAACTGTTATGCTTTTGAAATTCTGACCCATGTGCATTGTAAAGCTTAAACACTTTTTAATTCTTATTGACAGTGCACATTTTCGTCTGTGATAGTAATTGGATTTATCTCAAATCAAAGAAACATATATTTTATTGTCGCAGGCCCTCCGCAGTTTGCTGAAAAGTCTCCGAAAATAATCAATCTTACCTTAGGTAAGGCAATGTTTCGTGTAAAGGCTTACACGACAGAGGTCATTGGATGTTTCTTAACATCAATGTCTCTAAAAGATAACACCACTAGGGAAGTGACCTGTGTCCTTGAGGGCCGACCACCTGATCTCATCCTGTGGGTCAGACTAACAAATAAAAACAGCAGCTTTCTTGGCAACTGGACGTTGACTCTTGAGAATAAAGAGGGTTCTTCAAGAACAACATTTAGTGTCATGGACAGTAAGTACCAAACTTTATTTAAAGAAAAATATCGAAAAAAAAATCTTTCGTCAAGTATACAAATGCAATTTATAGAAATGATTACAGTATTGTATGGGACAAAGAATATATATGTATGCACACTTGTTCTGACAAAATACTATTTAATGTCATGTCAATAACCCAGACGTCAAACTTGATATTAATGCCATCATGTTTTGAAAGCTTCAGCCGATGAAAATAAAAATGACAATATGTTGCTTAAGTGTTTATGTTTACAAGCGTGGATTTTTTTCAGTGCATGGTGACATTTTTATGCAGGTATTTGAAGAAAATAGGGGGTGTAGTTATTAAGATTTGGGTAAATAGTATCTTGCGCTGAATTATTAAAAAAAAAAAACATTATCGAATGGGATATTAGAAGCACAATAAAGTGATAGATATAATAAGAAGACTCAGAATAAGGAAAAATTGAAGAGGGTGGATGGATGTCGGTTTAGCTTGTGTACTCATAACTACGTTTATTAGGTGATGTGATTAGTCACTGTCACTGTTTTTTCCTGATACCTGTGACCGATGTCTCTCACTTGCTGGATATGTCTGTTACAATCGAATGACGTCGACAAGAATAAAGTATAGTTAAAAATTTCATGAGATGGATTTTGCAATGTGGATATGAAGAAACAAAAAGAATCAGCAAAATAAGGTAAGAGTACATACAAATGATTGGGATAACTAAATAATATATCAGAATATTTTGAATACATTGCATATTTGAAGTGGGGAAAAAGTGGGCGCCCGCCTCAGCTTGCTCACACTCACAAGCACACACTCAGAAAGAAAACTCATCTTTGTGTCCCACAAAGTTGCAACTCTTTATTCACCATCAGAGTCTTTATATGATCAACAGCCCCTGAAGATGAGATTCAGACTGAGCAGTAACAAGAAAAGAACAGTAAGCTCAGTGTATAGGTAGGAGAGTTTCATATACACTTATGTTTTCCGAAAGAAACAAATTGCTACGCATAATGAGCTCCTTTCAGCTACATATAAGAGAAAAGCACATATTCATGTTGCACAGATCGTGAGTTCATTAACTTTGGGAAACTAAAATAGATTAAAATACTCCGTTCTTTACAGCTTTAGGAGATTTTCACTTTCAGGTTACGCATCCCATTTGCCCATCTGCTGTTTTCTTTTTTTATTTCTTTGTCTGTAGGTTTAAGCTAATGATATTTTAAGTAAATTTATGCTTTTAACTCGCATCCATTGCATCTTTGTTATAACAGGAAGCTGAAGCTGCTACTCATGAAGCAAACAAATATGTACCCAGAACATGTACCCACATGTACCTAGTGATCGCAGAAGGAAAAATCCTCCAGTTGGATGGGTATAAAACAAGAAAGAAGCAAAGTGAACGATTGTCCCAGAAACCTTTAAGTAATTGAAGTGAGCGTACACGCTATAAGGAAATATTTTGTTTAGTTTTATGGTTATGAATAGCCACTTGCAGCATATGAAACATTCCAGACACCACAGGATGTTGGGCCTACGTTGGCTCAGTGCTCTCTGTCTTGTTTATCTTGATCGCAGGGAGCCAGCCTTGTACCAACATGGAGCCGAGACACCAGTAAGAAAAGTCCACTTCATGGCCGCTAGTATGATAAAATATCAGCTCCAACTAGCTCGACAACTAACGGCTCTCAATTTACCTATCTAACCATAATGACTGACGTCAGTGAAGCAGGTCTAGACTAGTGAAATGATTGTTCAGTGAGTAGGGGGAAGGAACAGTTTATCATGACTAGAGGTCGAAATAGCATTGGTGAAAGGTTGTTTACACTAAAAATGAATGAACAACCCCCTGTTGTATAAAACCCCTTTACTCCAAGATTGGCACAACACAAGGCCAATTTGCATTACATTATTAGGCCAGTAAATGTATAGCATTTATATATATATGTATATATGTATCATCTGTACACCACGATACGTTTATGTATTACTTTCAGTTTTGGACACATGTAATTAATGCTTGTACCAATATGGGTGGGGGAAGAATACATGTCCAGACTGGTCCAACATTAGACCGATTTGTGACCAAGATTTATTCCACCATGGAGCCAGAATTGTCGGTCCTGTTTAAATCAGCATAATACATTCACAATGTGTGCAATTGTGGAAACAGGATGTGACGTCAGTTAATGGAAAAGACTTTAGAAAACACGAAAAGAAATGTGTTTCCCTAAACACATTACAATTCTAAGCCATTTTTTACAAGACCATGTGCGGAAAAGGCATGAAAATAGGAAGCGACGCCATGTAAAAAACACGGTGACCAACAGAATTAAAGACTGAAACAATTGAAAGAAGATCCAGTGGATCTGTACCCACAAAAATATGATACTCTGTTTCTTTGTCACCGTGAATGGACTGTGTCGTCTTCTTGTTTATTGAGGCGATGTTTGGCAACTATTTATACGAAGAACTTTAATCCAAGAGGAAATTTCTACTTCAGAATGCTAAGGTAAATGCTTGTTAATAATTTTCAAACCGTTCTTTAAGATTTATGAGCTTTGCTTTACTTTCTCGAGTTACATATTTCCATATTGTCTAAATGTTCTTAGACACGTCTGTTATTGTAAGCATCACTTGAAATGTGTTTGTGGAAATTTTAAAGTCAACAAAAAAGAAATTGCTGTAACATATGTATGTGTAATGTATGTCAGTAGGATTTATAGTTCTATTATTTTTATTTGATTTCAATTTTTATAATTTTATGTTTCGTTTCTGCAAGGTATTGAATGATTTATGGATGAGACACTCAAAAGGAAAACGATTGAAGTATTTCCATAAGTGCATATTAAAATCGTGGGCTCGTTCCGCCTGACGCAGGTAGGCCTGATGTTGTAATAAAGTTAAAAACACTGCATGCTAGCTTGTGATAAATATTCATAAATCGAGAAGGCTATTGTTTTGTATTCACGTAGATTGTTGTAAATTTTAAGCAGAAGTTTTAGAAATTGTATGAAAATGCAGGAAGGGGGGGGGGTAAAGTTGAAAATAAATGACATTCTACCAGTGTAAACATGATTTAAATGTTGAATTTTAGCAATTGCTGAATTGTAGCAATTGCAAAATGGCAGTATTATTAAAAAATATATGGAATGCCAAATTCACTGTATATTATATTTGCAATACTTCATCTACTGTTTTTATTTCTCTGACAAGGCGAATGAAACAAAATGAAATACTCTTCAGGATCTTCTATAAAAAAAAACACAAGATGACTAACTTTGTCGAAATGTCACTCGACAAAACAGATTGCAAGGGTGGATGGAAGGTGGTCACTGCCGGGGCAATCAGAAGAAGAATTAGCTTGAGAACTGAGTTGACGGGGTGTCCACTAACCCCACTAGCGAGTTTCCACCTAATAGAAATTATATAGTCCCCCTCTCCCGATGAGCAGAAATGGCGGGTGGACCAGTTTAATACGAGTCTAGACAAACTCAAAACTCTTGTGTATTATTGCGTCCAAAATTTTTTTGTAAATTTGTTGTTTTACAGAATCAAGTGCATAATTTCTCAGACGAAATCGAATTCAATCAGACTGCTGGTTTGCCTAGAGTCAGGTAAACTTGCATGCCACATTTCAAGCATTTCTGCAAAGTGTCAGCCTGGAAACAGGAACCATCGATATAATTCTTTGTTCTGTGATCACTTTTTCTTACCCAAATTCAAAGGGTTATAATTAAACCTGTATTAAAAAATAAGTAAGTAAGCTAAGTATGGTGCTGCCTTCTGTCATTCATTACCAGAACAAATAAATACAGAACACTTCACTTTCAAGAAGCTGTTGCAGTTGTAAAAGATTAATCAGACCCATGATCATGCTGGCTCACTGTGCTGTCTACATTATTTCTGTCATCACGTATGTAGAGTTTTATGATGCATGAAGCAGACTGATATATATTTTTTGTTGTGTGTGTTGGAGAGGGTAGCGGTGGGTGCTAGAGTGGTTTAGGGTCGGTGGTTGAATTTGTATGTATAATCTTTGGACCTCATTCAACCAAGTCTGTAGTTGTTACTTCATACAAGTTTAAATTCATAATTTTTATGAAATGTAATTTGCTGCATTACATACGTAAAAGATTCCAAACCCTGCATGAACCTAGAAAAAAAGATTGCATTCATCTAGAAAGTATAAATGTAAGGAAAAAGGCAAAGTATTATAAACTTCACTGACAAAAGAACCATTCTCAACCAAAAGTGTTAATAAACCGAAAGAAAGGAAGAAGTTAAAATCACCAGTTGACTGAAAATAAAACAATTAAACTGGATATAAACCTTCTCAGTGAGAATTAATGAACACGGACATTTCTTCTTACTAAGTACTAACAACACTGGTGTGTGTGCTCAAGAACGACAGGAAGCAGATGGATGCTGATTACTTCCTCCTAGAGTCTTTTTGAACTTTCTCCTACAAAATAAAATCTCCCATTTCGAAAACGCAGAAAGAAGTTTAGAGGGAAAATTCCAACTGAACTTCCATTTATTTCTGATTAGCATTTTCGAATGAAGAGCGTTTAAATAAGAAGATATATGCAAAGAAAGTAGAAGATTTAAAATCTGTCAGGGAGGTGTAAGACAGTCCATTGGTTTTAGGGCGCTCTGTGTATGATATTATTTCCTGCTTCAGGGACTGGCAGCGATGGTTCACGCCAGATTTAATGTCCACCTCGCCGGGATTATTCATGTATAATCTCCTGCGAACACAGGGATGTCTTCTAAAGTAGAATAAAGCCTTTCGGTATCCTGTGGAAGTTGAGCATCTGCATTCAATTGAAACACCTTTAGAGTTAGGTTTCTGAAAGACTTAACCTTTTAAATTATTAATGCTTCTCTGTTTTTCGCACTCTTCACTTCGGTGATATCTACTATCAATACAATAGAATATTCAAAGTTTAAACAATATATTTACAATTTTTGGTCATCAAAAACTGGGATGAACAAAGTTGGTCATTGTCATTCCATCCATCTATTCATCCGGATGGTACATTTATCTCACTATTAGCGCATTCGTTTCTAGAAATATGTATAAAGTTCATTGTTATAGAAAATCTCTGCCCTTTGACACGGCCTTTATTTGAACTCTCAAACTGTGAATAATGAGAGTGTACCCCAGCAAGCATCCTAGCATTTACTGTAATGTGTCCCTATCAGCATATGTTGTTTAATGTGTTGTCATTCACTGCATGATTATGTCACATGAGTCCCTAGCATTATTTATTCTGAGATAATACCTCTAATTTTGCTTACAAAATAAATAAAGGCGCTCTTCTGCAGACAAGAAAGTAGATAACATCGTAAACTTGAAAGCACGGCTGTGCACTAGATTTCAACAAAGGTGACATTGTTAATACAGATCAATTACAGTAATACCTACAAGGAAATTTAAACTTTAGTTGCCTCGGAACAGACAAGTCCACATTTCTATATAAGGTCATCCTGTTAATACCACTCACAGAAGTTAAAGCAGCTACACCTGAACATGAACATCTTACTCAAAATTCGCTGTGTCCTATTGATACTTCTTACACGGACAACAAGGGTTCTTCTTTTGACATGTAAGAGTTTTTTTTTTCTTAACATTTGTAGTAGCGTTTTTAGGAAATTTTCTTTAACTTTAGATTGTTAAAGAGTTGTCAATTGTCAGAAATTCTAGAAATAAAAGCTTCCGATAGTAAAATAAGAGGCTAGACTTAATTCAGAATAGCTATTTTAAGAACGACTTCTAAACTAAGTGCAAAGATTAAAATGACATTTTAATATCATATTAACATGCGATGAAGAAATATATTGTGTTATATAATAATATTGTTCAGATTTTTACAATCATACTTCTATTTTATAAGATTCTTGTTATAATTTTTTTTTAATTAATGGGGATTTCTATGTTAGTACTTCTCGGTACATTCTGTTTACAATTTTTGAACATTGAAAGAGAAATACTATTTTGTTTCAGGTGGAGAGTCTAATTTTAGTGAAACTCTGCATCAGAAAGAACATGGATTTATAAATATCAGTTATACCATCGAGCTGACGGCAAGCTTGGTGTCGTCAGACTCATATACTTACATCTACGAGACTTGTGATGATAATAGGAAAGGACTCAGCTGCACCTTTGAATGGAGAAAGAACAACAGCAGCAGATTTGGGAAGGTGTTTGGTAAAAAGACAGGTGTGATTTGTTTCGGGGAACAACGGAACCTGAGCAGCTCTGTAGTGGCTTTAGATATTCATATTTCTCAAATGGCCACGAGGTCACTGAGGGTCATGAATCTTTCCCCCCTGGGAGTGAAGATACCCAAACTAACACGGATAATACGTGTTGAGGTGCTGTGTAAGTAAGAATAATCATCTTTAAAATGTCAGACATAACACAATTGCATAAATTAATGACATCACATGTGCCTTTTATACAAACAATTAAATAAATTGAATTAAGAGTAATTATCATATACATTGAAATCTGATTGTAATAAAACTTCAGCTAAGTTAGAATACCTTTAGCGTTCTCAGGTAATGACACTATAGAAATTTTTTGCTGTATTAAGTCTCTCGTTTACAAGTTCTGAATGCTATTGCAATTAAAATATGTTTGCATGAATACAAATGTTCTTACATTTTCTCTTCTTTTTTTTTCTTTAATGGTTACTGTCGTGACTTACTACAGCAAACTTGACTGGCTTCATTAAAACTGGGTCACCTTTCATTTTCTTTCTCTGTCGTCCTTTCTGACTCTTTTTTCTAATAATACCTGTTCTAGCTCATTTCTTTACCTTTCTGCTTTTGTTGTCGAGACTAGGGTGGGATAAAAATGATTGTTTAAACACACGAGGCGTCCTTGCGCGCGTGTCTGTGCAGATCCACCCAACATCACCAGTCTCACTGTGGAAGGACAAGAGGCTAATAACGATTATGTCGTCGACAAAGGTAAGGAGGTGAATGTTTCCTGCTTTTTCAAGCAAGGCAATCCCCCAGCCATCTTCCGCCTATTCACTCTATTGGATAAAAATAAAACTGAACTGAAATCTTCACACGAAGGAAGCTTGAGCTACTCTCTCACTGCCCAGTGTGAAGATGACTGGCCGGTAGTCAGATGTGAAGGAAACGGGACCCTGCAAAATAAATCTGTGACATTCCTCGTCAGGTGTAAGTATACGGACTTAATGGTTTTGATGTGTATTGTATAACAATGAAATTTTGCTTCTTATTCATTAACAATGAGAGTATCTAAGAATATGAAATCCAGTTGATCTACATGTTTTTATGACCTACAAAAGAGTGAGTACGTAGTGTTAGAATAGAGAAAATGAGATAGTATCTTATAGTAGAACTTGGTGAAACCATTATATATTATATTTTCTGTGCTGTATATCATTTACTCTTTCCCCTTCCATATCCGCCACCTTCTCATCGTGAAATCATTTAAACGCTCACTAACAACACGTCTGTTCTATGAGCATTACTCCTTACACCAATTAACATTGTGTTAGTCCATTTTATAATAGTTTTTTCCTGTTTAGTAGGTGTTAATAGTTGTGATTATAGCCTATTGAGTAGTTCGCATGCTTGTCTACATCTGCAGATTTATGAGACTGTCGATATTTACTGCTTCTTCCTTGATTCGTCTTTGCTTCTCCCATGTTCATCTTTTATTTCATGTCTACATTGTTGTTTCTTCTTCTGTCCTTTGTATAATGTGTCTCCTTCTCACGCACTGAGAGCATGATCAAGCACTAAATATATCACTTTCTTCTTATTAATCTTCTAATTAATAAGTTTGCAAAATTAAAAATAATTCGTGTATAGATATATGTTTCGTAAGTGTGTTTGAACCTTTAGAGATACACAAATATCAGGCCTTATAAATTCTAATCCATGTGGAATTCTGGGACCTAAATACTGTTTGATTCTAATTGCTAGTACATATTTTGTTTTATATTAGTAATTAAGTTCATCTCACTTCTGTTCATTAATCTTAGTTGGGTTTTTTTATTTCGCAGGCGCTCCACAGTTTGCAGAAAAATCTACAAAAATCATCAATCCTGCTTTAGGTATGGCGACATTTCGGGTCAAGGCTTACAAGACAGCAATCCTGAGATGTTTTTTGACACCAATGTATTTAAAGGATAATAAAACAACGGAGGTGAACTGTGTGCTCAATGGCCAACCACCTGACCTCATCCTATGGGTTAGCCTCGAGAAGGAAATCAGCATCTTCCATGGAAACTGGACGTTGACTCTTCGCAATGAAGATGGTTCTTCCAGCACAACATTTAGTGTCATGGACAGTCCAAGTAAGCACACAATATTTTTTTTAAAGAAAAATAGTAAAAAAGATAATATGACTGTAGACCAAGTGTACAAATGCAAATAATTTATAGAAATTGATCGAGAAGAAGCGAAAAGTTATGCATACAAAATCTATGAGTACACTTGTTCTGTGAAAACAATACTAAGTGTAAGGTTAACTACTCCAAAATCTGGATTGATATAGATAGCATTTTGTTTAGAGAATTTCAGCCAATGAGAGACACAGGACGATATGTTAACTACGTGTAACTGTTTACAAACGTGATGCCACGAGTTTGATTTCTCTCAATGCATGGTACAGTTTAGGATGCATACATCTCGAGAACAGAAAGGAAATATTTGGGCAAACAGGATCCTGTGCTGTGCTTTGTCAAGTTATCAGATAGATTGTCCAAAGCTAACACTTTAACAAAAAAAAAAAAAAAACATATTTATTGCACAGTATACCAGAAAGGCGTTTGTAGTCATAAAAATAAGCTAATTTATAGATAGCTCTACCCTACCATTAAAAAGTATCTCAAAGCGCTTGGCAAAAATACACACAAGGAGAAATAATAATAATCATAACAACAACAAGAAAAAGAAGAAGAGAACAAAGAAGAAGAAAGCGTAGAATTTGTGCCTTTAATGATACGCGTGGTATGGGTACTCTAGGTTTTTGCACCGGTTGATGTAAGTGTCGGTTATGGAGTTTTCTGTTATTAATGAACTTCTTTTAAATGAACCGCGTGATCTTATGATTTTTTTTTTTGCATCGGTCTATATAAGTGTTGAGTGTTGAGCTGTGTTCTGTTAATTACCTGCTCCTAATGAACCTTGTGATAGGGTTAGACTTTTGTTTTTTTGCATCGGTTTGTATTATCTTCGGGTGTCGTGTGAACGACTGAATCGAGCAAACGACGAAGGTCGAATGACGTCATTAGTATGTTATTATGTTCGTTTAGTGTAACTTCATAATAACTACTCTGTGCCATCGAAAAAATCATTATTGAAGTGGATTTTATAAGCACAAATAATTCACAGAATGGCCGAACCATAAAGATCCGCTCATGTGCAATTCTTGGCTTAAACAGGATGTTTGTCCGTTTATCTCGTATTGACATAGTTTCATTTCTTACATAAGGTGATTTGTCACCTAAGCTATTTTTTTTAACTGTCAACAATTCGTCTCATTTGCTGAGTATGTCCATTACTACTGAATGGCGTCAAGGAGACTGAAGTCTAAATAAAAACTTTCCGAGATCTTTTCGCGAAGTGGACATAAAGAACTTAAAGGAAGCAACAAAATTAAGGTAAAGGTAAGTATAAATGTTTGATAAAAACTGAGAAAAAACAAAAATGCAACATTTTAGAACATTTTATGTGCCTTGAAAATTAAGAATACAAAAGCTTCGAATTTGTCACAGCCTGCACACACTCACACGCACACACTAATTATTATTATTTTTGTATCACACATCGTAGCCTTTAGGTGAGCAGCAGCTATTCAAGATAAGAGTCAGGATAAACAGTAGGAAGGTAAGAATACTAAGCTCAGAGTATAGCAACATGTTTAAATGTGCCTTAAATAAAATTAGGTCTGTTTTTAGTCACACTAATTGCCATACATGAACCTTTTCTTTCAGCTCAATACCACCAGGAACTTGTATTACTGGACTGCTGGTGGACGATTTTTTTCCAGTTAACTACTAAAACGAGGCATCAGACTACAAAGCTTCCGGTTTAGTCATAGTAAGTGTTTAGGCTCGCCGAGACTAACAGCGGAGAACTTCACAAGAGGCTAACCGCTGGTCTTGGCAGACAGACAGCAGTCCACCTCTACACATCCATGTTACTACAAGGGATAGTTAATCTTGAAATCCTTGAGTTGGGGAAGCGAAATGGATAAAAAAATAAATAATGTCTTAATTTTCCTGGCAGTCTCTATTTAATTTCCTTGTCTGTGAGCCTAATTTAATGATATCTTATGTGAATGCATGCTTTTAACCTGAGTGAATTGCAGTTCACGACGTGCACCTTTGTTAGGACAAAAAGTTGAAGTGGCAGCTGAAGCTGTAAAACAAACAGACGTATCCAGAACATTTACCCATTTGCACCCAGTGATGACTGAGGGAGGGTTCGACAGTGGGATGAATGTAAATCAAGAGTGAGACAAGGTGAACAGTTATTCCCAGAAACTTTGTTCTATGAAGCTATAGTTTAACTGCACTTAAAAACTTGGCTTTACTGCCACTAAACCATAAATCTTACCTAATGATTCGAAATAACACATACAATTTACAAATAATATAAAAAGAGACAAAACATTACAAGCACATTTGTTTATTTATCAGGTCCTGTTGTATGTGTCCAGGCCAACAGTTTTTCTGTGGAGAATGTCATTAGCAAAGTAGTCCCTACATATCATACAATGGACAAGACATTTGAGAAAGAAAAGATAAAATGATTGTTGGTAGGAATGTCAACAAGACGAGAATATAAATGAAAACGTTAATGGGGAATAACACGTCTGCAAATATATGATCATATGTTAGTAAACATCAGGTTTTTTTACCTGTTTACTTTGAGACCTTGCATGAAAAGCTCATATTCATGCTACACATATACTCAAGTATACAGTATAATCCAGGCCTGTTTGCCTAAATGCTTGATGAACACATCGAGAATATACACTTTATAAATGGGAGGTATGGAGTCTGAGCTCAGACGACACCATAATCGAAAATTAATTATTTTTTTTTGGTACTTAAGACATTACCAACGTAACGGATATTGTTATGATAGGTAGTGAAAATATACAGTACACTTTAATGACAAGGAACCAAGATCACACGACTGTAAATGTACCACTTGATTTTGTTCTGTATTTACGTAAATCTCAACAATGTGCGAAAAGCAAAACTTATAATATGTACAAAAAAGGAGTAGTAATCTATGAGACATTTCCAGTCAAGTAAAAACACTTGTGTCAGGTCTTTGAAAGACTCATAAAACCCGCCTCTTTATGTTTTGATAATGTTACATTTGATATGTCTTGGTAAGATTACATTCATAAAACACAATTCAAGTTCGCCTTCTTTCCCAGCTTTGGATGGGTAAGTCAGAACGACTTTAACATAGAAGACAGTTTTTTTGTCTTTGTCAGTAGTCTACAATTATAGATGCATGTACACCTTTATTAACAAAAACATCCATTCATTCCACTTCTTTGGTTTTTTTTTTTTTTTTGTTTGTTTCTTTTTTTGTTGTTTTTGCTAGGAAATTGTTTATTTTTTCATTGATTACGGTGATGGCATCAACTCTATTTTTCCTGAAAGTTTGATAACTTTGATCACGATGTAAATTTCTTTAATAAAGTAAAATAAATAATGAAATAAAAAGTGTGTAAAATACATAATACACTGCACACTACATTAATGATGATGATCATAATGATCATGATGATGATAAAGGTTATTTTAAATAGCGCCTTCTCCCAACATAAAAGGCTTGCTCAAAGTGCTTGATTAAAAATATAAACGCACAGGCTGAATAATAATAAGACATGCACCAAGGCACGCAACATAACATGGAAATGTTATATCTATAGAATGGCAAATCGGATGATGTAAGACGTGTAGCCCATAGTTGCCCCTAGCTTGTTCCACTAAGTGTAAAACTGTAAGCAAGCCTGAAAATACTCATATCTACACTACAGTTTGAGTCGTGGAATGGATCAAGTAGGCACGAGCTGTCTTTTTCTGTAACTGTTATAGGCGTAGTATTTTTTTTTCTGGAGTATTTGACAGATGATAGCTGTGGTCGCTCGTCTCCAACAGGCATTTTTTTAAACGTTTCCTAGTGGACGGCGTGTAATAACGTACACATACCTTGTATACGTACGAACTATTATTACACACACATTCAACGCTCGACGAGCCCATACTGATCACGATGAGGACAAAAAAATTTGTAGGCGAATTCAACTGAAGAGGCACAAGTTCAGAAGAATGTCCCAGAGAGTCATAAAGAAGATGGCGGAGAAGACCGTTGTTTTCCCGCTCACTCGGCCATTTTAAGAACTGCTTTTCTCTTATACATAACGTCTTTTTCTGACACAAAACATCAGACAAGACACCATTCATACACTAAACAATATGAGACCTACCACAACTCACTACACGGGGTTAGTGATTTTCTTTTTCAGAAATTTAGTTGAAAAAAATATATATGTATTCTTGTATCAGTGGAACATAATGCTCTAGTGACCATAATTAACAGTTATGTAGATAAACACTATCAACAGTTAAAAAAGTGACGAATTTTAAACTCTGATATTCTTCTGTAAGACAAACTTTCTATTAAAAAAATTTATGATTATAGTTGATGAAAAATTATTAACTTTTGGACTTGCATTAAGAATTAGTTTTTCTTCAGCACTTATCGAATAATTGTATAATTTTTTTAGTACTTTACCATATTTTGTACGATGATTAAATGTATACAGGGTATGAAAAAAGGGGCAGCTTTAGTTGTTCTTTTACACCTGAAGAAAAGAACGTGCAAAAGTCCAAGCGACTTCGTGAGTGTGAACGTTGGTGACTGTATACTTCAAGACATCCATAAACACACTAGCTTGCACACACATGAGCACAAAAAATACTTGGCTAGCTATTTAAGTAACGTACTCGACAAAAAATAATTATCTACACGTAAAAAGCGTTTTCTTTGAAAATTTAAAAAAGAAGCACTATCCCTCACAGTCTGATAAACATTTGTCCCTTCAGAGTAAAAATGACATCTCCAATGACAACTCGTAATGTTCGCCATTCTTTTTTTAGCCATCAAACTTTTTCATTTGGTAGTGTCCGCCTGGTTTTCTACCAAACCTTGATCTCTCTGAAAATGGAAAACTCACTTGAAAAAGAAAGTAACAGTTCCTACGTTATTCACGATCAGAAATAATAATAAAAAAAATTAGTGGAGACTATAGAATATTTTGAACTGAGATGAGTGAGAATGAAAGTAATTTGTTGTTTGTAGCTAACCAAACTCTGACTTCTGAGCGATGATCACTAAACAATAACTGTCCATGTGATTTTCTTAAATCATTTTCATTATCCAGCGGGTATAGTTTTATGCACTTATACTGTTATATTTTTTTTCTTATACATTTGTTTTCTCTAAGTTTAAATGTTCAATGTTAAATGAGCAAGACGAGCTCTCTGCGCTCAATATAAATAATTAATGAAATGCAGGAATTTCTGTCACAGGCCAATAGATGACATAGATGACAATTTATAGTGTTGTTTGCCTGCAGGTGATGAACAGATAGTAGTATCAGCTGACAAAGTACTAGGAGGATGAAGAAAATGCAGTTCAGACACATTTCGTTGCAGTATGCAATGCCAACGCATTTTTAAAAAAATCTATATAAAGAAATATAAAGTATTGAATTTTCATTGACCATTTGACGGAGATCCAACTACCATGATAATGTATCTTTACTCCTAACTGTGTTTGTTAAATGTCTGTATGAGTATGTATGCCTGCCCTTGTGAGCAAAAGAAAAATTTCTATCTTGGGTCTCCTCAACAGACAATAAAGTCTGATTTGATTTGATTGATTTGATTTGATTCACTTATTAAGCTATTATTTAAAAACACTTTCATTTTGGATCTGTTGCTAGTTTTCTTTGAATTCGATCACATAGAGTTGTTTCTGTATCGTTTATTTTACGTTTCTTGATGTCAACAGTTTTGTCGAATGTAGTGTCCACCTGTGAAGTTTTTTTTTTCTCAAGGCGGATTTTGCAGCAGACCAGTCTGCTAATCTTTTGCCTCATACGCAGCGTTCAGCGATGAATTAATAGGATGTTAATTAACAAAATTACATATCTTTTTTACTTGTACTCCACTAGTAAGTTATATGGTATTTATTGCTTTTAATGCAAAAGTGACGAACATTTTAGGTTATACCTAAACGATAAAGACATTTTAAGTAATGTAGGATTTCAAATAAATTCTTTACTAAAATAAACAAAATTAATGATATTGTAAAACATGTGCAATCCACTTGGACAAAATATTTCTGAGCAACGCTAAGTAGTGCTTACAGTTTTGCGGCGGTCGTATTTGACATGAAAAGTGTTGAGCAATGATAAGGATCTCTACAAATGCTTAGAAAACGTGTCAAAGTCGGTTTTAATATAAGTGAAGCCGCAGGAGGTTCTTTAAATTTTGCAAGCACAATCTTCTAATTTTTGTACGAAATTTTCTTCTAGGGTTATTACTACTCAAAATGTTTATCACTGTACTCCTATTAAAAATTGTTATGACTGGCCCTTAATAAAATAGCAGCTCTTGCGCCCAACGGTTCAGCAATGCACCTCTATAATACAACACAGCAGCGTACTTGAGCGTCCTCAAAGTAACATTTAAGACATGAATGTAAATTATCGCTTTACAAAGAAACTTGAAAAAGAAAAGTTTAAGAACATCAATTTTACCATCAGACAGGTCGATTTCTTGACATTGGAACTGTTCGCTGGCTTCATTTTCGTTCCCAGAAAGACGTTTAATGAGAACAGGGGCGAACAAATCTGTGGTCTCTCTGGAAAATAATGTCAAGATCTTTTGAAAGATATTGGATTTGTTCGCATGATTGTGTCTAAAAAATATCACAGTATTTGAATCTAATCATTCTAATGTGTCGTCTGAAGCATCAGGGTGCATACTGAGCATTTATATTATTAGACATTTAGAATCTGCTGTACTTCTTTTAGGAATTCAACAATCAGACCACACGAAAACAATTAAAATATCATAAGCTAGCACGAAACATACGCTAAAAAACACGTATCATCATCATCCTCCATCATCATCATCATCAATCATCAATTAATCATCAATCATCAATCATCAATCATCAATCATCATCATCATCATCATCATCATCATCATCATCATCATCATCATCATCATCATCATCATCATCATCTCTTCTGCTGAAAGCTCCTCTGTAATTTTAAATCGCAGCCAGCATTACTATTACAATCGCTCTTAAATCAACACCATTTGGACCAGTCGACTATCCTGCCTCTTTCCACAAAAAACTAAGTTCTGCAGGAAGCTAAAACATGTAGTCTCTCAACGTTTACTACGAATATGAAACCAGTAGGTTTCAACCCACATGTGATATATACCCAATATGTATCTATCCTGATCGGGACAACGAACAATCAGCTCTACTTGCCGAAAGAACTCTTCGCAGATTGTTCCTTCAAATTTTGGCAGTTATAGGAAAGGTCTCAAAGCCTATCCCTGTTATCGTAGTAAGTCTCCAGGTTGGGCTCATCTAATCATTGGTTAGATTTTGAGGACAAAAGTTGACAAGAAGAAACATGTTGACTACAAGACTTGCCAGGTTAATTTTAAAAAATAGCTTTTATTTTTCGACTTTTCTTTGCTCATTTCTTGCGTGGGGCTATTCAGACGATTGTCTGTTATTTTCTGTCATGCTTCGTGTTAATTTTCTTGTCAAATAAATTCATATATATATATAGATTGCTAAGTCCTTTCCTACTATTTTGCCGATTGGTTGTTTGCTCCAGATTGACAAATGTTCAATGCTTTGGTTTCACGCGCATCTGTGAGTGCGAATCAGCTGAATCGTTAATGTTATGTCCAAACTAATGTAATATTAGTAAAACGTTGTTATTATTGATGACAATATCAAAGAAATATTTTAACTTTGAAGCATAAACATTTAACTTACGGAATATACCAGTCGATAGATTCATGACCTGTAACAGATATATGCAACGTAAGACATTACTACCTGTTAACTTTAAAACCGTTGTTAGAGCTTTGATGTACTTGATAAATGTGGATAGAGGTGGGTGTCACTTGATGTTTTCTTTGTGTGACTTCAGAGAGTATGTGTTTCTGTGTTCTCTTGATTATTATAAAGTTTCTTACGTCTCTTAAAAGGTTCGGAAAAAGCTCAATTAAATGTGATACAAATATCGTTCTACCTGTTTTCGATTTGTATTTTTGGAACAGTAGAAAGCAGATAGCTAGGGCCTGAATTACGATCACAACTCCCAAAGCAGCACCGATAATTACAGCAAGATCGTTATCTGCGTAAACATAGAAGGTTTAAATCAAGACATAGCATCATAAAATAAGATAAAGGTTATTGAATAAATATCCATCACTTGCTAGAAAAATGATGAATATTAACTTGATCAGTCTGCTGGTATGTGTTTAAGCAGATGGCGACTAGAGAGAATGTGGCACAGGGTCGAAATAGGCGCGGTCTTCATTTGTTGAAGTATGTGTTATTTCTTGGGGCCTGTAGGCCAACTGTTTAAAAGATTATATGGGACAAGTGTTGATGGAAACTGACATTAAAAATGTTACTTTTGTAAGTGCATGGACGAAACATTCCCCAATAGCTTTCCCTAATCTTTGTATTAAACTCAGTGGAGAATCTACATTATGAATTCAATAACCATATTTGAGCTAACTTCTCTGAGCTTAAAGGTTGCCACTGAACTGCTTTTCGGATCTTTTTATAGATATATATTTCCGTTCTTTACTAATAGAATAAAGCATTAAAGACGTAACACGAAGGACGCATTCAGACATAAAATAAGGTCTATCACAGTTCACTACATTGCAAGTGGCGAATACTTAATGCAGTTTAAATCAGCATAAATCATAAGAGTATATTACTTGCCTTCGGTTCGAAAATCTTCAGGGTTATGAAGTGTATTGGATGCTAGGAACAGAAGCAAATATCATCACAATGTGCAACACTCTTTTCAATTAACTACGACACAACTTGACTAAGAGCAGCAAAAGAAAATAATAATGGTTTTATCCCATTTTATGCTATGCCTGCTTCACTAATGCATTAATATATTTAAAGCTGTAGTATAAGGTCACAGAAAGGTAACACAGAGTTAATAAGTCAGCAAGGCGCGGTAGTCCGAGCTACATCTGTAGAATGAGAATTAAAAAAAAATTGCATCTCAATTTTTTTTGGTAACATTTGATTATTTTTTTAAATTTATTTTTCTAAATAGATTTGTTTTGGTAATTTCTTTTTTATAAACTGTCAATAGGTGCAGTATTTGGCCAGGAGTACATGTATCAGGTATATGGCTCGGAGCATTTAGCCAGAGTAAATGGCTAAGATCCATTAACCTGAGTGAGAAATTCGCTAACCCAAGAATTGGCAAAACAGGAAGATGAGGAAGGGATCGCTTGTATCCAAGCTTCATTGTGTACAGCGTCTGTTCCCTAGAGGCGGCGTCTATGTTCAGATATTTGGGAAAGGATATGTGTCTCTATATATACCTGTCAGTACAGTGAAACATCAGTCTCCAGTGACTGAATTTAATAGTATCGAATACAGCCTCAAGTATGAGCAGTGAAGTTATACTGAACTCTAAAACCTATTGTTGTGACTGACTATCAGACTAAGTATAAAAAAAATTCCAATAATAATAAACAAGAATTTATATAACTTTGGGCAAAGGTCATGAAATAAAGACAAAGACGTAGAGTGAGGAACAATGCGTTACGGTGATAAAGGACGATCACTCCAAAAATACCGAAGTGTTAACAACATTAAGAAATGATATCATATGAAATTGCAAAAAAGATATCACTTCTGTCACAGAAAAGTAAAAGCCAGATTAATTTTGAGTTTGGTATTTAGTTTACTTTAGTCCTTGTTCCTCCTCGAGGAGCAAAGAGCCGCAACAACACTTCGGCAGCGGACACAGTTTTGGGCAGCCCTCCTCAGTTAGGCCCTTGTGGTTCCGACGTCCTTTGCCTCATTTTCTACTGTTCTCTACCAAGTCTGCTTTGGTTTGTGCATGTTGTTGCCGATGAGATATGAGACTAATGTCATCTGAAATGTCCAGGTCCTCTAGCTGTTTGCTGAAGGTCCACTAGATACCGGTTTTGATGTCTTTGGTCGTCTTGCACATAATCCAGTCTATAACCATCAGGAAGATTATTGGTGATAATATACAACCCTGTTTTACGCCGGTCTTCATTACAAAAGGTTTAGTGAGTTGGCCCGTTGTGGATAACTTGGCAGGACGAGCCTTTGTACAACCCTCGATAATGTTTATGAGCTTAGGTGGAATGCCATAGTGGATCATCAGCCTCCAGATGACGTCCCTATCTACACTATCGAATGTCTTCTCAAAGTCCACAAAAGTTTTATATAGGGAGGACTGCCACTCAATAGACAGCTAAATGATGATATGGAGGATGGCAATATTGTCAATGCATGTCCTATCCTGGCGAAACTCTGCTTGTTCTGGTCTCAGTCTCTTGTCTAGTGTCTTCTTCAGTTTCTCTAGAATTACTCTTGATAGCACTTTACTGAGGATGGACAGCAGCATGACCCCCCGCCAATTGTTGCACTGAGAGAGGTCCCAATTCCTTGGCTACTTGACCAGGTTGCTTAGTTTCCAGTCTGTTGGTACTAGCTCTTGTTTCCAGATCTTCTGTTATTTTGGGTCTGCCTTTAATACTTCAGGGGGTATGCCATCTGGGCCTTCAGCTTTGCCACTTTTCATGCTTTTAATAGTTTTGACGATATGTGTCTTGGTGGTAGCGCTTGTGACGAAGTGAAGTTGTTCAGTTGGTTTTGGTATATCAAGTAAAGATTGTGGACGAGGTCGACATATCTTCGAGTTGTTCCTTCCATCGGTCACTTTGTCCTGCATTGCTTGTTATTGTCTTTCCGTCTTTGTCTTTCATTGGCTTGCTGGGGTTAGTGTTCCTGCCTGACAAAGTTTGTGTTGTTTCGTATAGTCGCTTCGTGTTTCCCTGTATAGCTGCTGTCTCTGCTTCGTCTGTCAGTTCATGAGTGAAGCGTCTATTGTCCTCTTTGACAGACCTCTTCAAATGGCGATTGGCTTCCCAATATTCAGCTCTGATACCTTCTTTCTCTTGTTGATCTTGACACTGATTGAGCTTCTGTTTCAGACCCTTTCTGGATTCAGTCTTTGCCCAGGGGCCATAGTCTCATCGCGTCGACATTTTCCTGATCGCTAAACTCCAACGGCCCGAGAGCTGGCCGGCCGCTAGGCGAGCGCCATGCGTGCGAAAAATGTCGCCCGTGTAACCGCACTTCAGCAATCGGGCCGTCGACACCCTGACCTTGAGGGAATACCTAGGGAACTCCACGTGTGCGCATGCGCGAACCAACGTTTAGCGAGAACAATGGAAGAAAAACATGAAGCAGACAGCATATCGCCATATAAGAAGCCGAGAAAGGCAAACTGCCTGACAAACAAGGAAATCGGATCTTGTTAGAAGACTGAAGTAGTGTCGTTATCTTCTCTTTTATATATCTTGACTGTGCTTTGTTGTTGTTGTTGGGTTGTTGTTTTTTTTGTTTTTTTTTTTTTTTTGTCAGGTAAGGTTGGAAAAGGTGTGCTTAATGAGTTCGTTGACAAATGAAATAATTAATAGAAAGAAGAGCGCAATATGGCAGCGAATTGCAAAATTGCCGCCTCTTGTGGCGTAGAACATCGCAGTCTTGTAAGTTGGTTCAAGACTTGATACAAAAAAAAAAAAGCGACCGCTCGGGACTCACTGACAATACGGAAGAGAATCTTCTTCTCCCTGCTCCCATCAAGTAAAAACACTCAGTCACACAACAACATTCAAATCAACACAGCTTTCTTTCCTTTGTTCTTCCAACAAAACAACCTATCAACACCAATTGCTTTAAAAAAAAAGACCGGCCGGCCATCCCAGCATTGTGCGGCACGCCTCAGACTGTCCACACTGACAGCCCCATTAATTGGGGTCTTTCACACCTCCCCCTTCCACCTAATTTTCCCAGGCCCTTTCCAGGCTAACAAAGCATTTAAAATAAAAAAAATAGTACAGCACGTTGGTCAGCACACACATTTTGAAAGGTACCTGTCGTATAGAAACGAAGGGCAAAGACATACTTGCAATGTCGGTGTGACACTAGCGCCCTCGATTCGAAAATGTTAAAGCCTCCTGAATGTCGTCGACGATCTCCAGGATGTCAACTCTTCGAAATTTTAAACGTTTGTATTCGTTATGTCATCCCATGATCGATGGGATTACTTTGGATCCCGAAATATCCTGTTTCTGTGAAGATTTCGGTCCGCGTCGTACAGCAAAAACACCACGGCGGCCATGTTTAACGAGCCCTTCGCGAGTTACAGGCGCCAGCGGCCGTCTCTACACTTACAGGCCGAATCAGCCGCCAGCGGAGTCAAAAGATGCGACATATTTCGGCCTCTAAACCACTTAGAGGGTGGTCGGACCTTTGATGGCCTCTAAGTGGCTTAGCGACCCGATGAGACTACGGCCCCAGGTCTCTAGAGTCATCCATTCCTTGTGTTGATTTTGGTATTTTGTAAATGTCAAATGTTTGAACTCAGTTTTCAAGGTTGTTTCGGTATCTCACGTGTACTTTTTTTCAAATGATCTGTCGTGCTTGAGGTAAACACAAAGCGTAAAGATCATGTCAAATCAGGTAATTTTCTGTTATTTTTGCTGTTAAAGTATCTATGCCATTTTGTGTAAATTGTTTTAGAGAAGTATATTACAGGGCTTCTGCTTACGCAAAAAATTGCGTACAGTACGCATTAAAAGTTGGGAGGACCCCTTCAATTTTTGTCATAGGGTTCCCCTTCAAATTTGGGCGAAGAACAGGGACCCCTTAAAAATCTGAAGAAGGGGTCCCTGGGACCCCAAAGAATTTAGCCTTAACAGAAGCCCTGCAGTATATTAGTCGTTTGTGAGGATTAAAATCTAATGTAATTTTTTTGTAACGAAAGAAATGGAATGTCTTCACACTTGAAGTAGACATAGTAGTGGAAAGCCCCAATTTTACTTCTGAAATACGACCTAATTCAAGGTCCTTATGCACAATGTTAGTCTCCAGAATATATGCTTCATGCAAATTTTATCTTCATAGTCAAAACTTCTATGTTATTTCTTGGCATTCAGTAGTACAATGGCTAAAGCTAACCCAACCCTTTTTTTCAAATAATAATGGTCACTGTTCTCTTTTGAAGGTAATAAAGCATAATCTTGGCAGTGAACACAGTTATTATGAAACAATAGGTTATCTGGAGGTTTTGTCATCCTAAAATCAAAATTTCTTTTATAATCTAAGGTGGATGGCGAAACAATCTGAGACAATGGTAAAACAGGTGGGACTGTGTGTTGAAATTAACCGAAAAGAATTTCTACTTACCAATATCTGTCATGCCGCACTTGACTTCAGGCTTTACACTGTTGCCTAAAAAAGAATTTGAAGAAAAAATATTAGAGACAATATTTAGCACTTGTATATAGCTATCAGTCCACAACTGGAAAGTGATTAAAAAAGCCCCTAATATTCATCACCATGACGGTATATATACCAACAAAGTGTAGGTTTGCTAGTATCTATACAGATATGGCTTTGTATAGTACCAGGCAAATTGATATGTGTAAACATGGATCGCGCTGGTACCACATACCTACACATAAACTTCCCTACCACTACATGGCTAGAAAGGCGTGTTTTCTTTAATAGTCTTTGACAAAGGTGCCAATAGCCACATTAGTAAGCTGTCAGTTCATAGATATTTAATAAAATGTTGTCAGCTTGCTCTACTGAACAAAACCTTTACTTCACATGCCTAGGTAAGAAAAAGTGGTTTCCAATCATAATCTTATCGTTTTTCTTTGATACTTTACAGTTAATTTCATTATCTACAAAGTTTATTTAGTTGTATGGAGATGAGCCGATGTAAAATTAAGAGTCAAGAAAAATCATTATAAGCTTGAGACTAAACAGCTAAGAACGATACCATTTTAAAAGTTGTTCTTGTTTCGCCTAATTTTCCCATCTCTTTATATCTAACCACTTCCTCAAAATATTTTGTGACCTTAAGTGAGCAGATCAACCTTTTTGTCATCGTTTATTTTACAAAAAATCTTTAAAATATATTTACTATAAGTCAGCAATGCACGGTCTTACCTGAGTAAAAACACGGAAATTGTTCCAATGGCAGGCCTCCATTTCGACAAACAAAACTTCCGTTCTGTGCCGAAAACGTTTCAGACACTGTGATGTAATCTTCTATGATACTGAGACCCTCATGTGCAAATATACATTCGTATTTTCCGTTGTATGTACAACTAGCCATTATCTCTGTGAAAAATATTTAAAATGTAAATATCTACAATTAAAAATCTGAGTTATATGCTTAAGGCTTCTAAAGCTTAATTTAAAAACATTTTAAGAAAGGAACATTCAGAAAGATCTTTCTTTTGGGAAATGTCAACTGCGTTACCACTAAATTCTCTGAGAGTTATTTATGATTACTTTTTAAGAAGTTTGAGATTCAAGTATTTAACTGATACGTTTAAATTAACTTCTAACTAAAAATGAAAATGCAGTAGCTGGAACTCTGGAAGTAATATATCACAAGGGTAGTAGATAAACAGTACTGCTTGCGGTATTTACTTACATATCATCGACATCGATCTCACCAAGATATGGATTAAACATTTTAGATACTTGAGTGAATACCAAGCGGTAGTCTAGAAGAAGTATTAAGAAAAAGATTAGGATCAAGAAAATAAAATATAAAGACACAATATGTCATGAAATAACGCAGGCAAAAAGACCGCGAGTCAAAATACCTTGTTTTCCATCGGGAGAATGAAAGTAGACAGAAAAGTCTCTTTTTTCTCCTGGGTCCGTTGAAACCACGCACTGCATCTGATACGGATCCTTTTCATTCCTTATTATGCAACCAATTTTGCCTGCGGTATACACATATAAATACCCCCAATTAGTTTTTGAAGATTAGCTTCCTTTGAAAACACAACAATCTATTTTTGCTTTAGTTCTCTTGCCAAGGCTAATAATGTATTTTGTCTTGTAGTAGATATGATTTTATTGGCTTGGTAATTTTGTTTGAAATTTAAATAATCTCGATTTAGTTGAAAATATTGTAATGTTCAATGAATTGCACAAAACCCCGCTGCATTCATATTGATCTCTCTTATGAGTCTATGAACTTACTTTCCATTGCAACAGCTTGGGTTAACCGCTTCTGCAATCACTGATTGTTGTGTTAACGTCTGTAGTTTCTGAAAAAAAAAATCACGTTGTGGATTTCTTGAGCCGGTCATATCCCACGGCGGATTAGGCGGCTTTACGTTGCATTACGTTCTAGACTGGTTAGGGTTAGGGTTGTATGCTTGAGAGTTTGCAGCGGGCACCACGCGTGAAGTCTTATGTCGTGATGCTCCATCTTGGTAGGGGTGGGGGGGAGATTTGTCGCCCGGGATCGGACCGGGAGGGTTAGATAAGAGCGTCGGTGCGAGGAGACGTTGGTGTACCCAGGCCTTGGCTGGTGCTTCCTGTGTTGGTGCGTCCCCTCCGTATCTCGTGAACTTCTGTGTGGCGCTCAGGATGGGCTGTGTGCTTTTTCTCCCCGGGGTGGGGAAGTGTCCTGGAGCAGTTCCACCTTCTCCTGCGTTTTCTGCGTGCGCAGAATGAACGCGTCATGAGCCGAGTGGGTGAGTAGTTGGAGCTTCCTGTCGCCATTTTTTCTAGCTAATGGCTAGCCGGCCGGTGCGCAAGTGTGCGAAGTGCGTGAACGACTGAGGCTGAGAGATCTCTGTATAGACATGTGTGTGTGAGGGGGTAGATGTATGTGCTGGATCTGTATTTCGGGGGATTTTTATTTGTGTCGTATGATATGTGCTTAGTGACTCAGTCTGTATTAGGGAGCTCTCTTTGTGTAGGCTCAACCACCGGATTGCTCGAGCAAGCGGAGTGAGAGGCCATCACACAGGCCAAAGACTAACGGACTACCGTCAGTCAGCACCCTGATGACGGGATGCAGTTAACCACCTGCGTGTGACCAGGCCTGAGGTGTTAGCGGACTGTGTGTCGAGCCCCGAGACTCGAGTCCTAACGACGGACTGTGTTGTTGGAAACAGTAGGGGGCGTGACACCGTGACTCACCCGTGGCAGTGAGCGACGAGCGTCTCGGACAAGTGATATGAGAGGGGGGAATACCCTTATGAACTGCAACGGCAGTTCTGTACCGCGTCAGACCACGCGAGTGCCAGACGCAAGGGGGCGCGTCTAGACGTGTGGATGGATGTCTGGTTTTTCCTTTCGTTTTGTTTTGGGCGTGTGTGTTATGAAAGGGCTCTCCCCTATGTATTTCGGTTGGCCACCTGTATAACGGGTTTTGTTTTCTTTTTCTTTCCTTTCCCCCCATGCATGTGGGAGAGTGAGTACCGCAACGCCCGATCGCGCTACGCGACAAAATGGTGGTTAATTGTGTGACAACAGCTGCACATCCAAGATAACCATATAACCATACCATCATTTAATGTTACATTAAACATTAAATCATTAAATGATTCTGTCGGCCTGAACGGTGGCATGATAACTGCCTTTGTCTTAGCAGTCTTAGTCCATTTAGACTAGAATCATGGGTCATCTTGATCAATATTATTCAATTTAACAAGGAATCGAGAACAACAACTTGGTACTACTTAAATGGCTTTGTTCAAAAACACAGCGACAAAATTCTGCTGCTAAGAGGTTTTAAATTCAGCGTAAACGAGGATAAAGCAAGGCTGTGTCCACCCATAGCTACTACACAGGATCAAGCATAGACACCAACCATTAATGAGACTAAAACTGAAGTTGAAAGACAAACGCCACTCAGCCTCTGTTTAACTTGGAGAGCAAGAAAGACCTACACATCGTAAAGGCTTCAAGTCCATAGTCATTGGATGAAGATAGAGATAACAGAGGAAGGAAAAACATCACAAGTTACACACACACACACAAAAACCCAACCAAACAAACAACAAATTTACTAACCATAGAAAACTGTCAAGAGGTCAACAAACTTCTTTTATTATGAAATGATTACTCTCTCACAGAGATCACTCCTGAACTTAATCAACGTACTAGCACTAAGACGACTTGTGCATCTTCCAGTCTAGGCTTGTTAGACTGTTGAACTGAATCTTCACGTTTGTAATTTTTATTGTTCTGACCACGCCTTTAGACATTCTCTTGTGAGATACTATACGAGTATGAAGTATAAATTTAAAAAAGAATTAAATGGACTACTTTTTAATTTGTGAAACAGTTATTAATAATAACGAATTCAAGAAAATTACTCAGGGAACTTCATTATGCAAAGACATCGTTCACTTATGGCAAACAAACTTTCACTATACATATAGATCAAATATGTATGAGTGTAATTAAAATAGCCAATTGAGATGAAGTAAGGTGAGTTGCTAAAATAAGAGTAAACGGCTTATAGGGTTACTTTTCTGTATTGTCTGTCATAGAAGTAGCCATCACGTCTTTCTCTGGCTCAGGGGTGGCGAAATTCTGGCCCGCAGGTCTCACCCTTATCTAGAAGACATAATGGCTACCACTCTGACACACAACGCAGCTGTATTGTTGTACAACTGAATACAGATCGCGAGTAATGTAAATCGCTACCAATTCAGAAAAATAATCATCGTTACAAAACGAAAAACAAAATAAGAATAAGACCTTTCAGTAGTAATCCATGTATGAAGCTTGTCCTCCACCGTAGCGTCACTTCTCAGAAGGAAGCAGATGGCCGCGATATTCTACAGAGAAAGGCTTAAGCTTTTCTGGTGTTGCTATTACAGGTGCTTACCGACAGAGCCTTTTGTGTAGCCGGGTGACCTACTGCACGGCAGCCCTACATAAGATATCAAGGAAAGTGGTGGTGTTACATTTCCGCACTACTCACTATCAACGAAAACAGACACCTTATCCACATAAGATACAATTACTAGATCTTTGACATGATTAGCCTTACAGTATGCTTGCCTTTTAGCCTCATAAATACACAAAGTTGTCAAGGTAATAGTCCGAATCATTATTTTAAAAAAAAATTCTTTTTATTGTCACACAAGAAACAAAATCGTTATTCACAGCAAATCTGTCCGCTAACAAGAACCAAGAAGACGTGAATGTCTTTTATACATGTGTTTGATGTGTGTGTTCGTGTGTATACCACGAGTGATAAGTGATTGGTTGACAGTAAAGCTTATATTATTATAATGAAATTGGCAGTTAAAAAGAGTTTAATCTAAGTACATTACCGATTCGGTCAAATACTACAATGCGCGGACTAATGGTAGTGGGACTTCTTTATCTGTGTTTAGGAATAAAACTTGACTAGTCCATCGGCACTCGGGATGTTCATATAATGGCTTAAGGAGTTAAATCTTTTTGTGTATCGGCCGCATTCGTTAAGGTTTACACAAGATATCACTCAAATTCCACTCAGTGTATCACTCGCTCGCATTGACCTCAGTACTTTTCACTGCCTCTAATGTTTGGAACTGGTTGCTGTAACGTTTTGTTTTATTCTAATAAAGTCATGAGAGAGACTGACTCGACGGATCACGGATCATGTTATTACATATTTGACAGGAGACGCCATCCCATCACAAACATGCTAATGGACTGGTCTACGGAGACATAGCTTCCAAACATGATTTCGTCCAAATTTCATCAGCACTGGAATAGAAACAGTAAGATGATAGAAAAGTGCCCCCGTCGTCTCTCTCCACGTGGAGACTACACTAAAACTTTAGCTAAGACTACAGAATTTAGATATTCCTAACTCTCTTTATACTGGACTTTTTAACAAACAGTCAACAGAGAGTTTCTGTTAATGGTCTTCCCTCAGATCCTGTTGTCACCTGTACAGGTTCCCGTCAAGGCTTCTGCTTGTCATATTATGTAACAGTTGCAGAAGCATTTTGGATAGGACTTTCTAATAATGTTTTACTGATGACACCGCCTTGCCGGCACTTTTGAATGATAATGAGCATGTTCACAGTCGCTCTCTTCCTTACATTTTACGCTTGTTTGACAAACACTTCCTTCTCTTAAGTGCCACAAAGGCTAAGCTGATCAAGCCTGAGTCAGTCATCAATATTATCTATGATGATGCCATCGAGCTAGTCGATTCTTATAAATATTTATATATTGTCTTCGATAACAAGCTTAAATTGGACATCAACTCTGACATGATTCTCCGAAAAAGTCAGCAACGCCTGTACCTCATACGGAAACTCAGATCTTTCTCTGACAGCTCTGTCATCTCACTCAGTTCTATCAGTCCTTCATTGAAAGTCTCATAACTTTCTATTTCATCTCCTGGTTCCACAGCCTCTCCCTATGGAACAGTCACAGTCTTGTCTCCCTTCTTAATACTTGTTCCAAGATAATAAGATAATAGGAACCAAGCAGAGGGACTTGGCAGCCTTTGGTCATCAGCAAATCCTCAGGAAGGCATCCTGCATCCTCTGTTTTTCTGATCATGTGTTGGCATGTGTGTTTTCACTCTTACTATTTCTGATCATGTGTTGACATTTGAGTTTTCACTCTAGTAGTCTGGCTGTAGGTACTCGATGCCTGTCTGCAGAACTAATCATCACAACAACTCCTCCATTCCACATACCATTCACTTGATAAACTCGTCATCTTGTACTAGGCTGAGGAGATATACGGTCACTAGATGTATCTACTGTTACTGGGAATGTGTGTGTGTGTGTGTGTGTGAAAGGTGTGTGAGAGAGAAATTATTTTAACATATATATTTATGTATTTATCTGCTAGTAAGAGTAACATCTGAAATTTGTCATTGTTGATTATAGTTGCACTGAATGAAACGTAAAGGTTACAGATACTCCCTAGTAAGGGTATCTTGCTTAAAGGAAAGTAAATTGTCTTACATTACTGTCTCTGTACCTCCTCAAACACATCCATAATTCAAAGCAAACACGCGCATAGCATATATGTTAAAAAGTAAAATTTTAATAGCACTTTGAATCTTTATCCACTCCATTATTCACATTAATAATAATCATCATCATCATTATCATAATAAAGTTAATTTGTATAGCACTTTCCCCACCATAAAATGTAGGCTCAAAGCACTTAACTGTCATGAAACACATTAATAATTAAGTGGATTTCCCCATAAGGCATTCCCCACCATAAACATGGCGAAAGCACTTAACTGTCATTAACAGCATCAAGGACTAAAATGATTTGTACAGCGCATTTCCCACCATAAACATGGTCAAAGCGCTTAACTGTTATCAACAAAAATAATTATTAAATCAATTGCATTGCGCATTTTCCACCATAAACATGGTCAAAGCGCTTTTCTGTCATTAAAAATATTAATGATTAAAATGATTTGCATAGGAGATTCCTCAGTATAAACATAGTCAAAGCACTCAACTGTAATTAACAGCATCAAGGACTAAAATGATTTGCATAGCGCATTCCTCAGCATAAACATGATCAAAGAGCTTAATTGTCATTGACAACAATAATTAAAATGATTTACATAGCTCTTTTTGCAATATAAAAATCAGGCTCATAGCGCTTTACTAGAAAGAAAAACACAAACACATGTTAATGGATGCTGATCTAAAAAAGAATAAGTTTAAAAACAAAAATTTAATGATAAAAGGAGGAACAGGAGATAGAAGCCGTTAATGGAAGCAATGAAGAACGATTCACAAGTTTTGGTTTTGATTTTACAACAATGCTGGCCTATGTTACGATCTATTCTAGTTTTATGTACTGTCTTTGGCTATTGTTTTTACATACAATGTTAACAATCTATATCCAGCTAATAAAGACTATGTTAGCTTCTTTGGGATCGACGAATAGCCAACTTCGATTCTGATTTTTGCTCTCAAGCCTTGCATTCTATAGGAGATTGTAGCTGCCTTTTTAAGTTTTTCGGGAGTTTCAGTCATTATCCTATAATATGACCTAAAATATTGTTAAAAAATAAACAATATGTACAGGCGTACATCAAAGTAAAATCTAGCAGAATTATCAAAAATCAAGCTAAACGAGTTTAAATGATGTCTCCGAGAGGTAGCTTAAGTTTGTTTGCTCTTTTCTGATTTGACAAGAGAGAAAAACTAACAGAAAAGTTTATGTCTACTTTTCCCATTAATACTAACCAACTCAGTTTTGACCTTACATTTTTTAACTACCTTCTGTTTCAGAGGGATTAAGTCTTCTAGTTGCCAAAAGTAATTCTCATCAGTTTAGCTAAACCAGATGGTTTGAGTCAATTTTAGACTAATCTCATTCGAGTAGTGTTAGTATACAAGGTAGATTCATTTTAGTGTAAATGGAGTTTGAACGAACTGCAGAAAGAATGCTAGGCATTTTCTGTGTCAGCTTGAGGCATCATTCTATAATAATGAACAACTGCTCTAATCGAACGAAGAGTTGGGTAAGTCGATCCCCCTACTTCTAAGTCCTGAACATCACTGTTTTCCCTATCAACATTTATGGACACTCAGACGATGCTGAACAATCAAACACTATCTACCACACGTGTTCTCTCTTTCTCAACAAATCACACAGACCTGCCTATAGGCTTCACGTTTCTATAATCGGGAGTTAAACTATCTGTTAAAAGAATCAAACGAATAATTTATGAACACACAAGAACGCATTTCGCATATATGTTATTTCGAATAACCCCATGTAACTCTTCAACGTTGAAGTCTGTAAAAACTTCCAACTACATCAGTTACTTCTCTAATCACCACATGAGTTCATAAACTTGTAAATACTTTAGTCACTTCTCCAAGCGATATGAATAGTGTGTCTCGCACATGCAGATCATCTGGTACTCAAGTGGGGACATCAACTGGCATAACTCACTTGTTAGATCGTTGTCCCAATAAAATGTTGACACATTCAAAGTCCGCGTCACAACCACACACACACAAACAGATTTCCTTGAATTCTCTCCATTGATAACAAAGGAAATACTGCTTAATCAACAATCGTATGGATGTCACTTCTGCTGGGGAAGGAAGCCAAGCCTATGTTACTCCCATCGGATGACAATGATCATGTACCCTGGTAATCCGCTTAAGTGTGTGATGAGACGTAAGCACGTTCGGCTAACTGGGACTTTCTGTACTCTTCGACATTTGGTGCTGGTTATACAGACTTTGCACACTGGCTGAAACAATTATCCATTTTCGGTACTCCTCGACAGCTGGTGCTGTCTATGCAGATTCTGTAAAGTGATGACGACGATGATACGACTTCCGTACTCTTTGAAAAGTGTTGCCTTCTATGGAAAAATTGTTGACTGATGCAGACGATAAAACATCTCCTGTATTCCTCGATACCTGATGCTGTCTATGCAGATATTGTAGGCTGATGAAGACGATAATACGACTTCTTTACAACTCTACAGTTGGTTCTGTGTATACGGACACTGTAGACTGATGAATACAATTACGACTTCTGCACAACTCCGCATCACGTGCTGTCTATGCAGACACTGTAGACTGATGAAGACAATGGTACGAATTCTGTACTCCTCGATAGCTGTTGCTGTCTGTGCAGACACTGTAAACTGATGAAAAACAATAATATGACTTCTGTAGTCTTCTGGAGCTGTTAATTTCTATGAAGACACTGTGACTGATGAAGACGATAAAACGTCTTCTGTACCTTTTGACAGTTGATGATGTCAGTGCAGACACTTCAAACTGAAGACGATGATACGACTTCTGTACAACTCGAGACAACTGTGTCTATGGAGACACTGTTTAATGATATACACGACGTTACAACTTCTTTATAAACGTGGACAACTCCAACCAAAGAGGTAAAACTCCTACTTTGCTGGTCAGCTTTTGTTGACAGGGCAATTTTTCTGTCTTATATCTTCTCTTTAACTCTAGGTAATTCCTGAAATCCATATGACTCGAGGAATATACCATTTAGTTACTAAAACATATCTTAAGTCTGTTTTTGTTACAACAAAGCAATCTTCCATGAAGTAGAATTCAGGCTTTTAAATTATTCTTCTAAACATTACGAAGATAGAAATATAAACATAGCCTTATCCAGAACCTCGTCTCGACAAGAAATAACTCTTATTTCCAGTCTCTTTTACACACAAAAAAATTTACGACGTTTTCTTTTCTTTTTCTTTCTTTTCATTTTTTTTTTTTATCTCGACGACTTGTTTGGGAATGATAAAACTGAATTCCCGATAACTACAGGGGCTCCAGTGAACGTTTCGTTCATTTATGCGCTTTTGCATAGTCATGCTCGCTACTACACATTCCTGGTATCGAACGGCCAAGAGTGACAACCCATGCTTCCTATAACAGACAGGGGTGATAACCTACATTCCTAACTCATGGCAGTAGCTGATTTTTCCCTATAGTCGCCATCGTCGATCTTTTTCTTAACATATTTTCTATAACTGCTTTTATTCTCAGCTTCTCTCTCGCTTTACTCTCTTCATCACTATTTTTGTCTTCAAAATACTTATCGCTATTTCTTTCCTCAATGTCAACAACACAGATGTTTTCTTGCTTGGGTTTGTGCGTTTGTTCTGATTTCATCTGACTCCATGAGTCTTCTTTGTTCCTGCAAATTAAAGTCTCAATTATAAAGGAAACTTTTTTCCTGTTTTCGAGAAGGAAACACAAAATATATTAAAATGAAAATATGTAATGAAATATGAAAGAGCAGACTGAAGTATTTTTTGTTGGCAAAAAACACTATCATAAGTGGCAGGGCTATGTTTATGTCTGGCTGAAGGAAACAGTCCTAAGAAAGCTGGTTGTGAATATGCATCCAAAACAATTTCTACTGCCTTTGTTTACTTACTCAATAAATAGTTCTTTCTCATTAATGGAACCGTTGATCATGTCTTTTCTGAAAAAAATATGATATATATCACTATGATAAATAAACCACTAGTAAAAACAGTAATACGCCATTTAGTAAATACGTTGACATGTTTTAGAAAATTTAGAAATATATACAGTCAAATCTCCCTACTATGCCACCCCTCTACTATGCCACTCTCGGTATTATGCCACTTTTGCTCGGTCCCGACTATAAATTCAATGTAAAAAAAAAATTACTATGCCACCCCTACTCTCGCTACTATGCCACTTTTTTGTGATTGTTAAAAGACACAAGTTGTGAAATTCCGCGCAGTGCTCGATTACTATACTGTATGGTAGTGTGGGACATCGCAGTTAGGTGGATGGAACATAGCACGCACACAGGGAGGGTGGAGGCTGGTGATGGGGGGTGGTGGTCGCTGGCCTGGTGACAGTCACGTGACAGAGGGACAGCGGGAGGGGGTCGACTAGCGACAGGATTCAGGTGTGTGGATGTGGTTGGGAGGGGTGGAGGATGAAGAGGTGAGGGGGAGAATGAGAGGAGACAGCTAGCGCCAGCTGACTATTCTTGAGAGCTTTGGACTGACAAGTAACTTGAGCAAATAAAGCCGTTTTTACGAACCCTCCGTATTATGCCACTCTCGCTACTATGCCACTTTTGCTCGGTCCCGGTAGGTGGCATAGTAGGGAGATTTGACTGTAGTGTCATTTTCCACTCATGCGTCCACATGTAATGGCCAGTGATTATATATATGCATGCTTCCATATCCCAAAGTTATTTTTACCTTCTAGAAGAAACAGTAGTTTGCTTCTGCCCCGACTGGATTTTAAAGCTTTAAATGATAAGAATTCACCACACCATTCATACATATATTTGACATATCTTGACTTATTTACTTTCTTTATGTTTTATAGCTAAGAGATGACCATGTTTTTTTAGCAGAGAAAATAGCCGAGTTATGTGCCTTTTTTATTTTCTTCAGAACCGTTAAGCGGTTTAGTTCTTTATTTTCCTGGTCTTTTGTCATCGGCTGTATAATTTACTACCATTCTACTTCAGTTAACATGTAGCCCATATTATGCGGCACAATACTGGATACTTCATGTAGCCCGCTCTTAGCCTTCTTGTAATTGAGGGCAAACTGTATGAAAGATTTTATTTTGTAAATGAAAACCAGGTACATTATTGAAAACTTCATTCTTTATAGTGATCTTGTAAAAATGTGGACAACTTACATTTCTGACTTGTTGGCATTTCTAAGACCTGCTATAAATTAAAACATAATCTCTGTTAAAATATTATTACACATCACGAATCATTTCCATCAAGAAAAAACTATCCTTATAATGTTTTCTAATGGTTACAGAATGCATCTGATTTTCTTTGAAGAAACAATTTTACAAATTGCTCAAATTTTAGAAAATTAAAGAAGTTCTTTAACAATTATCTAGTCAGATATTTCATTTGAATGAAACTTCCGCCTTACATTTATGATTAATGCTGTGAAAAGTTAAAATAAGAAAGAGCAAGCTCTCGTAAATATTTAATTTATTGCTAGGCTTTGATTTCGGGAATGTTTAGCGTTCATAAAACGAATCAAAGTGCATTTTTACTTGTGTTTTTTCTGTGTCTCCTGATTAAAAAAATGCTGATGGCCAGGATTAAACAGATCAGTCCAACGACTCCAACAGCAGCAGCGGTATTTATTGAAGTATTGTCATCTGAATGAATAAAACATTTTCATCAGTTGATTGTATAATTAGTCACAACAGAGATTAATGGGGAAATCGGATTATAAGCCATATTAGAGGAAAAGGTTAATATGACATTGAGGGAATTCATAAATATCATAACATTGCAAATGTTTTAAATAAAGTTTTGAGTCACTGTTTTAAATTTCACATTTTTAGTAAAACTGGTGATAATCGTTTAATTAAACAGCATCACAATCTTTATAGTGCCTGTTACGCATCGTATTACTGACAACCTAAAAATACTTTTTAAAAAAATAATATAAATGACAAGACTTTTTTCTTCAACCAGATTTTTCATTTTCACCGAAATAATAATCAAAATATTTTCAGATAAGACAAATAATAAAGAAGTCAACAGTAAAGTGAACAAAAGGCGACAAATGATTTGTTCCAGATGCACCATTCTTTGTACTTAGACCCGTTTTACTACTGCCTTGTGTATTCGGCTTTAGTAATAAAACAAGAAGTTTAAAATACAAGTAATAAAATTGTAAATTTGTAAATTAGCTATTAACATCATTATAAAAGACTAACCTTGGTGCACCCTTCCAAAATCACCCGATGATAAACTGTCGGCTACTGAAAATAAAGTAACTTCTCTTATATATTTGCATGTATATATTGATAAACATAAATACGTATATTAATTAGCATAAGCCAAAAGTAATATTATCGCAAGAATACTTAAAGCCCTTTTGAAGCTGACACAGATAAAAGCAGAAGACGCGAAGAAGAGATTTAAATAATGATTGGAAGTATTACTTTTTGTGAATTTTTTTATGTAAAGAAAAATTACAAAGATATGCTATAAAAACACACATTTACTAACAAATATTTCAAAAAATTACCTTTAGGAATCCAAGAGCAGAATAAGTTATTCCTAGGAAGACCTGAGATTTGCCAGTGGAATTTACCGGGATTTTGTTTCAAGCTGTCTGGTAAGGTGATGAGAACATATTTATCGTCTGTTTCTTTGATGTTGAAACCACTTTCGGTGGAACATTCGTATCCATCTAGCCATTCACATCTGACTACACTTGCTGTAGATCATATCAAAGTAAGAAAATATCAATGCAGTCACTTTTTAGCGAAAACAAATCTACAAATGTATCATAAAAAGTGGAACAATAAAACTTGCTGATCTTGTTAGTAGTTTTTAGTTTTCTTTTGAAGTACTCATAGAAAAAAAATGCTTGTGTTGCATAGCTTGGAGTTCTTACAAGTCTGTGTGAGCTATAAATTATACTTTAACAACTCCATTGCCAAGAAAGCGACAGTGTTGCTTCTTTTGCCCAAGAAAGTTAGAGGCACTCGGGGTTGTGGGAGATTTTCATGTGGAGTTCATGCAAAGCTTGATTGTGACTCATGTGCTTGGCAGTAATCACATTTTTTTCAGCTTGAATAATCTCGACTTTTGTGACAAAAGCAGAATATAGGTTTTATTGAAACATTTTCCACAGTGTGCGTGTGTTGTTTTTTTTTTCATTACCAAAATGAAAGCCAAAATGGTTCGGGGTCTATAGGGACTCCATTTGTTGATAATGCTATACAAATTCTACGGCCGTTAGAGGGTTAATTTAAAAAGGCATATAATAAATGTTGTAAAAGTATACTTTGCTGTCCGTCTTCGGGAAGATAAAATATTTCAAAATCTTTGTGGTGTCCGCTTTGTGGAATCGTAAACTTCATCTGAAGTGAACTGTCATACTGAAAATTGCAGCCCATTTTCAGACTGTCACAACGCCTACAAAACCAAAAACGCAAATTCAGAGAACACATGGACAGCGATTTTAAAAAAGGTTAAAATAGTTATATGTGTATATTAGTGTAGTGTCAAAAAAGCCTTATAGCACATACAAGTGGTCTACTCTTCAAATACTTCTTGTTTTACGAAGTATATTTGTGACCCTCCACGACCAAAATGAGTCTTAACAATGAGTCTTAACTCGCGCGAAGCAGTTTTATGCTAAAGGCCCCGAAAGGTGATGGGGGTCAATTAGTGCAGTTTGACTTTTCTTTAAAAATGGATTCCTTGGTTATTAAACTATCAAGAAAATACACTGCTATGTTAAAATAAAAGTTAGAAATTGACTTAAAATACGTTTTAATCGAGGTACCATACTGCGGTCCGTACATACTTCAGACGAAATTCAAACGCTGTTTCAATACTGTTTCTCAGTCATAACCCATCGTGTTATACCTTGTCAGAAAACCCGCAGTCTGTATGATCAACTTCTTTAAAGAACGATTCAAATATTAACCGATCGAAAGATTCGTCTGCAAAAGTTTAGAAGTAAACACTCGGTCATTTTGACGCTAACCTTTGAACTCGCTTTTCTCAAAATGGCTGCCACCGTACTTTCACACTTCAAACGTTCGTAACTCACTCAATGTTAAGACTAGAAGAACAACTTTTGTATCAAAAGAAACTTCAGAACCTGTACTTTTGAAAAATATGCAATTTGGCAAATCTCAAATTTCCGACTTAAGACTCATTTCCTCGTAGAGGGTCACATTTTCCAGACTTCTGGCTTTTCTGGGATTATTACAATTAAAAACAATTCTTTTGATCTTATGAATCTAACAAGAAGCAGAAATAGGGGATAGAATAACAAATTACTTTTGATTTATACCAAAACAAACTAAGAAAACAAATGTGAACTTACTGTGTCTGAAAACTGCGTATTATGGCCAATCTATATATTAGGCTTAAGCCTAAATGACAATAGAGACTTTTATCTATATAGGTCACCGGCTACTTTTAATCGACTGAGTCCCATGAAAATAGGCGCAAGCCTTTTCTTCAAGTAACTTTAGAAATTAATTGAAATCACCTTACATAGGGTTTGTGTGCGTACTTGGTGCTGAAAACTGTGTAAAACATTCGAGCTAGTTTTTAGGCTTTGGCCGAAAGGACACTGAGAGGAGGTCACACACTATGTAAATATACTTCTTCCCAGTTCGATAAATGAGCTTAAGTCCTTCCTTCTCTGACCTCGACAATTCACAAGAGGACCGAATGTCCACGTTTTAGCTCGATCGGGGAGAAAAGTATTATAACTCTTCGAAGAAACAAACACTGTGCAAGCATGTACTGGCGGAAATTGCACTAAATTTATAAAATTGATAAAATTAATAGCATTTAAATGTACACCTTTGTGATATTCTACTGCCTAACAACATGCGACTTTCCAGCAGCCAATTAAAGTGAAAATTCGATTAAAATTTGTTCCATCTTAGTTTGAGAACGATCCTGCAGAAGAAAAAAGTTTATTTTTCCAGCACATCGGCAAATAATATACACATGCTCGAAATGCTTGATTTCCGTTGACATGAAAGAAAATTAGGATTTATTTTACGGAGTAAAACATTTCCACTTTTACCAGAACGCTTGGGAAAGTGTTTCGCACTTATTAAGAGATCTGTAACAGGTGCTCTATCCAAAAATTAATCTGCTACGAGTACGACAGCATGAGGAAAAGGAAACAGCTTGGTATTACCCATGGCAGACATGTGAAAGAGTCCAGAGTCCAGAGTCGACTGCCGAGTTTAAAACAAGCTAGAGGGAGACGACCATGGCTACGTTTTCCCTCAAATTTTATTTCTTGCTGATGATTATTATGCCACAGAAAATAACTTTCGCTTTTACTTGTGAGTACCACGATGTTTATAAACTACTAAAATATGATTACTTTAATGTGTTTCTCTAAAGGCAGTATACTTTATATGATTGCTTTTGGGTATTGATACATATTTATTCACAATCGTTTAGGCACGCGCACAGATATGTATCCACACTAACACATACTCACAACGTTTCCGTTTGTATGTAATAAAATAACTAAAAATAAAACTACACAATATATACATTGTTGGAATACTGAATGAAGATTTATTTCTCATAGGTAAGTCAAGAACAAAATATTATACACATATATTATTAAATGATTATTGTTAAGATTCTTTATAACATTACACCAAATTAGGAACAAAAATGATTTTTAGGTGTACATCAATGAACTATGGGTGAATCAAAATCAGTTTTCTATGACCGTCAAATGCCAATAATAACTTTATATATCTTGTTTTATTACTCTCTGTTGATACCTGATGCCAGTATATCCAGTGAAGTTCCGCTATTCCGCTGAATAAAATCTTCACAATGCTGATTTTACTGGCCAAAGAGATGTATATTCAAAATGAGCCATAGAAATATTTGAAGTGCATTTAATGGAAAACTGCTTATTTTTTTCAGGTGGAATAACAACCTTCAATGAAAGTTTGTTTGAGAGAGAAGGTAGCCTTACAAATATTACATACCTGTATAAGGTTACCGACTCCTCAGTATTTTCAGACAAAACCACCTTTGCTTTCCACCTTTGCCGGAATAACCTGCTGACAACTCAATGTACATTTAAATGGAGAGAAAAACTCGACCAAATGGCTGTCAAGAACTGGAGTCCTGGGGATGGAACGTTCTGCTCGTGCGAGCGACATATCAGCAGCTCCCCGCAGTCCTGGGAAATAAAAATTTCACAACTGGTCAGTCGGTCACTAAGTGTGATGCAGCTCTCTTTGGAAAACAATGTCAATAATAAAAAGACAACCCAATTGATACGCACAATATTTCTCAATGCTCTATGTAAGTAATGAGACTTATTTTAAATCCCTAGTTCTCTAACATTTTAACTTGTTTAGTTAGATGTTTTTTTAAAGTAATGAGTTAGCAGTATTCTTTAATGGAAAAAAGGGTAGAATATTATCTGTCTTGTATAATGTTAATATCTAACAAATCGTTTTATGTAATTATTTCACATCTTAATGATGATTGAAAGCATCATTCATGTCAGTAAAATTGGCAAATTGTTTTATAAGAAAAACTCTAGTAATGATACATGATTTGCAAGAACAGGTTTGACGGGCTGCTGATTGATTGAATGGATGGCTATGTGTCTTTATATATTTATCCATTTATATATATATTTGCATACGCGTGTGCATATGCATGTGTGTTCATGTGTTCACTCCAGATCCGCCTAAAGTCACAAGTCTGACTGTAGACGGACACGAAGTGAATGGCACTCATTTCACCAACGAGGGTCAGGAGGTCCTTATCTCCTGCTCCTTTGACGCAGGAAACCCGCCTGTCAACTTCCGTCTGGTGGACAAAAATAAGGAACTTGCTGCAGGTGCAGGTCGTCTTAACTATCCACTTTCAATCCAATGTGAAGATAACTGGCCGAGAGTTAACTGTGAAGGAAGAGGGTCGGCAGAGAACAGAACTGTGTCTTTTCTTCTCAAATGTAAATGAAAATAATCATGAAAAGTATTTGTACTTGAGAGTGAATGTGTGTGTGAAAGAGAGAGAAAGAGTAAGTGTGTGGCAGAATGACAACTACTTTAATAGAAATATTATTCGCTTATTATTTCGTACAAGATATCAGAGAAAATTTATTGAGACAGGCTGTCTGCCGAGACCATGAACCAGCATGACAAATGTTTCAGGCTATTGTTTTTGAACTGGGCTATGAAAAAATGTTATATTTATGAATTTATTATTTAAGATACGAGAATATTATCAACGGGTATACAAATTATTTATAATCAGTTAACTTTGATTTTCTTGGGCTGTGCTTAATGTGTCACAGGTCCACCTCAGTTTCTTGATGTCGCCATAAAGAACGTTAGTCTTCCAGTGGTTGCCGCAACATTTCGAGTCAAATCTCACACGACAGCAGTTGAGGGATGTTTCTTGACATCAATGTCTTTAGAAGAGAAGACCACAAGAGCAGTAAAATGTGTCCTAAATGGTCATCCGCCTGATCTTGTGTTGAGTCTTTACCTTGATACAGAAACTAGTATTGCCCAAGGTAAATGGAAGTTGATTCTTCTCAATGAAAAAGGCTTTGCCAACACAACGCTGAGTATCATCAAAAGATCAGGTAAGACGACTTTTATTGTTAAAATCACTATCATTAAAAGAAAACTGAACTATCATAAGATAACGGATCTAGTATCTTAGCAGCAAGTAACCTCCGCCTCCAAAAACACAAACTTCAAGCATTTACACATGTGTACCTCAGTCATAAAGCACAGAAACACTAAACTACACAATTTAATTGATTATTAGCTTGGGTCTCCCTTTGTAATTAGTTTTCTTTAGGACATGCACCGCATCATTTACTTCTATATCTAGAGATTGTATTTGAGTTGCTTTGGATTTTTGTGTTGGCAACTTCCTTAAGTATATACAAGTTTTAATACTAATACTAACACTTGTCTACAGTCTTCCTCAACCTCCCGGGTCCCATTGGTAGACGGAAATGTAGATGCGTGGGTAAATTAGTATTTATAAGGAAGATCTTAACAGGCTAACTATAGTTCTCGTCGTCTTCATCAGCAACAAGTTTACCACCACATTTGCATTTAGATAAAAAAATGTAAATGCTGTTACAAAAATTCCCGAAATTTTCCCTTAGTTAAGGTATTAAACATTTGTATAAACTTTTTTTCAAGTTCTTAGAATTTAGGATTTTCATTTGCCTTTTAACATTTCTTGACAATGAATTACATATGAATCCCATAATTTATCAGAGATTCAGTGGCTTCTTTACACCACAGCTTTATTATTATTTACGAAACGTGAAATAATCATTACGTCGATGCGTCTCCACGTGGCCAGTCAACAATATTTGTTGTTTACCTTGTATCCCCGTCACTTGATTCACTTCTATAATACAGAGAAAACTAAACATCACGAAAGAATTCAGATGAAATGTGTACCGTAGGTTTTTGAATTGAGAGTGAAGCTGATGGCTGTACATGTATACTGAAATGCTTCTGTCGTTCTTTAACCTCAGTAGTTTATTACACAAGCGGAAACTATTTTACACAATTTGGAAAGACAGAAAGAAAAGGATGAAGCAGACTGCAGCCCTCTACGATGTAAAGATTGCTAGCACCTTATCTTATTTTATATTTTACAAATATATTTGATTGAAGAAAAGTTGCTGAAAATGTGGGATACATGATGCCCAGGTAAGTAACAAGGCAAGTCTGTATACAAGAAAGTAGAATGTCTGCCTCTCTTTTCAGATAAGCTGTTTCCTATTTAGAGAGAACAGTGAAGCAGATCGGGTTTCTGCACTTCTCCTGTCAGCGCTAGATATGACAAATCAAAGCTTGATGCTGTTTATTGCTTCTTTCTTGTCTTTCATTCTAATTTCTTCCTTGCTTTCGTTCTTGAATGTTAGGGCTGACAGACTAAAGATATTATTTTGCTGCTGCTCCGTGTCCTTGACCAGGACGGAGGGAATGGAGTGGAAGGAAGGATAAGACAGTTTGATGCTGTAATGAAGTCCTGACAAGACTTGTTAAACGAGTATAATTATTCATGTTAAAGCTTGTTGAAATAAATTCGTTTCAATTTTTTTATATTTTTTGATTATGCAAGCTTTTGAACTGATTGTAATTAAAGAATGCTAAATTAATAGTATAGTGAATAGTAAATCTGAATTATTGTTTCTTTTTAAGAAATGTATTTCAGGGTTTTCTTTTCTTTATTTTATCTGTGTTCTTCGTGCATTGGATCTTGCTAATTTCTGTGTTCTTTTATGTTGGAGATCTTGACGGTGGAGGCTTCAAAGAACACGGTCTACAGAAGTAACTACAAACAAAGGTTTTATCGTAAAAGGGAGACTTACTAATTTTATGTGGATGATTGTGAATTAGGTTAATCCTGTTTGTTGAAAACATTTCATATTATATTTACTTTTTTTAAAACTCATATTTTTGTTGGTGATTTGTATCTCGTCCAAAAGTTGCATGTGACACGCAGCACGCCTAAGTAAGATGAAGACAACTATGTGACCAGTACTTCTCACACCAAAGAGTACATGAACATTAAAAGCAGTTAGTTGGACTAAAAATACACTAAACTAAACATTCATTGTTCCGCGACCCCAGCGTTCTGAATAACACTTTGGAGTGCGTGTGTGTCAGCTAAGGAGTTCCTGGTGGAATGTGTATCTTAGTGTGTTTAGAAAGTGTGTAAGTGAACGTACAGTCGTCATGGATTGAGCGAGAGCGTTCCTGACGCAAAGATACGTCTGCCTTTTTTTTTCTTTGCGTTCGTTGAAGTGACACTGGCGGACAGTAACAGTAAGTGTTTTCAAACTTTCTATAAATTATCAGGGAGACCATTTGTATTCTGGACCGAGTTCCAGAGCGGCGCTCCGTTTCTTGTTGCAAGACTGGTTGAGTTAGAAATGTACTGTGGGATGATATTGATGAGTGACAGGGGGTGGTGAATATCCTGTCTGAGTCTCTAGACACCTGCTGAGTTGATATGGTGGCACAATTATATTCTCGTTCACATGCCAGACCTCTTCCCTCTTACGGTTGGCAGTAGACGACACACAGTATATATTATCAACCAGGTCAAAGGTTATTTCTGAGAGCCACATTTCAAAACTGCAAATGATAAACGAAGGCTTTATACCAAGCTGGAACTTCGAGTGCACGCTTGACAACTTCACTGATGTTTGAAATACTTTCCTTCAACTAAACACTAGTCCTCCCTGCTTTAGAACATTAGATAACATTTTTGTGCCCTAGAAATCCACAGTAACGTTGCTAAATGATGACAGATGTGTTTATTTAACTCCCCTATAATCTCAGTGAATGTTGACAAACATGCTTAATGAGCTCTGATCAGTGTGTAAGGGAAGCGTGTGTACACGGCACGACACCCTATCAAAGACTGTCCTTCCAGGCACCTTGGAGGGTGGCAGGCATCCCGGTGGCCAGAGGAAGAACTGACTAACGAACCTCTGAGTTTCTTTCTTCCCGTGTATCAAAGTCACGTGTTTGTTGAGGCAACAAGTGGAAGTCAGATAAATGTAAAGACCAGTACAACAACTGCACACCTTGTTAAACTTCAGCAAGGACGGGTTTGGTTGTACAGGTTATAGAAATATTCTTTTCTTGAAATTCTTTTCTTGTATATTAAGAGTAAAGAGTGTGTGACGAGTGAAGAAAAAGATATAAAGGAATCGAAAGATGGAAAAAGTGAGTAAGCACAGACAGACAGACGGAGTGTCACGAACTTCCCTCGGACATGCGCACTCTCTCAAATAAACACGAGATCGCTTCAGTTTATGACAAATACTTATTAAATACTTATCAATAGTTCTACATCAACACCCCGTAGAAGAAGGTGGAGAATATCAATGAGGGCTCGAAACGTCCCTCTTACTCGAATATTGTAAAAGAAATTTGTTTTGTACAATTAAGTAAGAGATGTGAAGTATCAACTACTGTTACCATTATGTTAAAGGGGAGGTAACATTGAGTACATAGTGATGTTATCACATTTAGTCAAAGCGGCAAATACTAACAATACTACTTATAATTTTAATTGCTTTTATGAAAATATCTGTTCATTCTTCGCAATAGCTATATTTGTTTTTACGAAAAGCATGCTTCGTTCATATGTTTGTGAAAATGTCAATTTTTGCTTAAATAAAGCAAACTCAAGGATATGGTAAAGTTTCACATAATACAAAATAAACTTAAACACTTTTTAATACCAAACAATTAAAGAATGTAACAATCTGAGTCATGTTCAGTTATCGTCAGTAAGGAAATAATGAGCATCAGTGTTTGATGCAATCAGTATCCGTGTTTCTGCATAATTTTGAAAATCAAACTCTCGGATGTTTATCTTTTTCACACTGTCAACTGCCAACATTTCATAAGCTAATAGGTGCATAGCGACAGTTCATTACACGTTTACTACAACCTAGGCACAATAAACTGCTGAATTAATTAATTAATTAAACTTATATTTATGTTTTCAAACATGTTAGTTTATCCAAGCAAATCCAAATCTGAAAGAAATGATACAACACATGTATAATAGAATCACAAGGTAATATAATCAAAATAAACAATTAAAGTACAGTAGTCTGCACGAGGTTGAGATGGTAGAATATTGTGAAAAATTAATCTACACTGAGCTGACATCATCCGTTGAACATGTAGTGGACTGTAGACTGGCGGTGTAAGCAGTGGGTACAGGAGACAAGGTGGTGTCACTCTGGCCTCATCTTCATCTGTGAGAACGTCAGAGGCGCGAATTAAATCCAAGTGTTGGCCCAGAGAGTGGCTTCATCTTCATCTCCGAGAATTGCAGGTTGCTGAAGTTACCCCAAACATTGTCGCTTGCACGAGGGCTGTTGAGGTAAGTGCTGCCACAGCCATCCGGGTACCACCAGGCGCTGTGACGTGTCCTGACACAGCCGTACGTGTCTCGGTCATAGGTTGAAAACTCTCTGTATTTACTAGGTCCCAAACCATCTCCTGTAACCACACAACCACACACCGTTATATACTATTAGGCACACAAAGTCCTAAGCACAAATATATTATCACTACAAAACATCGATAGAAACTTTTATTATTAAATGTGTTATTTCTGTGCTGTTCATCATAACAAAGCCAAGCACCACACAACACAATCAAATACGAAATGAGTAAATGAGAAAAATGACCCGAAGACACTGTACAAGATAAACAAACAGCTAAACAACGGCCTGCCAGCTGACCTGCGTCTCACTCTTTCTTACTGTTCAGTGGTGACGTACGTACCTGCGTCACCCGAGTAGCCGGACACGTAAAGTTTGTAGTTGCTGGCTACAGAGAAATTCTTGTACTCAGCGTAGCGACGTTCTCCACTCCCATCTCTGAAGTCCACTCTCAGGCTCCAATATATATAATCTGTCTGTTCGTAAATCGCGGTCAGGCCTGAGACAATACAAGGCAATGATCTCATGTTAATATATAAGTCAAGCAGTGAAATATTTTATATATGTTGATATATATTTTTATATATTGTTATATGTTGATCTTGCTCAAGAGTTCGCATGAACCACAGAAGTGTCGCTGGTCATTACATCTATTAGGATGTTATAAAAATGTTGACATTATTCCTAGACTTTAGATGATAAAAAGGTAAGTCACAAACTTATTGAGCTTTTAGTGTTGTTGTGTTATTACTACTACTATTAAAGCGTATTTTCCATGTAAGTAGGAGCTCAATGCGCTGCATACAAAGCATAACAAATCTACAGCCAACCATACAGAAACATTAGGATAAGCACCAGAAAGGATACATGAACACAAATTGTACAAAAGATAACACCAGCATTGGAAGAAGAATTAATTAGTTGGTAGAACTGTACTCCTGATTTGAAATATATAATTCTGAATAAGAAAGGTTTTAAGGAAGTATTTGAAGACATTTGAAGATATGTCCAACAATCTTACCCAGCCAGAAATCTCCAGAGATGTCACCAAAACCTTGTAGATATTCTGTCCAGTTTCTGCTGAAGTCAACTGAGTTGTCGCGACGTCTCTGGAACACCTGCACATCACACAAGTTCACAGGTCGTTACTATGGTACCGAAGTGCAGCATGCTCGATAGGATTCAACACTGATCATACAGTCTAATGAGTTGAAAGAGGATGAGTCATAATTGATAAAATATAACAACTTACGACTTTTATTAGCTGGGGTCATGATTATAATGACAACTCTTCACGGTTAGGATAGACTATGTGAACCTAGTATGATAGTATAATAGTGATATTCATGTTAACATAATATAAAGTTTCCTGGCTGTAAATGTTTGACATCAAGTGGTTGTGATCAATTATATGGGAGCATAATAAACATAACAAATGCATGATCCATGCCGCGATTACAAATAGCATTTTTTTCAACCCCTTGTCAAACCTACAGTCCCTGATCATGGCGACTACAAACAACCGACCAATGCACACCATCACACTAAATGTAGGCCTGTCTAGAACCACCCTCAACCCACGGAGTCTACCCGCGAGATAGACAAACTGTTGGAAACAGAAGGTGGACAAGCATACTCTCCTGCTTCGTGTTGAAAATGTCGAAAGTTATCAAAGAAAAATTATTGGTGGATACTATGAACTGTATGTGACTCTGGGTATAAGTGGTGTCGTACTTTTGTGAGCAGTATACAGTGAGCAGGAGAGATGCTACCTAAGTCGTGCTCATACACACTGACAAACACGATCACACGTACCAGCCAGCCGCCGCCGCTAGACTCCATGTCACACCACACCCTTCGAGGTTTGCTGCTGATTATTAGCCGAATGGTGTACACACCACTTTTGGCACCTTTGTCCTGCCAGTCTAGACATGACCCTGTTTTACACAAACAAATCATTCCGCTGGTAAAGAATTTTTATAAAGGGCGTAGTGGAACTTCGTACAATGACGGAAACAATCGAGGATAAGTACGATAATAATCATGACAACTTCAATAGCTGATCATACATCAGTCAAAAAAAGCTGAGTACTACACATAATTCTACTACTTCTCACTTACTTGCAGCAACACACTTCCTCTTGGTTTCTATGAACTTGAAGCCTAAAAGACACTGACATATGCCTGACAAACAATCGCTGTTTGGGTCTGGACAGTCTTTCTTGTTGTTACACAGAAAGTTGTCCCAGGTAGGGCGTGAGGCAAACATGGGCTTGCAGGATCTCTGGTAGTGGGTCCAGCCTTTACTCGTCTTAGGAGTCCAGTCTGAGGGAGACTCATGAGGGGTGACATTATGAAGTCGACAGAGACCTCCATCGGCTGGCACGGGTGGCAGAGAAAGAGAGACATAACTGAACTAACAAATGTTAATTGGTACACGAGCAATTTTATAACTCCTGCAATTTCACACACTTTGTTTTATCCTAACTAAATGTATTTAGTACCTCTTGCGTTCAAAAATGTTTGTAGATTATGGTGCTTTAAGTATGCTCCAAAATGTTTTTTCGTAGTATTTATTATGCAGGCGTCTACAAACGTTTTTTACGCAGTTTTGGTTGATTTTCTTGATAAATCGTGCTATTAATAGAACACAGTAAAGGACACGTGAAGCAGACTTTAGCAGTTTTAAAGGACACAGTAACCTTAAATCTCTAAGATCATGTTAGTACACCAATGTTTCAAGGCTTTTTTCCCATACAGACCTTTGAAATCAAAGGTGAAACAACGCTTGTAAGCCTTGCACCTGTCCTTGCAGTCTTTCAGACTGATTCCATCCGAGCTATCAAGGAGGTTTCCACGTATAGAGTTGTCTGGGTACTCTCTAAAGGTCTCCCGAATCCCGTCTGTGTTGCATGCTAATATAAACAACAGTGGTAAGCAATTATTTACACAGGTGTTTGTAGCACACGGCGTGTGGCTCATTGCAGTCGTCGTCTGTCCTGCATCTTACATTGTGCCACTTGCTTAGCTCGCCTACAAGACAGTCATACTTGCTGACCGCCGGTAACACTAGCCATCCCACAATTCTAGCTCTATTTATCTTAGGTTAATTGCCATCTTACAATTATTAGAAAGGAAGAAAACCATTAGCTGGTGGATATATATAAACACTGAATGCAAAATTTTTAAATCCGAAATATTATTTAAACATTGAGATGAAAGTGGTTTGGTGACAACAACTTAGAGTATCTTTAATGTAAGAAACAGACAGACTGACGGTATAAAACGTTTTGGGAAAAGCTGAGAACTACTCATAATTCTACTACTTCTCACTTACTTGTAACAACACACTTCTTCTTGGATTCTATGAACTTGAAGCCTAAAAGACATAAACATCTGCCTGACAAACAATGGCTGTTTGGGTCAGGACAGTTAACTTTGGTGAGACACAGTAAGTTGTTCCAGGTACGGCGTGAGGCAAAAGTGGACTGGCAGATTCTCTGGTAGTGGGTCCAGCCTTTACTCGTCTTAGGATTCCAGTCTGAGGGAGACTCATGAGCGGCAATAATGTGAAGCCGACAGAAACCTCCATTGGCTGGCACGGGAGAGAGAGAGAAAAGGAAATAAGTTCATTGGTGGACGATTGAGCTATTCTTCTATTTCTGTCTTCATTCAATCATAATTAAAGTGGAAGTCTCCAGTCAATACAGGAGTTTATCTCTGTATATGTGGTGTAGTAGATTAACACTCCACTGCAGCAATAACTAAATAGTCGTGGGTTCAGTGCTGTTTTACCTTTACACTTTCTTCCTAAAGAAAGCAAACAACTATCAAATATTAATTAGCTTGCCAGCAATTGTATAATTCATGCAATTTCACACACTTTGTTTTATCCTAACTAAATATATTAAGTACCTTTTGCATTCAAAAATGTTTGTAGATTATGGAGCGTTAACTATGTTCCAAATTGTTTTTTCGTAGTATTTATTATGCAGGCGTCTACAAATGGTAAAAATATAAAGAGACAACATATATCAATATTGTTTCCATTTTTTACGCGGGTTTCGGTTGATTTTCTTGATAAAACTCGCTATTAATAGAACACAGTACAAGACACGTGAAGCAGACTTCAGCAGTTCTAGAGTACACAGTCACCTGCCATCTCTAAGATCATTTTAGTATATTAATGTTTCAAGGCTTTTTCCCCATACAAACCTTTGAAATCAAAGGTGTAGCAATGCTTTTCAGCCTTGCACCTGTCCTTGCAGTCTTTCAGACTGATTCCATCCGAGCCATCAAGGAGGTTTGCACTTAAAGTGCTGTCTGGGTACTCTGTATAGGAGGCCTGGAACTCGTCCATCCTGCATGCTAATATAAACAACAGTGGTAAGATATTATTTACTGACTTTTTAAGTTGAAGTTCATTGTTCTACATTTTGACGTGTTTCGAACAACATCCATAATCAAGTGAATCAATTTCTAATTTTTTTCGGCCCACGTGTTTTCTTTCTTTCTTCCTTTTATTCAGTCTGTCTAAATGCGGCTATACTGTTTTACAACTTATTCCTTTAAGAATGCGAAAATCATATAAAAGATCTTCCGTTCCTAACTATAACAAGCGGAGAACAAAGTTTCTTGCGATCAAGAATATCACACAGAACCATTCAGGGCTTCTACTTACTCACAAAATTGCGTACAGTACGCATTACAAGTTCAGAGGACCCCTTCAATTTTCGTCAATGGGGTTCCAGGGGACCCCTTCAAATTTGGGCGAAGAACAGATACAAAATTGGGTAAGTGTAGTGTCTGACATCGTAGCCTAGTCTATTGCTGTCGTCTGCTACAAGGTGAGAGTCACTTCCCTTGCACTGAGTTTTTTTCCCCTTACCGGGAAGAGTTCCATTAACTATATCCAAGATGTCGTTGACAGCGTGGTTAGGATCATCGTCTCAGAAAATGAAAGAAAGTGAGCACCCCAAGTACAGTGAGCATAAGCTCATCACAGATGCTTACACAGACTTCATGGCACAGAAATCTCGCCGTTTCTGACTAGACATTACAGTGCTTTGTGTGCCTGAAAGGCAGTTGAACAAAGTATGTTGATTTGTTGATTTTTTTTCACATTGTAAAGGGACCCCTTAGAGTTAGCCTGGGACCCCTTAGACATCTTTAGAAGGGGTCCCTGGAGCCCCAAAGAATTTAGCCGTAGCAGAAGCCCTGACCATTGTCTACTCACTGTTAGTGCACGTATCATGTGTTGTGTAGAAGTACCCGGGGTCACACCGACACAGGTGTTCAAAGCACACGGCGTGTGGCGCATTGCAGTCGTTGTCTGTCGTGCATCTTACATTGTGCCACTTGCTTAGCACGCCTACAAGACAGTCATATTAGCAAACCGCAGTTAACACTAGCCACCCCACAATTCTAGCTCTATGTCTACAAGTATCTGACTGCCATGTGTACATATTCTTATTCCTCCACTTTAATGTCACTTCTGCCTCCTCATCTTCATAGCCACTTCGTCCTCTCACCTTTACAATCACTTTTTTTCTAAAGTAATGAAGTCACAGTAACGACTTTCACGTAGAGTCTAGAGAACAAAGATATGGGGTAGTGGCAGCTGTAATGTTCTTCATCGATACATTCCCCTCTGTGGTGCACTAGTACATTAACCCTTAAACCATTGTATCTTAGGTTAATTGCCATCTTACAATTATAAGAAAGGAAGAAAACCATTAAAAAGTTTGGGGACAAGCTGAGTACTACACATAATTCTACTACTTCTCACTTACTTGCAGCAACACACTTCTTCTTGGTTTCTATGAACTTGAAGCCTAAAGGACACTGGCATCTGCCTGACAAACAATCGCTGTTTGGGTCAGGACAGTTCACTTTGGTGTGACACAGTAAGTTGTACCAGTTATGGTGTGAGGCAAAAGTGGAATTGCAGGATATCTGGTAGTGGGTCCAGCCTTTACTCATCTTAGGAGTCCAGTCTGAGGGAGACTCATGAGCGGTGACACTATGAAGCCGACAGAGACCTCCATCGGCTGGCACGGGAGGTAGAGAGAGAGAGACACATAACTGAACATGATGCAAAACATTTTGAACAAAGAAGACTGAAAGCAAGTTATCTGAACATTTCCCGAAAGGTTATTCTATTACTTCAACGTTTTCAGAAAAATGCACGGTATGTAGTTGTATATTTGTAATTCTTGACTGTTGTCTTGCTAGGAGCATGCCTGCCACACACTAGTTTGACAATAATTATAAAGTGGAATGTTTCCTCCATTCATGTTGTGCTCCCAAAGTTTTGTCGGTGCATAGTCCTGATGCTAGAGTCCTGGATGATTTTCTCTGAGTGTCCAGAGCTGTAAGGCGTGCTGAGTAGGTCTGGGCACTTATCTATGATTAGCGATAAAAACACACTTTCCCACAAACAACAGTGTAATTTCCCAGATCGTATTCCAGATCGTATTCTAAGATCATTTTAGTACACCAATGTTTCAAGGCTTTTTACTCATACAAACCTTTGAAATCAACTGTGAGACAACGCTTGTCAATGTCATACATGCACTGGTCCTTGCAGCCTTTCAGACTGTGTCCGTCCATGCTTTCAAAGAGGTTTCCACCTATAGCACTGTCTGGGTACTCTGTAAAGGTGTCGTGGAACTCGTCTGTGCTGCATGCTAATATAAACAACTGTGGTAAGCGATTATTTACATACTTTTGAAGTAAAAGTTAATTGTTCTACATTTTGATGCATTTCGAACAACATCCATAATCAAGTGAATCAATTTCAAATTTTTTTCGGCACACAGTGTTTTCTTTCATTCTTTGTTCCTTTTATTCAGTCTGTCTAAATGCGGCTATACTGTTTTACAACTTATTCCTTCAACTGTAACAAGCCGAGAACAAAGTCGAGCGAGTTCCTTGCGGTCAAGCATACACACAGAACTAGTGTCCACTCACTGATAGTACACGTATCATGTGTTGTATAGAAGTACCCGGGTTCACACCGACACAGGTGTTCATAGCACAAGGCGTGTGGCTCATTGCAGTCGTCATCTGTCGTGCATCTTAAATTGTGCCACTTGCTTACCTCGCAGTCTTCGCCTTGGCATCTAGAAATTGTACTTTTGAAAATTATTAATAATTCAAGGTTATGGATTATTTATGTTTGTTTTTTCTTTAACATTCCCGCCCCACTCCCCCTCAAGAAACTAGCACCTTCTCAGATCCATCATTGTAAAACATATACCTTAAAAAGTCAAGAAGAGTCAACACGTTTTACCTTCCTGTATCCTTCGTCACGACACAAGGAGATACGCACAGGAGAAAAAAGAAGAATCGCAGCATTTGTATCCACCTGTTAAGCACATGCAACAACGAGAAGTTTCGTGAGTCTTTGTCGTATAATATTTCTATATTATATTAATTTAAATCAGCAAAATATTTACTACTTAAAATTTTAAAAATTACAATAAAGTAATTGGCAAATATCATTTGTAGTACAAAAGACACAGTGTCAAAGGTGACAACAAATAGCAATCAACAAAGGTATACAGGAAAGAGAGCCTATTCAAGAGATAGGAATATAATAAATAAGAGAAACGGTTTAGTAATATCACTTGTTACAACACAATAGGGTATGCATCTCCCTTTGATACATTATTTCATAAAGCGTGTAAAGACAAAAAGTGACTAGTAGTGTCTAAGAAAGTGTAGAAAGAAGAAAATACAGGAAGACAGAACAGCTTATAGCAGAGAAAGAAAAGCTTATAGAAATCTGCTAACAATAAAGAAACAAAACTACAATCAATTAAAAATGTAGTCTCTAGAAAAATGCAGTCAACAAACCAAGGGAGGTAATGAGGAGATACAGAAGACAGCCTGTAGTGGACCAAATCAGTGAAGAGGGTGGGTAAAGCACTTCCAAACAATACTAAATAAAGGGGTGATGGATGTGGATGATCAAGATAACCCTTGTGAAAGTACCAGTAGTCAAATGCACCTGTATGTTCAACCTGTGGATAATCAGATAACAGAAAAGGGTCAAAGAGGCAATTAGTTACTTAAAAAATGTTAATCAGCAGGCCCAGATAGTACTGTCAATGACAATGACAATGGTAATTCCTTATTAATGAGAGGTAAAATAATTAAGAAAATGCATTTTCCATTTAGCCCCCGCCCTTTACAGGGAAAGAACAAACTAATTGAAGTAACTATAAGTACTATGAGAATAAGGTAAGGTAAGTGGAAGCTGAATATGTACAAAAGTGGTGGTTAAGAAAAAACATATGTTTACAAAATTTTCTAGAGTTATGAGGTATCTCTATTGGCCTCATCTAATTTTCTTGAATGTGCTTATGTAGATGTTTATGAAGTTCAATTGCCTAAGATGGAGAGGGAAGCTGTTCCAGAATATTTCAAACGTGATTTAAAAAGGTCTAGTCTAGAAATGGAAATAGTAAGTTTTGGAGAAATTCTACTGTTCTTGGAGGAAAAAAGTAAAGAGAGTCTATGATACTATTTACCCGTCAGATTTTTGTACTTGAAACTGCTTTTGTTAAGTTAAAGTCTGTTTCTTAGAGTGTCTGGGGCATGTACGAATCACAGCGACACGAATCACACAAAGTCACTGTCTGTACTATCTACTCACTTCCCCACACGTGTTCTTTCGCACCAGATACTACAAGGATTTGACGTGGGCAACGAAGTTTATACAATGCAACATTAACCCCTTATCGACTGCACACTGCATGGCAGACTGGTTGTACATGGCTGTGGGGCTGCAGCTGCTGCTGCTGCTTGGTCACTTCACGTAATATGAATATCTGTCCCTTCATGGCACACACACACACATCACAGACCTGTAAACATTATTTGGTGGACAATAACTTTTTTAAGGGCGACTAATCGGCCGACACGTTGTCAAAAGAGAGAAACACACATACATTACTGCAAACCATGAACAGCATATCAACGGCATAGATGTCTTTCAACCAGCGTCGTTCAATTAAATTAGTCGACTGCTTTTACGAATAGTTCCCAAATTTTTTACTTACAATTTGGATTCTGTCCCGGGAGATTCACACTTACAAACACATCTACACTTCCCGGAGTAATCGTCTGAGAATAATCCTTCTGGAACAACTCACACATTCCAGAGCAGAACCTTCGCTCGCTCAGTCCGCCGCCAGTCTTACTTTTTTGTCGTCTGTCCCCTTCCTTTTTCTTTTCTCCCAAAAACTTAAAATCAAATCCAAAATTGCGTCAGATTATGACGTTAGATTATGACGCAGCTCACGCACGGGTAAGGGTGATAATCCCTGCCTAACAACAGACACAGGCAACAACTCCCTGTTCCTAACACCCCGAGACGAGAACCTAGTAAAGGTGCTTCTCCCTAATTGTATGGGGAATAAGGATGTGGAGAATATGGAGAGGGGAATGAAAGGTGTTAGGGTAGATGTGGGAGGAGCGTGAGGCTGCAGGTGTGGATGACTTGCTGGCGACCTCTTGAAACTATTTCCATTTGCTCAGGTAACAGGCGACCTTTGACGGGGATATGCCATGTACATGTACTAACCAAACTTAATATGGGAGAAGCTTTGTGAAAGAAATAACTTCCTTTTACTTTAAACACACAGTGATTTAAATATTTCACCCATAGGTCAAACATAAAATGACAACAACGTCTTTAGGTCGACGATAGAGTCTCTATAAAAAAATCCTCTTCAGATAAAACACGGGGACTAAGTACATTCACCTTGAGATCGAAGAGACAGTTACTAAAATAACTCACTTTTACATCAAAACAATGTGAGTAAAATAATTAACCTGCAGATGAAACACATCATGATTAAAATAACTCACCCAGAGATGGTCTTTGTAGGAATGCTGTTAGTGACAGGAGGTCCCGAGGAAAGCAGTGTCTGAGACGAGGAGAGGTTGACAACTGCTGGTAGTCTGCACGTGTGGAGAGGGAGATACACCAGGAGAGAGTGAAGAACCAACGACAGCAGCGATGCTCACGACATGAGCATACAAGCCCCTCCCCCCACACATACATGAAGTACAGGAGGATCCAATGCATGAAGCTCACGTGTCAGGTCAGTGAGGTCAGGCAGCGGGCCAGGTGTCAACAGACGTGGACGACAGTGAAAACATCATCACCGGAGAACACAATGGACTGGGCAACCTACCTACAGAAAGTACCGGAGTGAATTCCCTGTCTTCCACTTATTGAATACTTAATCACACAAACACACAAATATATACAGACAGGCAAGCACACAAATGTATAAAAACACATTTCCTTCCTCAGTTTTCTCTATCTCTCTCACACACACACAAACAAACAGGAACACGCACAAACACAGACAGACACAAATTTAAGGATATTAAAATGGCGTCCAAGTGTCTGAGACACAGAGCTCTGCCCTGGCAGCTAGCAGTGAGTGAGGACAGAGAAACATCTCATGAAACTCATCCTTACTTCTCTAGTTTACACAATGGCTATGGTGTTGTTGTGTAGCCAGGTCTCTCAGGTGTAAAACAAACTGTACGGCAGCTTAGTAACCTTTATTTATGTATTTACAGACATTGCTTATGTGCACATCTTATTTACTCTCTTTATTTATATTTATATTGTTATCGCAGTAGGAGCTATGTTGAAAATAATGAACATGCAGGACAACCTACTTTTTTGGGAGGTTAAATTGATATTCATTCGATCGTTCACACCAAAGCTTATATAAATACTTCATTTATCATTTTTAAAATGAACTTGCTGGTACATGTACAGGTGCATAACTTGTGTGTCAACAAGTCTTTGAGGTCAGGCAGAGAGACAGGTGTCAACAGACAACAGGACCGACATCCCACCACCACGTGCACTGGGCAGCGTGACAAGAATTCACTCACATACCACACAGGTGCATGACTTAATTGTCTGTGTCAACAAGTCTTTGAGGTTAGGCAGAGAGCCAGGTGTCAACAGACAACGGCACCGACATCACACCACCACGTGAGGTCAAAGGGCACTGGGCAGCGTGACAAGAATTCACTCACATACTGTATGTTTTGCATCGTCTTCTCCAGACCACTGAGTGACGATACACACTCAATGACTAAAATAACACACACACACAAACACGCTGAAAACCTAGAAAATTTAATTCAAACTCTGTGTAACACACACACATGCGCGCGCGCAGGCACAAATGCATACACATATACATATACGGGAAAAAGGCTGTCAACCTCTTACATACAGTTCATTCATTGGATGTTCCTTGATCTATCCCTGATATTTATGTGTCTAATTCCTGTGAAATAAATATGCACAAGACGGCAAATCGTTTAGTGACTGTTTAGTTTAGTTTCATACCTGGATAAAAATAGAGCTTAGAGTTAGAAAACTAGCTATTTTTTTGTTTGTTTAATCATAATTTGTTTGATCAGGTCTGCCTGGAGGTCTTGGAAGAGTCTTGTGGGACTTGAGGTCAGATGACATTTCAGACAATGTAAAAGAAATAATCCCTTATGTTGGTGGTAAGTATACAGGCTGAAAAGTTTTGCACTGTTTTGAGTACATTATTAACAGTGTATAGAAAATACCAGCAGTTTGAAGCAAATACTGAGTGTATGCAGAAGCAATTTTTCTTCTTATGTATATTAATAGTGGGTTTTCCTGTAGACAATGATATGATGTGAAAGGTATTGATCCTAAATTCAGTTATTTTAAGTTTGACTTTATTTTTGTTTTTTAAATGCGCTTTTCATATGCAGTTCATTAATAATTCGGTACCAGTAAACTGTTCTTAAATTATTTCAAATGAGATAACATTGCATATCTCTACTTTTTCAGGACCTGCACTACTTCGTGATTTACAGTTTCTTAACCTGTGTATAGTAAAGAAGAGCAGGTTGAAAAATTGCTGCAAAAGAAAAAGCATATTCAAATTTTCACAAGGAATTTTTAATTGACTGTAAAGATATTAAAAGGCATTTCCCATCTCCGCATCAATATGGATCTGCCTAATGGTATTTGAAACGATGGCAAATGAAAACTGCAACTTGGCTAATAATCAGTCTCAAACTGATTTAAGAGAGGTTGCTGATGAGGAAATAGAGATTGTACAGTATATTGGAGGCTATGTGCTATGTAATGTTAAGAAAAGAGCAATTGCATTTCTGCTTTAAGAGAGACATTATACTTAATGTGTCACCGTTATGGTTATAAAAGTAAAGCATTAAAAAGTTTAGGTTTATGTAGAAAATGATTATCATCATACATTTAATACATTTGTATAAAGGCTAAGTGGACTTTTTGCAAGCTTAATTATCCGAAAAGCGTTGTAATCTTAAACATTATATAAGTAGAGGAGCTTTTAGCCGAGACAGACAATTTCAATCCTGATTCGTCTGTTTTCTTCTCCTGTTTGTTCTCTGAGCATTTAGTGATCCAGTCCTGGATTTCTAGGCCAGGAGAACTTTCACCAGAGCCCCGTTAGCCGTTCATTTCAGAGAAAAATCCGTACTCTGCCCGCTTCCACCTCCCGCGACCATGGACGAGGGGTTGGATTTGGGGAAGCAAAAACATAAGAAATTCTAGGAAAACTGTGTTAATGATAGTAAAAGGAAGTTACTTGAGCCAGAAGACATGAGAAATTCTTATCACAGTCACTCTCTTAGGTGTAGCACACAGAAAACCAGACGATTCAGACTTTTATTTTACAGATTTACAGATCACCAGCATACCTTATATACATTACTGCACACGCCTCTGGTCAAAAGTCTGTATAGGAGATTGTATTGGAGATATTTTAGGAAGTCATTTCTATCAAACATCTCCAATACACATACCAGGCGAGAAAATAAAGTTTAAAGACAGATGAAAGAGAAATAATCATGAGGTCGAATACAATCGTCTGTACCATGCTAAAAATTAAGATTTCAAATATTTACACGTGTAATCAACTTTTCGAATAACTTTTAGACTAATATCTGTAATCTGTAACAGAGGCTCTCAAAAGGTCATAAACAGTGAGTCAGTTCTGCGATCAAGCTGTTTTAACACTTGTCAAACAGTGACTAGATACACGCAGTAATCAGGAGAGTTTTATTTTCTTTGAAAAGAAGAACGGACATCACGAAAGAAAGCATTGTTAAAGATAAGGGGTTTACCTTATTTTCCCCATTACCGTTGTGTTACAGAATTACTTCTCATTCATCGATTAGCATCTCATATATCACTTACTCTTTTTTCTCCGGGAAAAGCGAGCATTAAAATACCTCACTGACATCTGCATTACTTTTGACAGCATAATCTCTTAAAATAGTCTTTCCGGTGTAATTTTTCAGATCACCCAGTTCTTCAAATCAGAAGGCAAAGTGGCGAAAGATATCGACAGATGGAGAGGCGTTCCTGAATTGTCATTGAAACAAAATATCAGGTTCGCTAATGCTATTCACATTCCCTCCCCCTCAAAATTACTTTTTAATATCTTTTCCCACTCCGTGTAGGATAGTGCCGTAGAAAGCCTGAGATTATACTATTGGGTGGTTGCAATCGACCAACAGTTGAATTTACTGTCAAAGGAGAGGTGTGACTGATGTATCACTCCTTGAGCAAGATGTCCTACTAACTGATGAAGAGGGCGAAAGTTGCGACCCAGAAGAAGCGCCACTGATCTTGGTGTCAGTAGATGTGTGCTCCTGGTCGACATTTTCTTTCTGTTCATTGATGGTCAGTTCGTTATCCCTGTAAAGGATAAAACAATTTAAAAACAAAATAAATAGAGCTTAAAATCTTATGGGCTAGAAAGAAAACAAGAAGACGACAAAGGTGTAGTGTAAGTCCGAAAAATGAGCTTAGTTTGAGAACAGTTTAGTGCTGAGAAGAAAGAGAGAAACAAAAACTGGATATTTGCTGTGATGAGAAACGGTCTGCCTTTTACGGTGGTGAGCACCTATAACTTTGCAAGTTTTTTTATAATGCCAACAAATATTTAGATTGTATTTTCAGATCGATGACAACCGAGATCGTCGTTGATACTATCATCTGAAGAGTACAGTCTTTTTACATTCCCACTCTTACGTTCCTAGAGAATAGATAATATCAAGAAATAACTTTTTTTTTTATAAAGCGTACATACATTCATCCATATACTCTAATACACATATAAGAACGCACTCACGCACGCAAGGAAGCACACCATAGAGATATTGTATCTCTATAGTTACACGTTATTTACGACAAGGTAGGTAACCCTTTTGTTTATTATTTAAATTCTTTACAATATATTTAAACCAATTGTGAACAGTGTTTTTCCATACCGATCGAACACTTTCTTTGTTTCCATAATGCCTCCATTGAAGCTAGATGATGCAGGGTCGGTCGTCGTTTGGTTTACATGGTTTTCTGTGTTTTCTTTCTCAAGACAAGGTTTGTTGTATTCCTCGCTAGGGATAACTGGTAAAGGAACGGCGTATCTAAATAAAGGAAGATGTATGGTTACTGTACATGTTTCAGCGCTAGTAAAAAATGATATATTACGATTTATGTGATTTGGAATGATTGTCTGAGTCTACAGATTACTGGCTCAAGGGTATAGATACATGTATATGGTGTTAAGCACCTGGAGAAATAACTTTGGCACTGTCCCATCTTGATCAGGACTTATTCTGTTGCTTCACACTTTGATTAGCCGTTCGGTTAGAATATGAGAGGCTTTTTTTTACTGAGTGGCATACAAGTATCCAGTTATAGTAAAATCTCATTTTTATTAAGGTCATGTCACATAGATTACAGTTAACGAGACTCGAAAGCATTCAACTTACATTGGAGATTTCTTGGAACGCCCATAACCTAAAACAAATTTATTTAAATATGAAATTTTATTTCAAAATACAATACCTACATTAGTATGAATACTTCAAGACTATATGTGACGCATGATCTGACTGCTAAAGCTTCAAAAAGAAATATATTTTTTTCTAATACTTTATTTCAAATTAAGTTCAATTAAAAAATCATATGTGCATAGTTTTAACCATATTGAGAATTAATCCAAGCAGTCGGAGAAAATCACTGAAAAGAGACAGTAAAGTATCAGAAAAAAATATTTTAGTGGTATTCTAGGACGAAAAGACTTGTTAAGTATATTAATGGTGTTATCTTAACCATTCTTAGATTAGTCGAGAAAATAGGAAGTGACAAAAGGGTAGTATTGCTCAAATTTCCTCTGAAAACGATGAATTTAAAGAAAAAAGTATGCAATCCGTGGTAAAAGAAAATAAACCAGGACGTGATGTGATATTGCTGAATGTTCTCTTCAACATTCAGATGGAGTTTGTACTTGCTGTCATTACCTAAAGACATGCGACATTTGCTTAACTGACTCCCTGTTCAAAATACTACTTGTATGCAACTAAACTCTCCTGCCTAGAGTTATTTCAATGCTTTTCTAGTGACAGGTGAGAATGCTGATGTTCCAAGACTTATATTGAAAATTAAGCATAATTATCTACTATGTTTAGGAAACTATTATTTAAAAATGAAATTAACCCGATCATAAAGAAACCAACTTTAAGCTCGTGTTTTCATTTAAACTGTGATTTCATAATATCAAGTGGGGAAAATGCAGTCGTATTCTTACATCTGTATGTCTTGGACACCCAACAGAAGATGATAATCGACATGACGACGATTAATCCTAGAATCACACCAACAAGAACTGTAGGGTTGATACCTGAAAGAACAGAAACACATATCATCATAAAAGTTAGAGCTCCAGAAGAAAATCTCACACATCAAAAACAAACCAAAAAACCAAAACATTTTCTTAAAGACCTCTGGAATGAAAAGGCCTCTAAATAGTTCTTGTTATTGTTTACTGTACATGTACTTGTGACAAATGCCTATAAACACATACTTTTTAGATCTCCTTTGTGAAGTTTATAACAGTCAAAAGTAAGTACTTTCGAATTTTTTTCTTAGTTTAACAAGTTGCTAAATTAACTCGTCTAGATTTAGTATCCATTTAAAAAAAATTCCTTCAATTAACCTAATGTGGTATTCAAAACTTTATGCAGGCATGAAAGTATTTAATAAGTGTATTAATATACCGCGTTCCTCCAACATCAGCAAGACTCAAGGTGTTGTACAGTGATAACAATACACTAGTACAGCGAGCTTCCCCGTTAGAATATTGCACAAGAAGACAAACTCCCAGTCCAGTGAAAAACCAAAGCACAAAGATGAGGCGGTGATGTGACAACAGAGCACAGTTACAGATGAGTAAACCTTGTCTAATACGCATAAACACATATAATGTCATCAATCTATTTATCTGTTTAATGGTGACTGGTGTTTAATCTGTTTACTTGTTCATGTATTTAGCAATGAAAGAAATATTTCTTTGAAAAGAGCAAGAAGGTGTAAGCAGAGCTAGAATGTTTAAACAGCCTTCCTGATAATGAAGTCATGCTTGAAAGAACTTTGTTCTCTCGGCAATGTTGTATTAACCGTAAATAGACATAAGAAATTTATTTTATTAATATGTACCTACCTTTTGTAGTCGTCCCAAGACCGATTCCAGTAGTATTCCAGATGCTAGTAGTATTACAGATTTCTGAAAAAAATGAATAATACATAATACTAGATCCGGGTATTAAGCTAAGAGGGAAAACTGGTTTCAATACAATGGTACAAAACTGAAAAAATAACATTATGTATGCTTCTTCCGTTCTTCGTATATTATTTCAACCTCAAGAAAAGGTTTTGATCTATATTGAATTCTCTCAAAACAAATAATTAAAATTGAGTAATTTGTTACAAAATGATGACAGATCTGTTTCATTAACTTGCCAGGGGCTTTAAACTTCATTTAACATTTGACATGTTAGCCTGTTAGCCATTTAAAGTTGCAGCCTTGTGTTCCAAAACCATATTTTACAACTTGAGAAAATCTTACCTGAAGGATGGTACGAACAATTTTTAAACGTATCAATGTCTCCTTTCTTGCAAACAAATGAACCATTGCTTGTTGCAAATGTGTCAGGAACTGTGATGGTGGCATAGTTAAAACCTTTATGCGTGATCTCGATTCCTTCTTGGTGAAAGCATGTATGGTTTTCGTTGTAAGCACAGTCAAGTACTAGTTCTGTGTAAAAATGTAAAAATGTTAATTAAAAAGGGTTTAGATGGTTTACAAATAATTTAGACAATCTAGATTGTTTATCAAGTAGATGAAAACAAAATTTATACTACAATCTTCAATTTGAGACTTTCCAATAAGGTGTATGACATTTCCCTGATGTCTGAGTTTTACACAAGATACTGGTCTGGGAGACAGAGACCCCGCTCTCGCGAGCGATGAACGTACGTGCTACGTCATGTCCTGTTATCCGATCAACGCTAAGTCTGACGATCTCACTGATGTTTCAAACACCTTGAATAATTTCACTTTATTTCTCTCCAATAGCAAACAATGAACTTACAGTTTGCATAGTCTTGAAATATTTATCTAAGTTTGGACCTAAGGAATCTAGGGTCTCAGACTCCCTGATACTAGATGAAAATGCGGGGAATGCAGCAGAAGAAGCAGATAACTAGGAACGACTTGAAACTTTAATGGTAAGCTGATTATTAATTGAAAATACACCGAAAGATTTGGAGTGAAACTGTCGTCCTCCGCCCCCAAAAGAAGAAGAAATTTAGTACTTTATTACAAACTGACGATAGATTTATGTTTTATGAACTTGCCTGTAGCTTTAAACTTTATTTGACTTTTGTTGCATTAGTCTGTTACTCATTTTAATATCTCATTTAAGAGGAATTTTCTTGTGAAAGCTATGGGCGAGTCGATTGGTGTTTTACGCCGTGCCAGCAACTCAGGCTATATCAATGCAAGGCAGCCAGCCCTGTAAACAGATGCCACGTGCAGAGAAAGAACAGCGTGCCCGAGATGAGAACTGAACTCAGGGCAGCCAACCTTCACTGTATTGGTGACAGGCGCTAACCGTTGAAAGCTATGGGCGAAAATAAAAAGCATTGACCTAATTAAAAAGAACTTATTTTAGTAGCTTAAATAGCATGAATGAGGATCGGATAGATGGTCAGTGAGGCACATGGCTCTCCAATTCCTTACCTTGACTTCCCTGGGAAGAATAAAAGTAAAGAGAAAAAGGTCGTGTATCAGTATCAGCAGCCGTGGGAAATAAGCAGTGTATTTGAACCGGACACTCTTCATTCCTAATTTCACAGCTCATGGTGGGAATAGCTGCAATATACATGTATGTTATGAATATTACTTGTAAATTGGCTTTTAATTTAATAATAAAAATATTTTTTCTGATAAGATAAAAATAGCACTTTCCAAGAATCAGTTTGATGCTTAAAGGTAAATCTGATAAAGGATTCGAAGAAAGGCTAACCTATGTATACAAAGAATGCGACTTTTCAGACGATGGACATCCAATCACAAGACAATCGTGTGAAGCTTCAGGTTGTGATGAGTCACCTGAGTTTGACCTGTCAGGTGACGATGCCAACTGCGCTCTGAGTAGACGGGATTGATGTCAGCAATGTCTCACAATTTACCTTGGGAAACATTAGGAGAAAAATGCATAAATACTAAAAAGGAAAAAATCAGAGTTATTAATTTACACCTCTGTCCAAAAATTAGTAACTCGGGATGGAGGAAACAAACATTCCTTGAAGGCAGGTATGGATGCTAGTGAGGGGGAAGAACAAAGGAATTCGGAACTGGAACATTATTATTTCCATTCTTTGCTAAATTACAGCAACTAATAAAAGTACACCAATCACTCCTTACCCAAATGTAAGATATCTAATTTTAAACACAGTCTTGAAAAAAGTTCCATTTCTTGGTTGAAGATCAAACATAAAATTAATAAAGCTTAGTGTCCGGCACAACATAGCTTTCACTGATGACTAATCGGATAATATTCTTTACTTCAGTCACTAGGTATTCTTGTTCAAGTGTAGCAAGTCTTTTGGGACTAATGTTCCAGAATCCAAATATATTATCTTTCACGCACCCCCACACATTATCTTAACCGTTCAAACAATCAAGCAAACCAGCACTGATAACTCCACTCAGGGACAGATGTACACCAAATGGCGCTGTTTTTTAAGAAATAATTTGCTTAAATGAATCGTTTCAGTCATTAAAGACTGTGTAACTTTTAACATGGTAAATTAAATTAATGTTAACATGGTATACACTATTCTAGCGCACATATGTAAATGTCTCATTTCATCAATGTAAACATCTTCTCTTTGTGCAGATAACATTAATACAAGTTTGCAAGTATATAATAAGTATTATTACAAAAAGTAGTTATTAAAATAATACATGTTTTAGTGGCAACACACCTTGTGCCGTAACTGAAATACATATTAGATCTAATTAGGTGACCTTTAATTAAAGGCACAAAAATATGGGACTATATAAAATAAGACAAATATTTAAATAGATTGCGTTTTAGAGTAAGAGTCATCAGCTATGATCATCATTTTAGCTCAAAACATAAATTTTACTACACATTATCGAATGACTGTAATTATAGCAAATAAAAAAGATTTAAGTACATATAGATACAAAGAATAATGTTACTAAAAAGTAACACACTAGAAGTGTGTGAAATTATCCTTAAAAGCCGTCACATTTCGTAGCGCCATCACCTTAGTCTATAAAATACAGTATCCGGCTCCGTTTCTAACCTCTTTCTGTTTCACTGTTTCTCTTATCATTGAAAGTATGACTAGTCAAACTATGTGACAGAAAATGTGAGAGAGGACTAACATAACTTGAAATTTAGCTCTACTGAACGATCTAGTGATGGAAACGATTACTTTGATGTGAAAGTTGCAAGATCTTCAGAAGCCACTATATAGTCCGTGCACCATAAGCATCCACTTCATTAAATCGGTAATTCCCGTTAGCAGCGCACTTTTGATCGTGACTTTGCGTGATTTTACGACATGTAAATCACATCACTATTGTTATTTTTACGGTTTTTTGGTTTTACTTATTATTTATTACATAAACATGAGTTTCCAACTCACATTTAAGTTCCCACTGGTAGATTCGCATTCAATGACCATGATGTGAAACCCAGATAGAATGTCGTGAACCTGCCGCACACGGAAACTGAAACGCATAATGACTGGCTGCATGTTGGGCGAACGTTCGCATCCTGTGATAATATTCCGGTTATAACATCATTGACAGCTGAGTACAACAACTAGACCTTAGTGAGAACTTCGCCATGAACACTTCTAAGATCTCCTGTGCATTTGTGATTCTTTTCACGCTGCTGAAAGGAGCGCTGTTGATGACATGTAAGTAGTGACTCATTATGTTTGCAGATTCATTTTTATTATGTTCTTATAATGAAAGCATTAATATTGTCAACGATAATTTACTTCATACAAGAGGTATATATATAAAATTAAGCAAAGAATTAAAAAAATTATTTAAAGCGAATAAAATAATAAGACTGGATAACAGTATGACACGAACGATTATTAATGTTAATTAAATTCATGACTTTCTTTACAGTGTTCAAATTTTTTATTTCATTGAATGTACTCGACCTTTATGACTATTTAACAGTGATCATTATTATGTATCTCCTAATGCATTCAATGCTAAAGATTTTGCGAAATTTCCAACTATGTATTATTGGGAAAGGGCATAATAAAATGCGTACATTAGGTTATCCGAGGAAAGGCTTTACCCAACATACTTAGAAATGTTAGTTTATCACTACTTTATACTCTATTTTCTTCAGTGATAAATCCCTTACACATTCGTTACAGTGCGACGCATTCGGCCTTCATTCCTAAATTAACAATTAATTAATCAAGCATGTTAATAACACGAAACTATTTACACAAACAAATCGTACGTAAACCAACAAAATGATAAAAAAATTACCATTAATAATGCATCGTCATAGTAATCATCCATATATTCACACATATGAAGCTTTACCTAGACAAGGTTGGTAGTTAATGGAACTTCTATACATCTGACATTTATTAAAACAGATGGAAAGGCATAAATGCATGCAACATATTCCTGTGTTATTTCTTCCCTTTGTCATATTCTTCTGTAGTGCCTGTGTGTGTGTGTGTGTGCAGACCCACCCAATGTCAAGAGTCTCACTGTGGACGGGGGCGATAATGTCATCATCGATGAGGGCCAGGTGGTCAGTGTCTCCTGCTTCTTTGAGAAGGGCAATCCCCCAGCTCACTTCTATTTGCTGGATAAACATGGAACGAAGCTGAATTCCTCTAGTTCTGAAGGACACCTTAGGTCCTCTCTTACTGCCCGGTGTGAAGACGACTGGCCAGTTGTCAGGTGTGAAGGCAACGGGTCGCAACATAATAGATCCGTGACACTACTCGTCAAGTGTAAGTAAACAAACTTAATGTTTACACATATCTTACACATCAATGTGATACTATTTTGCACCTTTATAATGAAATGATCTTATTGATTTTATAGGTATTACATATTTCGTGATGTCTAAAATAAGTAACTACCTAACTTCTAGGAAAGTTTTTTTTTCAATCGTCCCAGGTCGTCCTCAGTTTATTGACAAGTCAACAAAAGTTGTTAATCCTGCTCTTGACACTGTAACCTTTGGTGTCAAGTCTCACACCACAGCAGTCAAAGGATGCCTCTTGACATCAGTTTCTATAAAACATTACACCGAGAGGGGAGTGAACTGCACTCTCACTGGTCATCCACCTGACCTCGTCCTGAGTCTTCAGCTTGAGAAGGAAGAGGACAGTTTATGTAGAATGTGGACCTTGACTCTCAGCAATGACTGGGGTTCTTCCAACCCAATCTTTTTTATCAGAGATGGATCAAGTAAGCATACGATTAAAAACATAAAGGATGAATTTTGTTTCAGTTCACAAAACATCGTACGGAAATAAGTAAGAAAAGTATTTTTTTTTACATGTACTCAAAGTGTACACCTTCATTTGTTCTGTCCTGCAATATTTAGTGATATGGGCTGTTAGACGGCAGAGTTAGCAACTTTAAGGATATACTTAATTACTGCTAATTATACTAATACTAGTGATTGTATCTGAACAATACTATATAGAAAAACCCAAAATGTCAAATTAAAGCATAGGTGTGCAAGTACATTCTTGATTGCACCGATATGTTCACATTCAAGAATACATTTGTATCATCACGAATCACTGGATTTAACTACCCTGACTACATGGGGGAATATTGTGCATGTTTTAAGTAGTATAACGTAAGGAATTCCGGAAGCACAGAAGCCGATAGATATATACATTATATTTTTAGTACATTCACACTGACAAAATATAGTCTGATGTACTAACACTAACTTTAACTGTTTTGTTGAACTACCAGTAACAATTCACACTAAAAAGAAGTTCTGTGCGTGTTAGAAAATATAATTTTTGTTGTTTCAGCGCAAGAGCCATCACCATCTTCAGGGAAAACAATAAACATTCAACTTGCATACGCCATTGTGGTGACTGTTGTTTTGATTCTTGTTGTTGGTACTATTACCATTAAAAAGGTCAAAGAGAGAAGATCTGGTAAGTTAGATTAAGGTATAAAGGGATGTAGATACTACAAACAGTGTAAGACGGAGTCGATAGTAATTCAGGGATAGTACTTTGTGAACAGACATGTTTTGGAGAGAGTGTCTGAATGTAACCTTGGAGTCCAAGTGGCAAATGTGATCCAATATTTTATCTTCGGTTCAGATTAATATATATTATTATTTGCAGTCTTGGAAGCTCTGCGACTTAAAAAGATAACTACTGAAAAAAAAATGTGGGTGCATATTTTTAAATCCTTTTTCAAATTAGTTTCCGATTTCCTACATTTTGTAATTGAATAATCTGTCTTAGATGCTGACATAATACCATTATCAACTATTTCAGACAGTTTTTTAATATATTTGGTATTGTTTTTACTCTTATGGTTGTGTGCCTGTACTCTCTATACACATAATTGTCGTTTTAATTAATATTTAGGCCTACAGATGGGAGCAGAGATCGGTACGAAAGTGTAAGAGGAAACTTACCAAGTAAGTCATTTTTGTAAACATAATATTTTGATTTCAATTTCTTTGTTATTTATCAGCATTGTTTTTGCATCTTTTTCACTTTTCATTTTCAAAGTAAAGTAAACAGAAAGCGAACAACCTGGTTTGAGAGGCTGAGCGAGACTATCCGAGTTGTCTCATCGGAACAGTAACATGAGAATACCCGACTATCACACGGGTGTGTGTCGGTTGATCTCAAAGCTCTGTTTCCAGTCAACTCCGATACCACGTGATATGCAAATGCTGCTCGTATCCTAGTATCCTTTATCCTAAAACGCGTACGCGTTCATCAGGTCTGTTAAGAGTTACAAAAGATAGGTGATAGCAATGCATAAATATGTTACATGTATTTGTTAAAATATCTTGGTATACTTTTCTTTGTTTCCTTCTGAATTACCATGTCCAATGATAGCTTATACAATGTTTCTCTTGTTGTGTCTTTCTTTTTCTTACAGTTTGCAGGAATGTTTGAGATGAGTTTTTAATTTTTAAAAAACCTAAACTGAGAGTGAATCTGATAATAAAGTGATTATTAAAGAAACAAAAATTTCTGAGGAAAATTTTTAAATTATTTGACTGTTTGCTAATTTTGTACTAAATTTTTCAATTTCGTTAACAGATGCTTTTTTATTCTGCACATATTTTATTTATTGCATGGTTATTGTAGTTATGTTCTTCTCTTGCCTTATAAAATTGATAATTACCAGGTTTTAATACAAACACTCTTAAACAGTGGCTAAGTTCATTTTTTTTATTTCATGGTATATTTATTTATTTTATTTTCATGTTGTTTCGTAAGAGCTATAAGCGTATTTACCATAGTCTATAAGTCACTGCATGGTATGAGCACCGACAGACATACTGGATGTGTATACGCGTCCATGGTATGAGAAACGAAATAAACTAACGGCAGCATTCCTTGGTGAGTACAGTCAATTTTCATGGCATATATCTGTTTTGAGCATTATTTATATCTAGACTTATTAATGAAGTCCTGAAATAGTTTTCCAACACAATTTTTTCTTCACATTTTTGTTCTAATCGTTGCTGCAATTATTTTGTCGTTATACTGTAGTCATCAAAGAGACTGGCGTTGTCAATAACGAATCATTTTACTGCATGTTTGACAGGAGACACCACTCTATAGTGTGATGTTGATGGGCTGACCTTCTCAGACCTAGTCAAACAAGCACGTGTGAGGCTGGACAGATGAATGGATTGCCCAGACCAGTTGTCGTTTTTACTGATGTTTTGTTGTGATGAACAGTTTGTACGAGAGTGAAGAGCATCTCACTGTTTGATGTCTGACAGTTAAAAATACTTTTTGAATAGTGAAGAAACTGTTATATAAATGTAAAGTCTGGTTCTTTCTTATCTGTACTCTCTTTCTATGTATACTTCTCTCTGCATGTTAAAGAATAAACTACCGGGACATCTGATGTAGGAGTAAGCAGAAAACAAAATTAAAAATGAATGTGAACTGTATGATATAGAGACGGGTGATGAAAAACTGATACCAAAGCATGAAAATATTCAACGTTTACATTACTTGCATTAAACATTGTGTAAAGAGTAAAAGAACGACAAAACGATGAAATAGCTTAAACCAAGACATGTAAAAAGACAGTAAGAATATTTTGACTCTAAAAAGAGATAAAAGCTTGGTCTGTGTACTTATGCAGTGAAATTTTCATCATAAACTTTGGTAAAGAGTCTGCTTCGCTGCACAAATGATGATGATGATGATGGAGATTTATAACGCGCAATTTCCGTATCACAAAGATACGCTCAATGCGCAGAAACAAATTCAACTATATGGCACTTAGGTAATGGACATTTACAAAACTGTCATTGGGAGATATGCATAGATTATTTTAACACACACACATACTGATATGATGGTGTGTGGAATTTACCTTACATGTGGATTTTTAGTATAGAATTTATTGTATCGGTCTTGTGTGTTTATATGTGTGTTTGCCTCTGTATTACCCCTATGTATTTGTTTAACAGGGGAATAACATGATGTTCTACTCGATGTAGTTGTGGTTTCATTTTACACAGTGTGTGTGGATTCAAAGTGTTTTCCACTGTTAAAGTAGTATAGAGGAAAAAGGGTATTCATTTACTCTGACACTGCCTAGCATAGAAATCACAGTTTTTTTCAGACATTATTCAAACTTCATAGCAAAATTTCATTTCGAGATTGTATTTTTTGACTGGCTTTTATTTCAAAGGAAGGAGATAAGCATTCTTATTATGCACTAATTTTAAGAATATCTGCAAAATGTACATCTTGGCTTATCTCCCTTCACTTGTATGGCATAATACTGATGTACCTACTGCTTATCAACCAGTCTCTCTTTTCATTCACAATATGATGTCACCATGTTTACATCACTGTTACATGCAAACCCACATTCAAAACAATCAGAGTAAGCTGACAGTAGACAAACTAAATATTCATGGGCTAAATTATTCGAAGGCCTAGTATTTTTATAAACAAAGGATGCACCATTTAGATGTCAGAATGGAGAACATGAAGTCTCTCCATGGATTCCAGCGAACACCTAATACACATGAGATGTTACGCAACATTACAAATCTTTTAAAAAGACTTTTAAAAGGATGTACCTTTGTATAATTTACTATTTTTAAGTCTTAGTATATAACAACAATAATTGACATTTTTTTTCTCAAACTTCTATGATCTTTATCAATCGCTTTCTGTATAGAATTCTGAGTTGAGTATATAAATAATATAGCGACTTCTTACAATAGTCCTTTCTGTTGTGTTATATCTGAATACAGTTGAGTTTAAAGCATCATGCATTTCTGTGATTCTGTGATCTATGATGGATTTTCTTTCCAAAATACTGTACTCTACAATTATAAAAGTGCATTTGTATAGACCGCTTCCCCATAAAAAGATAACACATTGTACATGAAGGTGAAGCCAGTCTAATAAACAAAAAACGAATTATGCTATAATAAAATACAATGTACATACTAGCAGTCGATAAGTTTATGCTTTTTCTAAAGTCACGATATATTGTGGAGCAGTATCCTGGCTTCTAGTTATAGCACACAAACACCTTTTGGGAAATAGTAGCTTCAATTTAGTCATGTGTTTGGTTAAATGATAGTGCTATTTGTAATGAAACTTCAACTTCTTATATTGTATTAAACACATTGTCATATTTGCTAGTTCTTTTATCTTATGTGTTTACTTTTATATTTGTATGTTGTTGAAATATCGAATTATTAACATGTGTGGGTTGTACTTGTCAGTAGTGTGAAATAAAAAAATACAAAGTTACTTGGAGTTTTACACTAAGCCAGTAACTGAGCGAATTCAAAATGAAAAGGAAATGCATTGTGAAGAAAATTACTGCAAAAACCTATCACAAATTTCACACCAAACTTGAAAAAAAATCATCAAAACATAAATTATCTTTACGTCTTATAGTACTGTAAAAATCTTTCGTATATCTGATATTATAAAAGCCTGTGCTACATTAAATATAGGATAATGTGCTGTCAGTGGTATTGAGGTGTCTCGTGGTGCAGCGGTTAGCGCCTGTCGCTAGTACAGTTTGGGCTGACTGTCCTGGGTTCAACTCTCGCCTAGGGCACGCTGTTAATTCTCTCTTTGCATGTGGCATCTGCTTACAGGGCTGGCTGCCTTGCCGTGATATAGTCTTAGTAACCTTAGCTTCTGACTCAGTAGAAACCACAAATCCCCCAGCTCCGTCCCCGTCAGTGAAGATGGAAACAGAATGTCTTACATAAACCTGACAATTGAATCTAGTAACAAGAATATGCATCCCTTGTTTTCTGACAGTCAAGATTCTTAAACTAGTCATTAACATTGTTTGCTTTTCGATTTGTTTATCTTGCCCTTCTCTAACATATACCCGCGACGTGTTTGTTTACGCAGGAGAGAGTTTCTGCAAATGAAAATTTCGACTGGTATTTTAAAAAAATTATATTTATTAACCTTTAATAAAAACAACTATCTGTGATACCCCTTTTAAAAAGCATTTTAAATACATTTACGTGGTGTTAAGTTTAACAAATATTCGTTTTGTTTTCTTGTAGTAAAACCAACTGGAAGATTGTAACTGAATAGGTCACAAAATTCACAAATTGGAAAGTAGTTCAAAAATTAGACATTAATAAAAAAAATTATAAAATATATACACACAAAAGTTCAAAACAGGCATATATTTCATTAGAATATACATTTGAATTTAAATATTACTGTTTTCTTCTTATTTTCGGCTGTTTGAGTACAATTGAATTGAGTAACCGGCAACAAATGTCAGCATGGCGCTTAATCAACCAAATCTTCGTCTTCTTTAAAGCATAACAAAACACCTGATTGGTTGAAATTTTCAGCCTTTAAAGGGAAGTCATCGAAAGAGGAATATTTCATAAAGCTGGAATAAACGAACACTTTCTCCTGAAGTAGCACACGAGTTAAAATAATTTTACTTGAGTGGCATGCCTTTGATGTTGATCTCCTAAGTGCATAGCAATCCACTGAAAAAAGTATATTTTCTATACTGATCTTCATGTCATTGGAATCACGCCCCAACCTTACACTGTTTACATGGTAATGAAGCTTCTTGTTGATCAAACTCTAGTAGTTGGCAAAGAGTATTTCAGTGGGCTTGATTCAAAGCTACATGCACATATTTTAGTCTCCAGCCTACACCTTGGACTGCGTTTTGCTTACCTCCACTTCACACTAAGTTAGTATATAGATGAAATGCACTTCCTTGATTAATTTATCTGTTAATATTTTCCCTCTCCGTCGTAAGTAACGTTGTACTATGCAGTCTAAAATTTCTAAAATATATATATGGCAAGTTTTTACGTGAGAAATGGTATCTCTGACTTTCTTTAAGCAAAGACAGACATTTTCCGTCTTATTTCGTCTGTTTTCGTCTCCCGTTTGTTGTCTGAGCATTTTGAGATCCAGTCCTGGATTGTTAGGCCAGGAGAAGTTTCACCAGACCCTCGTTAGTCGTTCATTTCAGATAAAAATCCATTACTCTACCCGACAAGGAAAACTGTGTTAATGACAATAATACGAACATACTCGACCCGGACGACATGAGAGATTCCTATCCCAGAAACATTATTCACTCTCTTATCTGCGGCACTGGTGCCTTCATTCTTAAGAGGAATGGGGGAAGGTAATGTAGCAATGGAGAGAAGATGGGCACCACCCTCACATAAAGCTGGCAATAATGGATTTTCTCTCCCTTTCCATACCCGCCACCTACCCACTATTGAATCCTACGTGCACTGAAAACACACCTCTTCCGTAAACATTACTTCTAACAACCTTTCCCATAATACTAGTCCTTTTTTATACCATTACCTGCTTGTCTTTATCATGATATTCTCAGTTCTTGTTATTTCGTTCCTTTATGATTTTTCTGTATTTGTTTTTATTTATCATTAACGATACCGTAGGACGTACGTGTGTACGTACAATCTTCCAGTTAACTTTATATATATATATATGATGTTAACGAATATATCACTCACTTCGTTGAAAGTGATCAAGTAGATACGGTTACTCAAATATTTTTACTGCAACATCAAATTGTCTCAGTTGATATTTATTACAGGAGTAATTAAATAAATGAATCCTTGTGTTCTGTCTTTTTATGGATAAACAATTATAAATAACTCTCCGCTCTTCACACACTTCTTTTCAAGAAGCTTCAAGTTCCGCGAATCACTGGTGAACCTAAGCTGTACTTATAGCTGGCTGTAAAAGGAAACCGAAACTGTATCAATTAATATAGCACCAGATAAAAGCGATGTTTCCATAATCACTGCATTAAATGATCTTCACTCAGAACACATGGTCTGGCTATGGATACTTTGTGTCAAGTTTCTTGTTTCTTAACAATATTATTCTTAACATCAAAGGAAACATTTGCTTTTACATGTAAGTACATTAGGTTCGTCAACTGATATGTGAGCAAGTGTTTAGTCATGACTACGGATAAATCGGAAAAAAAATAATTTCTTGGAAAGAGCGTATATGTAGAAAGAAGGAAAGAACACTTTAAGTAAGTGTAAAGCACAAAATTGAAATTATTATATAATTTATTACTACTGAGAACATTGACCAATATGTTAAGGTAAGCAGAACTTGCAAGACAATTTTACCTATACTTTTTCAATTTTACCATAAAGCCACTAAAGACTATCATACTCCTTCAAACTTTTCGGCTCAAGAAGCACATGCTAACCTTCTTGATAGAAATTTTAAACAGGTAGTTGCACAAATTTTATATAATTCATGTTTAAGTGATGCGGGGTATATTTTCACGGTCTTCTTCTGATTTTTATACAATTTTGTAGAATTGTGATTTACATTGAATTTTTTAATTGAACCTCAGTTCAAACTATAGGTTCAGAGAAAACTTTGTTTTTTATTTTATTTAATATTTTTTTTGCAAGCAAAGAAAGTTGGCGATTAATTGTGCAGTTTAAAATTTCTCATGTCTTAGTTTCAGAATGTTGCGTTTCATTACAGATGATGCAAAATATGGTACGAATATCATTATTACTATTCAGACGAGGCTGAGAACGATATGGGGTGTAATGCATGTCATTATACCTACCTCACTAAAATATCAACTAAATAAAAAAGCTGTTATGCATCCACCTACCTAAAATTTATGTGAAAAGGGATGGTTTACGCTTCTTCAGTTAAATTTCGAAATAAAGGATAATATTTAGCCCTTTTATCGTAAATTTAAAGATACACGAGAATATCCTTCTTGAAAGTTAAATACTAACCTTAAAACGCGTTTTCGGACACTCAGGTGTAAATGACTTTTATCCAGAACGCGTCCCATGTAATAAAAAGATAACGATATTAATAATTCCATGTGAGAATTTTTAATGTAACACTTCAAATTTTTAAGGCAAACGGGGATTTTCAATATAATCAGGAAATAATCAGAATATCTAAAAAGAAACACGAACAAGAATTGGCTTATTTGTGTTTTAATAAAAGTGAAATGAATTCTGTCTCCAATATCTGTATTTATTAGTTATCCATCTACATACCTTAGAAATCTCCCGAAGCCAATGAAAATGCACAACAGGTTAATAATAAGCTACCAAAACCGTTCTTTAATATTAATTACTTTCGCTATACTACTGCAACAAAACCCACATTTTTTTTAACTGTCTGATCTTAAGATCTCAAAGTTTATCAGAAAACAGTAAAATGATGCTGAGACGCCAAAAACATTATCGGAAAATGAGCAAACTTCAAAGAAATTTTCATGGTATATAAGAAAATATTGGACGATGATAATGATTTATCCGCTGATTTTCTCCCAAAACCAGTTAGTGTTTAAGTGCACACAAAGCAACCACATCTGTTTCTTTTTAATTTTTAGTGAAAGTCATTATTTGTTTAACATTTACAGGTGCAATCACAAACAAGAGCGAAATTTTGCCTGAAAGAGAAGGCAGTTTTACAACTATTACCTATCTGCTCAATGCTACTAAAAGCTCAGCATTTTCAGGCTCTACGAGTCTCCTATATGAAGTGTGCGTTAACAACACCCTAACAGTTCAGTGTGAATTTGAGTGGACAGAGGGGTACAGCCACCCGTCTGTAGAGAAATGGGGTCCTGGAGACGACGTGGTTTGTTCCTACGAACCCCGTTACCTTGACAACTCCATGGTGACCTGGGAAATCAAGATTTCACAGCTGGTCAGTCGGTCACTCAGTGTCATGCAGCTCTACCTGGAGAATAGAACTCACAAGACAAAGAAGATTATAAGGCGGATCCATATTGATATTCTGTGTAAGTGATAATATTAATGATTTTTTAAGAATCTCTATACTTATTTTAAACGTCAAAAGAATTTTCCAAAGTCCTGAAATTTTTAATGGTACTATTCGATAATAAATTACCTACTCAGCGCAACTTTAATGGTTATGCGCATCTGTTTTCGTGTAATAGATGTGTGAGATGATATGCAACAGCTACTTCGTAAATTTTCTCTCCAGTGAGTTTACGCTTGCGACCTTCTTTACTCGCTCTTGATATTAGTAGTTTTGCACCAGAGTGCTGATTTTAAAGACGAACTCTGCAGTGATATTTTGAAACGCTGAAAGACATGCCTGCATACCCTTCCACAATTACCAGACTGACCCCACTCACAAACCAAGAAACTAAAAGGTAAAAGGTTTATAAACCAAAATGGAACTAAAATGCTTTTCAGTATAGCTTGACTTCATTTTACACTGGGGTTCAGTGGTGTCAGCGATTTCCACGCACATTTGAGGTTTAGTACAATTCACCATTCTCAGCGTTTTTAGCTGTGTGATAAGCAGGACACATCCCTACTTCTACAAGATACGTCCTTACAGTCACAATTTGGATCTGCTATGCTGACTTGAAATGCTTTGAATTTAAAATCATCTTTATCTGAATGATTTATTATTTTAATTTCCTGAATGACTACTTGTTTGTTGTAGATGTTTCTTGATGACGTGATATTATACTATTACCATTCAGCTCAGCGCATTAGCCAAAACATTAATAATATGACGTCACAGATGGCAACAAGGAGCGAGTGACGTCAGCTGTTGGTCTGAAGATGTGGCTATGAAATAAGATTAGAAATCATGACGTATTGCTATTTCGCCTAGACTGTTGTAGCACGTTCGAGCTATATATAGTTCCTCCTGGAAGCATCCTACTTATCTGTGCCTGTAGTATATAGAACACCTTGCATTGACAGTGATGAATGTATTAGTGATACAGTCTAGTGACTAGTGATACAGTCGTACCAGTGAATACACGATACTGTGGTACTAGTGATCCGGGATCCTGTCGTACTAGTAAATAATGATATAATCGTGCTAGTGGATAGTCAAACGTCGTATTTTTATATAGTTGTACTAGGAAGAGTGATAGTCATAACTAGTAAGGCATATAGTAAATAGTGATACAGTCGTACTAGTTTATAGTCAGTCGTACTAGTAAAATAGTGAGACGTTTGTACTAGTGAATAGTGATGATACAGTCCTACTGGTGAATTTAGTTGTATTATTGAATAGGGACAGCAGTACTATTGAATATTGATACGGTTAGATAAAAAGTAACTTAATAGGACAGTGAGGTACACCTATATAGTCGACGAAAAAAACGACAGTAAAAGTAGCCGTACAATAATATTGTGAGTATTCTAAAGACAAATGAGAGAGGCATTAAAAAAAAGTCTATGTGATATATGTAATGAATTGTTACATTCAAACTGTCATCAAGCCAATTAAGAGACTTTATGGCTCATTTCATACTCAGCAAGATTTCGTTAACCGCATGACTAGAAATGAAAACCGGTGTCTGTGCTGTTTATAATTAACGTCTGACAGTGCAAAGATGTCAGAAACTGATATGTTCTCTCAATTATTAAGTATAGAACATTTTTGACGAAAAAGGAAACATTCAATTTGCAAAAACATGATTTTTACATGTTTTAGGGCAGAAAAAGGAGATGTTCTGCTCACAGTTTTAAACTCAGCAAAGCTGGTTGTACAAATCTTCAAATGTGCCTGCTGATCTGTTACACTTCATTACGTGACGCTACACCGAATCATACAGTGCACCGGTTTGTCAATAAAACATAACCGTTACAGAAACCGCCCCACAATGATAAACTAATTTAAAATAACTCCATACTTCCTATACATTCTTATATTGTTTTTTAATAACTGCGTTAAAAGAAACTTTTTTCATCAAACTTCATTATTGTGCAAGCAGTTTCAAAAGTTTCAAAACCTGAATAATTAACGGAAGGATGGAAGGTTGTGTGTGTGTGTGCAGATCCACCCCAAGTCACAAGTCTGACTGTAGACGGGCAAGAGGTGAACGGCACTCATCTCATCAACGATAGTCAGAAGGTGAACATCTCTTGTTCCTTTGACAAAGGAAACCCGCCTGTCGCCTTCAGTCTGGTTGACAACAATGGGATGGAACTTGTTAGAGGTTCAGGTCCTCTGACCTATTCGCTTCTAGTGGACTGTGAAGATGACTGGCCAACAGTTCGTTGTGAAGGCAATGGGTCTGAACAGAACAGATCTGTGTCTTTTCATGTCACGTGTAAGTGCAAAATTAAGCGTACATTGTACTACATCAGTGCGTGTATAACGTATATTTAACCCTATGTAAAATAAGCCTTATTAGCAAACACCTATAGCCATCAAGGGTCGGATACGTATTTAGGGCTGAATATAAAAAAATATTGACTATGCCAGTAGGAAGTATTGCTAATATGTAATCAAAATAACACAAACGTTATTCATATGTTAGCACAAATATATAATAAAAACTGTCTATTTGTTGTTTGAATGTCCAATGTTTCTCTAGTCGTCTTATGAGTAGACTGAAAGAAGTTACTAGTCTTAAGCCAGCAACAAATAATTCAATTCGTCTATTTAATCTCATCGGTGATTCAGAAATGATCTACGGTATCAAGCTTTATCATATTTAATATCCTCTTTCAAATTTGTTATGATACGTAAAACAAAATTCCTTTGAGAATGTTATTCAGCGTTGTTAGATAAGGTTATAGGGTATCTGGTATAAAGTTTAAATAATATATCATAAACTAAAGACATGGTTTTTAAATAGCACGCATTGTGACCGATTTAAAATTAACAGTTCAATTTATACAAACTGCATTTTGTTTGTTGATGTTGCAGGTCCTCCAAAGTTCTCTGAAAACTCGATTAAAATCGTCGATTTTCTAGAACTTGGTAATATAACACTACAGGTGAAAGCTTACACAAAAGAAGTAGATAACTGCCTGCTGACACCAGTGCCATTAGAAGACAACATAACAATAACAGTGAGCTGCAAACTTACTGGTCATCCGCCTAATCTTGCTCTATCTTTCTCCATTAGCAGGAGAATCAACTGTATCCAAGGAATCTGGATGCTAACTCTTCTCAACAAAAGAGGTTCTGTCACTACAATGTTAAACTTTACGGAGGAATCAAGGAGTTTGATAACAGAAAGCAAACACCCAGGTATACAAATAGATGGATACATGAACTTCTTCTTTAGCTATTATTTATAACCTTTCTTCCTTCTTTAAGTCTAAAAATAAATGCATAGGTCCAGGTATTATATGTATATTTATAAACATTTAGACTAACCTAAAAATATATATAAATATACTTAATTAAATTTAAAATTTCAAACCTCTTTGGATAAAAATATATGTTCACACAAAGAGACATTAAATGAACAAACCTGACATGTCAAATAAAAACATAATAAAGGAGAGCTCACAGAGCAATATGTCAAGAAATTAATTAAGATAAAAAAATTCTTTGCTTGTTTCAGCACAAACACCAGTAAAAGAAATACTTATCGGAGGAACTTGTGGTGCTGTCCTGATTGTTGTTATTGCTATTATAGGTATTCGTGCCATTAAAAAGGTCAATGAAAATAAACGTGGTAAGTTTTAAACATGGTATTTAATTTTTTTTAATGTATCCTATTTATTAGCAGCTTTCTCGTTATTCCATAAAACAATCTTACTAATTATTCGCCAATCACAGGCTGTCACAGAACAAGGCACAAACAAAGCAAAAGCCCTCCATCACTTCCTCAACTGGGGTCGAGGGGCAGATGTCCCTCGTATTAAAAGGCTGGCCATTTTAGTTTCATTTAGTTAAAGTAGTTTTTTCAGCTTCTTATTCAAAATATAATTAAGAGAATGATGCTGGGGGTTTCTTACCTTGTCTATTCAAAAAAATAAGTAATTCTTTGAAAACCAAATTAAAAGTAGAAATCTTATAACATTTCTCTCAAGGCAAACTTTCTGAAAATACAGATGTAATCGCTGTACTTTGGTGACGGGTGAAAGCTTTGTTTGAAAACACAATGTGTCATAGGAGATACATAGATTACTTGAGCTATTCGATAGTTAATACTCGCGATCTGGTGCTGTAATGTGTGCTTGGTTAATGATATTCATCGTCAGGTCGGTGACTCTTAGAGGTAAACATACAGTATGTTTTCGAATTCACAAGGTAATGTTTAAGGCATTAATTGTCACTACAATAAAACTCTTAGCGTGCAATCTACGAAAACTTAAGATTTAGTTACACAAGATTTCCATTGCTATTATTTGTCCGTCAAAATATGTATGTTTATTCACGTGTACTTGTTATCTTTAGTGCTTTAAACACATCGCAATACATGAATAGACGCACTAGAGCTTGGATGCATGTATCATGGCTTCTTGAAGAATGAAAGTTGTCCTTTCTTTCAAATATTTAAGGAATATTGTAATGTGAATCCGAATAAAAGAGAAACTGAATTCGCAGCGTCTCTCAGGAGCGTTAAGTGTAGTTACTGTAGTTGTCACCGCATCGTGTGAGTAGCCACGTACGTATTTTATATACGAGCGCGTCCGTGGTATGAGAGACAAGACACGCCAACCTTCGTATTCGTCGGTGAGTACAGTGATATTTTGAAATATTTGATTCTAGGCATACTTTTGTTTCTTGAATAGTTTCAGTTAGAGGAAAGAATAAACAGAGGATAAATATGTTGAAGTAAATTTTTGAAAGAGTAAGAGAATGACAAACTTGCATTCTATGTCAACAGACAGACACACAGACAGACACACAGACAGTTTTAACGTTTGAATAAAAGATGCACTGTAAGAGATGGCTTATGGTTCTTCTAATTAAATAAAATCTGATCTTTTTAATCTTACTTTGTAATCTTCATCACCAGAAAGACTGCAGTTACTAAGAAGGAATAAGGAAATTTCTGCTTCCTTGTGCTGAAAGTAAAGCGCGCTAAAACTAAGTCCATCAATGACTTTACAATGCTGTGATGTATTTCTTTCGCGCGAAATTTCAGATGGTTTAAAAGATGCATCATCAATCATCAATCCATCCATCATCCATCCATCAATCATCCATCCATCATCATCATTCATCATTCATTATCATCAATCATCATCCATCACTAATCAATGATCATCAATCATCATCACTAGCAATCATCAAGAATCATTATGACAATATGTGTAGAGCCAGCTACGAATGAAATGTCTTTTTTTCTGCCTGTGCTATTATAATTGAAAGTCGATGAATATTTTTGTCAACAGTCCACAGAATGGGAGACTGGGTGTATAAGCCAGTTCAACTGGTAAGCATACACTTACTCCATAGCATAGCGAATAATATTCATAAGCATAGGACATGATTAGTCTGACTGCATAATTGCCAGCGACAGCATAGCCTCCTAATCACAGTTCCCCTCCGCTTTGTCATTAAACGATTACAAAGAAAGTCTTCATATTTTAGTCCTACATGTAAAAAAAAAATTGAAACTGGACTATATTTGCATTAAATTTGTCAGCAAACAAAAAATAGTAAAGATTTTTATTTTAAACAGCTTTTAGTATGGGACCTTTCTGCATAGGAATTTACTCAAAATATGGTTTGCTGTCTCACATGGTTGCTCCTGCTGAGTTCATACACTCAGTTCAATCGTTTTTAGAACTAGTTGCTGCAATATTTTCGTTTCATGCTAAGAAAGTCATCAGAGAACCTAACTATGACGATGGTGAGTCATTTTATGATATGTTTAACAGGTAGGAGAGATGCTGGTGGATTCATCTACGACGGAGACGTGATTTTACAATCAAAAGCCCGTCGAGGCTCGGTAGCTGGTCCAATGTCATCATCGGCACTGACGGAAACACTGTACGGTGATATCAAAGTCATCGCCATCGTTCCTTCACTGCAAGACGACAATACAAGAAAAATATTGGAAGGAAAAGGAAGAATACAGCGATGGTTGATTTATGGACAAGATTCAGAAAGATAAAAAATATCATTACTATTTTTCATGTATTTTACTTTTGCTTTTCGAGGGACTTAAACTGAAAAACACTGGATCTGAATACATTCAACATGGATACGACTGCTAAGTTACCGTTAACACGTAACCTAAAAATCTAGCCTGAAATACTGTAATTGTTAAGCATAAATTACAGAAATCTTAAAGTGTGATATACTGTGTGTGTGTTACTAAAAAATATAAAATCTCTTATCCTTATATTTTCTCAGTTCATCTGTGTCTTTTCTTTACTGATCTCTACTTATCTGTCGGTCTAACATGCAAGCTTTTGTACACATGCACATATGTTACACCAAAAAAAATAGTAAAACTTTATCATGGTTTCATTCTTTATTAACGCTGTTACTCCTACTATCCGACTAACACCACGAAACTAAAACTAGAGCTAGCCAAGGATTTTTTTTATCAAATAAGGAGGATAAGTGAATGAATAAACGATTGAACTTTCTTAGAGCAGGAGATAGTTTTCCTCTACAAATAAGAATGTGGTCTACTGAGACATCTAAGACGACAGAGAGACAGTCAGGAAGATTTTAATTTTCCGTGACAGATGTTCCGTGAAGAACTGGCTTGCTTTCTTCTAGTGAAATAAGAGCCTGGTCTGTATAATCATATTTCTCATACAACAGAGGATTTGTTCTGTGTGAGAAGGAAGTATAAAGTGTTTATTTCTTTGTGCAAACTTTACGGACACTTAACATCAAGGACAAAGAGGGCATTTATAAGCCTGTGATAAGATTATTATTTATACATGCATACACACACTCCACCCACTGACAGGCATCAGTGTAACATTCATTCTGTATGTCTTATATGTTTATATGTAAATTATGAATGTCTCTATGTTGTAGTACACTTACTTAGCAGGGTGGGGTGATTACACGAAGTATCTCATTAAAGCTGTAAAATAAACATATAATTGTTGGTGGCTTGAGAAATATTCATTGTCTACCGGTCGAGACAGTACCCGGAAGGTAAAAAATATTCGTAACTCTCACGCGGTGGAATTTTATCTTGCATTTTCACTACTTCTTCTTCTTACCATCTTACAAATTAGGGATGATTATATTGTCTTTGAAGTCGATGGCCACCCAGCCCGCCACTGCTGAGGTCTTGCGGTAGCAACGGAGTCAGTCTCCCATCTTGCTTGTCACTTGAATTCATGGGCACAAACATGCAATCACACGCACAAAACCACATACATTCTTTTCTCTAGCATGCACTCATTAGTAATGATTGGTGACCAACCTGGACACCAGTCTACTTCATACAAAATGCTAAGCCAGCGCAGATTTATTAAGATAGATATGATGTTATCATCAATGTATTTATTTAGGTATACTGTAGTTTTAGTAAATAACGAACATTGTCCCCTTGAACGTTTTCGCCTGTCCACATCAGCTTTTCTTGGCTAACCATCTTGTTTACCAAAATCAGACCTCTAGTAATGCTCGCCTGTCACAAACGTCGCTTTTCACAGGAAGATATTTATGTTACAGAAATGGGATTTGAATTTTAACTTCTCTCTGCTTATTCCAATCTCATATTGTCGTTATTTTATTAAAACAATTTAAACAGGTTTTTACACACTCTGCTTTGAATTTTTAATTGATCACCCACTTCCCATTGTCCTAGAGGTCTGAAAGTTTGCCTAATTATTCCTTTCCGGTGACAATGCGATATTAAATCATTCCCAGCAGTCCACAAGGAAAAACATATTTTTTTAAATGTTCTTTATTCTTCAGAAAATTAAAATTTCAAGAAATGTAACTCGTCACACTTTATTCCACTTTAACATCCTTCTCTTGGATTATTACATTTCAAGAAAAAATCCCTATAAAACTATAGAATTTGTGAAAGCAGTTACAGTTGTAGTAGATGTTGAGCATCCGACTAGAATTAACTAGTTTTTATTTAGAATCAATACAGACAATGAATTCAATAAATACAATGTACACAATATAATGTATGCAATAGCATTATGTAATAATGAGCCTATGGCAATTTACAAATATTCAGCATATCACCTTTGCAATCCAAGTGGTTTTTTTTAAATAAAATAGTAAAAAAGTATATACTAGGTTATATTGCACAACACCAAAAACAATATTTATTTGCTTTTGAAACAAAGGCTTGTTTGACGCCAATGGAAGTTTTCCACGCCCCAGTTCCTGGTCTTCTCTAGACAAGACAAAAGGCTGAAAAAATCCCTAAATCTCTAAAGAATAAAGGCTAAGTGGGTGTGGGTCAATCCAGATGTAACAAACAGAATGGCAGTTATTTACAATATTGGTAAAGACTGCTATCTAGTCAAGTTTGCAAAACCTATGTAGCTAGTCGACACTAAATACTTTACACTATATATATATTATAAATACTAACTAAACCTATAACTAACTACGTAGTTCAATGTTTGCAAACATCATATTTTAACTACTATATATTAAAATAGGCATCCTAGTCAACATTTGGATAGATAAAGGCATTCATGTTTACTTTTCTGAAATTGAAATAAATGATTTCATTAGTTATGCTAAAAGTGAAATAAACAACTTTATTAGATGTGCTGAAATTGAAATAAACAATGTATTAGTTGTTTCAAAATTGAAATAAACAGTTGTATTATTTGTGTTAAAGTTACATCTAGGCAAACAACACAATGTGCTTTTATTTCCATAAAACAAGTGCAAAACTAATGCAATCATGACAACAACAATTATATAAATCTAGATATCTATTTTCGAGTCACGCCTTATGTTTGATTTCCCGAAGGTTGGCTTTGTGTTTCAGCGTTAAAGGGAACATCAGTGCTGAAGACTACGAATAGAAATGTCGGACAAAAAACTATAATCAAGTGTTAAAGAAAACGGAAAAGGAACAAAAAAAGAAAAAGCGACTTTTATAGTTCAAAAACAATCTGTTCACATTTCCCAGATTTTTCCAAATATACCAAAAATCCTAGAAGTATACCTGTCTGCAAACTGACTCATAATTAACATTTTGATGAACTCATCATTCCGGATAAATGCTCAAATCCTTAAAAATTGCCAACAGTGTGTCTCATGTTCTATTGCAACGTGGACTAAGTAATGCTACTGCATTGTGGCGCAGTGTTCAAGTTTCTACCCATGGTTTATTAATAAAATGACCTACCGTAAAATATAGCAAGTTACTGTAAGTATTTCTTTCAAGTCAGTTTATAATTACAACTTTAACCATCAGTACGTATTCAAAAGACATCGGGGAAAAAGCTGGTGATAATAAAGCTTGCGCTGATCTTCGAACTAATCAAACTTTTTCAAAAATGTTTTGTTCCGCCTGACATAACGGTCAGTCCAGTCAGGATACCAAAAGCATAGAAATAAACCATACAGGTGTGATGTAATTTTAAGTGACTGGCATTCATTTGATCCCACTGGGGACCATGTAGAAAAGATTAAAAAATAAGCAACAGGTTCATTCTACTGTGGAAAGACAAACCTAAAGAAGCCATGGGCAAAAACTTGACACACACACACAAAAAAAAAAAAAATCCGAAACATTATACAGAGTAAGTAATACGTACTAATGAACTGTTTGTTGTGATTTTTAGCTAAGTTAAGTAAAACAATTATTATTCCATCCATTTCAAAATTTTAATGCTCATTACGACTTTTGAAAACACTTTTGCTTTTACTGTGTTTCGGGGATATTATTTTATTCATGTCATTTGTAGTAATTAAGTTTGGCCGAGACGGAATTGGGAAGTTTACGATATTTTGACATCCGGAGAAGTTCTAATATGGCTCACATCTTAATCTCTTCAATATTTCAACCAGTGGCAATAATTTGTGTTTTGTTTTTCCTTGTTTCAGTTAAATCATGGCATTCTTAGTTTGCCTAAGTCTTAAGTCTTTTTCTTGTTTTTTGTGGTTGGTTAATGAACATTTGATATACATAGTTAAACTATTCTACTTCTGAATGATTTTTTCATAGTTAATTGTTTCACTGGATAGTCTGAAAGTCAGTGATGTAGTTAACTTCATTGCCACTGGTCGTCCATGGACCAACCACCGTGAATTGCCAGGGCTAGAGGATCGCTCTTAGTTTGGTCTCTACTCTCAACCTTTAAGAGTGGGTTTGTTTCCCAGTCTGCAAAGGTTGAGGTGTAGAGACATGTAAGCCCTCTGACCGCGGCAAGGTAGCGATCCATCAGAGGGACGCACACAACACAGTAGCACATATAATCCCTTGGTGTAAGGGAGCTCGAGACACATTGTTGGCAGTTTTTTAAAGTATTTGTTTACATGGATATATCCGACAAAATTAAAGTGTAAATAGCTAAAATTTTGTCTAAGATATAAGAACAAATGGGAAAATTTGAATGATAACATCAATGCAAAAAGTGACTGCCTGCTGGATAACAAAATCCAAAGATAAGGCCACGTTTTTAGTTTTCCATTATTATAAAAAGTTCCCGGTGCAGGTCTTGCCAGCACTTCCTCCCGCCTGTCTCCGAGTGTAACGGCGTGCTTTGTGAGATGTAAGTAAATGATAATACACTCCGATAAAAAGTCGTTTGCAGAAGATGAATAATGAGCTGCTTTTATCAAGTACATCGATTCATCCATGTTTCTCTCCTCCAAGCTTCGAGCTCCCACTTTTTTCCTCGAAGCCCTCATCGCTGTTATTTTCATCAGTGTCGCAGTCACTGCTTTTTTCATCACTTCCCTTTTCCTCATCGCTTCCCTTTTCCTCAAAACCTTCATCGTTCTTTGTTTTATCTGATTCCTTATCACTGCTTTTCTTCTCATCGCTTCCCTTTTCCTCAAAACCTTCATCGTTCTTTGTGTTATCTGATTCCCCATCACTGCTTTTCTTCTCTGAACCCTTGTTACAGGCATTTTTTTCATTTGATTCTTGCTCATTCCTGCAAACAAAAACCACAATCAAAGCCTCAAATGAATCATTGCTTTGAGTGAAAAATATGGAATGGGCACGAAACAGTTTGAGCTAAGAATGATATCATGGTTTGTGCTGTAATAGGAGACTACACAGGAGTAAACTACAAGTGCGCAAGCACTTTGCATCACAATTTCAGAATAATACATTCTTAGAAAGAAGCTTGTACTCATTACCGGCTATTTAAAAAAAGAGGTCAAGTGTTACGATTAAATGCCCTATAAGTTTATTTTCAAACAATCGCTTTAGGTGACCATTCATACCAAACAGTAAAGAGATATAATATAGGTATGGTTATATATGGCCATGCAATCATCAATTTAACTCTTTGTTTACATACCAAAGAAATGGCTCCTTCTCATCTATGTCACTGACATCTGTTTCCTTCCTGCAAATAATAACAGCAAGTAAACGTAACACAAGATGAAATAGAAAAGCTATTACTTGCCCTAGAGTCAACTAAGGAAACATGAGTGTACAGATTTACTATATAAATGAACATGTTTTTATTTAGAAGCTCTCAAGTCGTCTCGAATGAACATTAATACTATTTTAAAACATTGTCCAGGGTCCCTACTTTTTGTTTTACTTTCTGATAGATTATAATTTCTTTTAATCGCTGGATGAGCTGTCTAAAAGAGTTTTCAGCCACGCTTCCTTTGTTTACATATGTCCTTGTATTTTAATCTTGTCATTCGTCGAAAAGAAAGTTTTTGAATGACGACAGTTAATAACAGTAAATAAAGACACGTGCATATATTTACCTGGTGGTGTTCTGTTCATTTTCCACCATTATGTTGTTTACGTGTCCTAACACAGGGCTTTCATTCCTATAAAAATACGATAATTTTGCACGATATGAAATTAAGTGATGAAAAGGAGTCCAAAATACATGATAATTATGATGTGAACTAAAGGGGATTTAGAAGTAGTTCTACATACCAATGAATAACTGTTTAATCATTCAGTTACTGTAACGCATATTTTAAAATGTAAAAATCCTGTTATCAGTCATATTGTTTTACCACTTTCGTATGTTATGGTAATAGCTGCCTTTCTAAAAGAAACAAATACATTTGAGAGTAAGTTACTTGGGACATGCGATCAAGCTATAGTCAGTTTGATAAGAAAAAGACATTACACTTCATTACATTACACATCAAACGTGAGTGGGTGAACACACTTTACTCTTTGTTTCTTTTTTCTCTATCCATCACGGTGTTTAGGCCCATCCATGCTTCCTTAGCGTTGCCCTCGATAAGTTGCTTTTGTACCCTCTTTCTGTATCCAACTTTGGGTGTTTTGCCTTTGCTCTGAACTCCTTCTATTTTCTTTCACTTTCCGTTTCTCTCCCTGCATAAAAGTTATCTTCTTTTCATCGAGACAGTGTTTCAGCTCGTTACTCAGACATGGTTTGTTATTCGGACAGCTGTAGGTCTTCTTGGTAGTGATGACAGATTCTTTACAGAAGGCGATATAAGGTGTGATAGTGTCTGCCAGACAGTCCACCTTGGCTCCACAACTAATGAAGAACAAATCCCAATCGGTGGCCTTAAGGCAGCCCATAAGCCTCTCAACTGCTTCAAATGTCCAGGTCCTAATACACTTTTGTTGGCTGTTCGTGCTTAAGGAGCTGTCTGTATGTGGGTAGCATGTGAACTATGTTGTGGTCTGATCTGTGAAGCGGTGGGCGGAACTTGGAAACATAAGCATCTCGCACATTACCAAAACATCTGTCGAGGCGGGTGGGACATGTGACGTATTGATGGAGACGGAAGCAGCTTACTGACATCACAGCGGTTGAAATCCCCGATCTGAAATACTTGCTGGTCGACTGATGAAGTCGTCGCTCGGTTGTATGTGTCCGCGATGTGCTCAACTGTAAGGTTGAAGTCTGGGCCAGGTACAATGATTGGACCGAATTCACGAGGTCAATAGTGTGGACGTATCTATTAGTTCCTCACATAAGAATCACAACAGAACAAAACCAAGAAACTCACAGAAAAATATTCGTTCATTCACTCACTGCTGAAAATGCCACCAACTTGAAATCTATGTTTAAACGCTTTTAGATATTACAGTTGAGGTATTAGGGGATGTAGTTTATGTTGCGATAAAATGAAGTCTCGCGGTTGTTGATCCAATTAGGTTTCTACTCTAACTCTTCTTCCCTTCTGTTATTTCTCTGTAAATCACATTCTGTGCCTCGAAAACTATCCCTCGGGTAAAGCAGTAAAGAAAACAGTTTTTGTTTGAAAACCAGCTATAATATTCTACTTACATGTTAGGTTCCTCTGAACAGGAAGGACCTGAGGAAGACAAATGTAAGCGTGTTTTTAATGTAGTAACGTGTCAGATATTGCTACTAATATAAAGTGTACCATTTTTACCATTTTCTTAATAACTGGTAAAAGGACAGAAAAATAACCTGCTTGTAAAAATAATAAAGTTTGTTAAAAAAAAAACAAACAAACGAATACTAACAAAAGATTTCAGGTGCAATTTCATCACTGATCAAAATGTGTATTTTCTTTAATATTTTATATTCTTTAGCTAGATTTTTATTTTCGATATTGCTCTGTTATTATATTTTTACTGTAACTGATAAAATTTGCTTTTTACTTTGCTTATGCTTGTATCTTCTGAACAGAAAGATGATGAGGAGAATGGTGAGGACGATGAGAACAGCTCCAGAAATACAACCAATAACTATTCCAAGGTTGGTATCTGCATGAACGAAAATAGTTTTATTTAAGTTGGATGTCAGTAACCAATCAACAGCATTTGAAAACACTTTTATAGTAAGCGACTGCAAGAAAATGTTTTGTTTAATGTAGTCCTTTACCGAATTTCTATATTTTGCACATAAACTCAAAATACCAGTTGGTAGGGCGTGCACAAAAATTTGTAAAACACAATAAAAGAAATGTCAATTTTATTGTAAACTACTTGCCTCCTTTCCCGGAATCATCTGACATCGGAAGAAGCGGTTCAGGTGCTAAAGGCAAAAAAAATTATCCTTATCATTTTGTTCTTATTCAGCTCACAGATGCAACAAAGTATCAACACATCAATAGTCTACTTATAAAATCAGGAAAACCTTTTAAATCTTGCTAACAATAAGCCACTGTGCAGCTATAAAAGCAAATGCAAAAATTCCAAAGAACTTTGCATTGGAAATGATCCTTAATTTATGCTATCTTGAGCTAAAAAAATAGAGACGAATTTTGATGTTTTAGAATTCCAAGTCTCTAGAAAAGCACTTCTTGTCACATGTGGAAACAATAGAAAAACATTTTACGCGCAGAAATTTTTGAGCAGATAATTTGTAATTCATACTAAATTCTTGAAAATAGTAAAACATACTTATATGATTTCGTATGTATGTAAACAACGTATATACTGTATGTATAGTGTTTTACTAGCAAGGTAATCACATTTAAAACTTCACGCATAACCACCTTCTCTGTACTTGTCTTTCTACAACTCGAATAAAATCCTCTGTTTGCCAAGAAAAGTTTGTAGCAATGTGTGTTTAAGGGTCAAGACTGCTTGCAGATCTTACCAAAGTATATTTAAAACATGGCAGCTGCATAACAAATAACCCCACCCTCAACTTTTGCCTCGGCTTCAGTAAATCCGCTGTCGGGGCGCCAGCTCCCTTTCGGGTTTGGCTGTCGTCCGTCATTAGTCCAGTCTCCTGGTGTGCTTCATTACCTCCGCCATCTGTGACGAGTTCTCTGGTTTTGGTTTCTGTAACATGCTTTTTTTTACATGGTGGGGTTGTTAGCCCTACCACAACCTATTTTACCTCTAGGTGAGGTGTCAACCTTAGTCGCCTCTTACGACTTGCCTGGCTGGATGGCAGGGACCCTATTCTTACAATGCTTGCTAGGCAAGCATACCCCGGGGTCCCACAGGGGTGTATAGTGTTTTACTAGCAAGGTAATCACATTTAAGACTTCACGCATAACCACCTCTGTACTTGTCTTTCTACAACTCGAATAAAATCCTCTGTTTGCAAAGAAAAAGTTTGTAGCAATGTGTGTTTAAGGGTCAAGACTGCTTGCAGATCTTACCAAAATATATTTAAAACATGGCAGCTGCATGACAAATAACTTCCTTATCAAGACTCATTAAGCATTTTATGAAAGTTTATTAACATTTTTTTAATGAACCTGAATTTGCTTAAAAAGCCTTAAAAAGATATGTTTACTCAAACCATTTTGCTTGACTACTTCTTGCTGTGTTTTTTAATAACAAGTTTCTAAGATATATTTTTAAACAGCTAAAATTATTAGCATGAAAGGTAATTACTATTTTATTTAATGAGACTCTTTTGCAGGTAATCCTTACAATAAATAAGAGGTGATATGTAATCTACATGTCCCTGTTATTTCTCATAATATCTTTAAATCACTACTTACCACTTTGTAACAAATTGGTGACACCTTGAGGCTCAACAGTGTTACCACCCATGTGGTTTTCTGGAAGAGATTCACAAAAAAACAATGAAGTATAAAAATATTTAGTACTAAACATAACCCAAAACTATGAGATTTGCGAGATGAAATAATGTGTTAAAATAGAACACAATCACAATTTTTATTTAAGCGACTTTTGTGCTAGTCAGATGTTCTCAAAGAAGACAACTGATGAATTTAGGTAATATTTTATGGATATTTTACTATTTCAGAATGCAAGTCTACAGCAGCTGATGAGTGTGAATTGTTGGGTACCAAAGAGACATCACCACATCTCCGTCTAGAGAAAGACAAAACGACAAACTTCTGAGTGCTTTACCTGTCACTGGCCATGAGCATCCTACTGGGCTGATTACTTGCTGGCCTGAGAATTGGTACTTGAGACTTCCAGGTATATCATTGAGGTCCTCAGGTAATGTGATCAGGGCTTCATTATCAGATAGAAATTTAATTCCGTATCCGTCTTCGATGTCACACTTGTAGGAATCTGACCATTTGAATCTGATAATGCTTGCTGTAAAACATTTTTTACATTAAAAATAAATAACAGCTGTGGCTATAAAATAATTTGAGTTAAGTACTAGACAAATAAATGAACAAATAAATGACTAAAACAATCCGGTTCCTTAATTGGAAAACACTTTCGTTTTGCAGTTAAAATTAACCCAAAATATGTAAAATATGTTTCCTGTAAAATCGTGTATTATTTTAGAAGTTGAAAGTAGTATATCTTCTTAGAATATTTAGGTCCTAAGAAGCGAAATCGAAAAAGATGCAGTTCCAGTTGGCCCTCAAGTCACTGTTAAAGCAATTGTAATATTATCAGAGACTACTACTAATGGCCATACGACAAGTCAGCAATTAATGAAATATCCCGGTAAAGCAGTTGACCTGTAATCAGGTTTAAAGTACAAACAAAGAAAATTGTGTCCAACACTTAATCTTTAGCCCCAAGCACTCTATCCTCTTTGTTTTGGCGACAAGCGCCCAACTATTTATACCTGTATCAGCTTTAAGAAAGCAATGCAAATACAAAAGTGCACATATCTCCTACAATTTATTATTTCTGTTTTGACATCTGCTTTAAGAAAAAAACGTTTTAAATGCAATAAGAAACTTTGTGTAAAAAGCACTACTTGAAGCATTCAGATTTTTCCTCAGTTACAGAACATATTTTATAATAGTTAACGACTTTTGCCGCTAATCTCGAGTCTGACTGCATTTAATTCTTTAAGATTGTCTTGGCATCAAAAAGCAAAAAAAAAAAAAAAAAACACAAAATAAACACACAAAAAACCGTCGATATAAGAAGTGTTGTCATGTAACTAGTGCTGCATGTAACAGATAAGCATTAAAATCTTATCACCATACTTAACTACTTTCACGTCTCATCAAAATAAAAATAAAAGAATGGGCAAAGATGACAAACTAGATTGTAGAGATTTAGAGAATTAGATAGCAAGACAGGTAGGCAAGGCAAGCGAAAAGACAAACAGACCAATGGACAGACAGTCATTATAGTAATTACTTTGCGTTCCCTGATCAGGACAGAAGATGAGTTTGAAATTTTTGTTGTATCCACCTTCGGGAAACGTAAATCTGAGCTGGTTTGGTTCACAGTCTTGAAAACTGCACGCCATTTTTTGTGTCTGCAAAACATGAGACACACGGCTATTCAGAGATACATAAATGACCATGAGCATAAAATATTTTGTTTTTTTTCTCCCATTTTCACTGCTCGCATTGGTGTAATCTTTGGTATAAATTCGCTAAAGCTTGTTACTGATTAAGAAATGAAAACCTCATTAGTGGATTAACTGTGAATTAATTGTTTGCGTTATTCCTATCCATAATTATCTTGTTACCGCAGCTTTTTAAATTATTTGTTAAATGAAGTAAGTATATGCATATGCATAATTAAAATAAGTTTTTAGTCACGAATGCCAACAGTTTGTTTGGGCATCGAACGACTGGACCAAGGTCGAACTTAGATTCCTACAAAATTTTCTTGTTTAATTTTTAGCTACTATGCATTAGTTTGTCAACTAATGGTAATGGGAATACAGTTCATTGTTGTCAGCAGTCAGGGCCGTGCTTAGGGGCAGGCGGACGAGGCATCTGCCTAGGGCCCCGCGCTTTTGATTGATATGGTAACTAGGCATATGGAAGTGTAGTCAGCCGTGGCGTGAGGGCCCCGCACATGCCCTTTGCCTCGGGCCCCGCGGGGGCTAAGAACGGGCCTGTCAGCAGTCAGGTGAAATGTGCAGGGGAAATAGTATCTGCGTTAGTGTTTAAAAAGTTGAGATCATAAATCTTTTTGGTATCCATTTACTTTATAATGTTAGTTAAGAAGAACGAACTTGAGTTTTGTTCACATTTGAATGACTCGAAATAAGTATTACTACATTACTTTAATGCGCCTTTGCGCTCTCCTTCAACATATATTTATATCAGCAATGTAAATATAAGTTTATCGAAAATATATCAACGGGTTAACTAAAATTAACCTTGATAATATCTGACAAAAAGAGCAAATCAGCCAGGCATGTAAGCAGATGCTACAAACAGAGAACAGAATAACCGTTGCGATCGCGGGCTCGATTCGGAAAATATCACCAGTGAAGTATTCTATTAGTCTTCAACATACGTTCACAGATATGTGCGACATAGGGGTAGCATCGTAGAACACATCGCTCTGTACGTAAATGAATACATAAGGTAGGCAACTACTGTAACCTTTAGGAGTTGTTCTATTTTAGATTACTTCCCTTTAACAAACGAGAGAGAGAGAGAACACAGTCGACCAATCAGGTATTCGTTATGTTTAAAAGACGACAAAGGTTCAGTTAATACTCAGTGACATAATTCATCATGGATTCATACTCAAACAACCAAAAACAAGAAAAAAAATACAGCAATTAAGATTTATATTCTAATGTATGTTGTAATATATATATATGCTTTGTACTCTATGTTTGTTCATATTGCGTAAATAAATTTTTGTTAATTTCTCACGTTTGACCTACTTCCCGATTTGTAAATTATCGGTAACATACGCTTACAATCTTTCACTTTATTTTACTACCAAAAAAGCCAAAATGAACCGGCCCTGTAAATTATTTCTGTAAAACCTGCTTTTAGGCCTAAGCCTGTTTGAAGGACACCAGCGGATAAAGGTCAAGTGTAGATAATTGCACACATATGCATTTTCCGATACAACACGTTAGAACTAGAGAATATTTACCATGAGTAAAATCAGTTTTACGAAGAATATACCCTGACAAATCTAGGACTCCGCCCTCCCTTCAACCCTTATCTTTCTCTCTTGCGTTAGTTTGAAATTATTCTGAAGGTACTTATCACCGGGTTATCTAGCATAACGCAGAAATGTAAAATTCGTAAAGATGTAAATGCAATAATAATAGAAAATTATATTTAAAATTTATTAATCATTATTAACAGATCGTTACTATTAACAGATAACTTAGTGATATATATTTACTAGCGACTTACTTTGTCTGAACAGCTGCGTACAAATCTTCGCGAACTGCTGCTATGAAATCGGGCCTAGGCCGTTGTAAAAACCTAATCAACATCAGCCACATGACGTGACTAGCAGCAGCGCCTTCCGGAAACCATTGAGCGCGAGTAAAAGGGACGTAACTTCATACATGGCGAGAAGAGATGTGTGATGTCCAGCGATGATTGTCATTGAATGACAATACGTTTATGTGCCACTCTATCTAATCTCACATGTGTTTCAACATTGATGTGTCAAATATAGAAGAATTATAATTCTAATCAAAGACTTACATAGGTGCTTTAATTTCATTTTGCATTTGTTAACTGTGCGTATATAAGCTTTTTTTCCAGCCTGGTGACATTATCTGTGTATACAATACACCTCCAGGATTGGTATAAACAATGTTTAAATAAATTATTTTCTTAAAGGCAAGAACGCATTTAGCCGCCATCTTTGAGTCTATTCTCTGGCTTGAAAAAAAGGAACAAGTGCCATGAATAAGATGGGTATAGTTACTAAAATATTTTGTTCTTTAACACCACGTGCCTTTGGTTTACATGTAGATAGTAGACGAATCCGTATGTTCTCTTTTTATATGTAAATAATGATAGATTCGCTCTCTGTCTCTCTATGTATAGCTTGCTAGAGGCCTCGAGTGCCTCAAGATTTTGGGGAACTTAATTAAGCTGTAATTACAGCGAACTGTAAAAGGAAGCTGAAACTGTCCAATCTTAACCGCACGGGTTGAAAGTCGTGTACTTATAGTCACTGTGTTAAAGCTGTTGCACTTAAAAAAACATGGCCTGACTATGGAGACTTTAAGTCAAGTTTGTTGTTTTTTAACGACATTATTTGTGATACAAAAGCAAACCTTTGCGTTTACATGTAAGTACTTCAGTTTTGTCAACTGTTGTATAAGTACGTGTTCAGTAAAGAATTCGAATTGTAAATAATTGTTTAGAAACAATAGAATTGGAAAAACATTTAAACCATGATTCAACGACGGCATTTGAAGTATTTAAAAAGTAAATCAGAGTTACCTTTTATTGACATAATATCATCAAATGAATTAAATGCATATTAATTAAGTTCTTTGATTATTGCAATGTCTTATGAGTAATAGGAAACTTATATCTCTCATGAGTCTCTCATGTCACCTCGACATAAGCACATCGATAAACTATTGAAATAAATATCGAGAACTGATATTTTATGCTGGTAATCTTGCTCAAATAGTCAAAGAAGTCAAGCAATAAATAAAACTTTTACATAAACTATTTAACAACTGCGAATATCTGTAATTGCCATATTTAGCTATAACATAATTAACGTAAGGTTACTTACAATTGAACACATTTAGCACGATGTTAAAAGATTTCTCGGGAAAAAGCATGTAAAATTACGTTTATCCAACTTGAAACTCTCGCATAAAGAATACAGAACAAAGGGTATGTATCGTGTTCAAAATAAATCAGTCAATTTTAGTGATCTAGATTCAACGCATGTGATTTTCAACACAAACAAGAGGGCAAACGAACCACACTTCTGAGACACATACAAAAGAATTGGTGAATCTGAATCGATATTAAAAAAGAACAAAGAAATACGAATTCCAAGATATGTAAGTATGCTTCTGGATAATCCTCTCATCTGCTCACCTAAGCATTCAATCTAAACTGAAAATACACAATGGTAGTCCAAAATTTTATTAATTTTAGCTACTTTCAGTTCAAAACTATCACAAAGCCGACCGTTTTTTGACAGTTTAAACATGAAACCTCAGATTTGCTATACTTCGTAACGTTAGCTGTCTGATTTCAAGGTTCTGCTGTTATTGAAAATAAATAAAACAGTAAAACTTACACGCCAATGACAATATCAGAAAAAAAGCTACGTCAAAGGTATTTTCTCCTTCTTGACAAAAATGTTGGTTTATTCACTGATTTGACTCCAAAACTAGTTAATATTCAGGTTTTCATAAAACAGCCGAAATTATTTTACTTTTTTGTAAATATGTTTAATTTTCACATTTACAGGTGGGATTACAAATAAGAGCGAAATTTTGCCCGAAACAGAAGGCAGTTTTACGAACATTACCTATCTGCTCAATGCTACTAAAAACTCAGCATTTCCAGGCTCTACGACTCTCGTATATGAAGCGTGCGTTAACAACAACCTAACCACTCAGTGTGAATTTGAGTGGACAGAGGGGTCCATCCACCCGTCTGTAGAGAAATGGGGTCCTGGAGACGACGTGGTTTGCTCCTACGAACCCCGTTACCTTGACAACTCCATGGTGACCTGGGAAATGAAGATTTCACAGCTGGTCAGTCGGTCACTCAGTGTCATGCAGCTCCACCTGGAGAATAAAACTCACAACAAGACAAAGAAGATTATACGGCGGCTCCATATTGATATTCTGTGTAAGTGATAATATTAACGATTATTTAAGAATCTCTATACTTATTTTAAATGTCAAAAGAATTTTCCAAAGTCCTGAAATTTTTAATACTACTATTCGATAATAAATTCCCTACTCAGCGCAACTTTAATAGTTATGCGCATCTGTTATCGTGTAATAGATGTGTGAGATGATATGCAACACGTTGATTTTGTGTGTAAGTAATACTACCTCTTATTATTTAAGATTAAAATCTCGATTCTATTCTATAAAAACGAATTAACTACTAGGTGTACATTAAACTGAAGTAGAAACAAGTGAAGAACTGACTGTTAAGAAATGTTCTCACGTGTACGACACGACTTGGTACCCGAGATCGTAATGTCAGCAGCTATGTTCTCACATCATCCCTCGTTTTAAACGCAATTGTTTTCGTGTAATTTATATATGCAATGGTATACAGCAGTTATTTATTAAATTTAACATTTCTGCACCTCAGTTCTGATTTTAAAGATCAATTTTGCAGGGATATTTTGAAACATGCCTGCTTAACTTTAACCTTTAAGATTAACCTCACTCGAATACTAGCACGAAACCGAAAGTAGAAGTTTTCCATGCCAAAATGAAACTAAAAGGATTCTATGGGCACCTTGACATTTTCATTGTGCAGTATTTATGCATGTCAGATGTCAGTAAAACAAAGGTTTATGCCGATAATGTTTAAACAAATCGCCCCTTAATGATGAACGGATTTAAAATCCCTGTTACCGATACCTGCTTATAGTTGTATGGAATTACTGCGTTGAAATACTTGTTTTTCGTTTAACAACGTTTAAAGACTATCTTTATTAACTTCTGCCCGAAATTACACATGTAACCTGAATAATTAATTGAAGAACCAGTCGCAATGTATTTGTGGGTGCGCGCGCGCGTGCGCGTGTGTGTGCAGATCCACCTCAGGTCACAAGTCTGACTGTAGACGGACAAGAGGTGAACGGGACTCATCTCATCAACGATAGTCAGAAGGTGAACATCTCTTGTTCCTTTGACAAAGGAAACCCGCCTGTCGCCTTCAGTCTGGTTGACAACAAAGGGACGGAACTTGTTACAGGTTCAGGTCCTCTGACCTATTCACTTCTAGTGCACTGTGAAGATGACTGGCCAACAGTTCGTTGTGAAGGGAATGGGTCTGAGCAGAACAGATCTGTGTCTTTTCTTGTCAAGTGTAAGTATAAAAGTAAACGCACATTGTACTACATTAGTTCGTTTACACTTTAACCCTGTGTTACACTATCCTTATCAGCAAACATATATATACACCAAGTGGTCCAATACTATAGTCAGATACATATTAAGGGTTAAGGACCCAACAGTATTTTGCAGTCTGATAAGCAACATAAAAAAAGAAAATTTAAATATACTTATGTGCGCAATAAATGGACTTTAAAATTTCCGCTTTTGGATCAGCCAGCCAAACTAGTTATCATAGTAAGTCAAAGCGATGAAGAAGAATTATAACAGAGCCACGGCTTTGGTGCCCCTGACAGTGGTAATTAGAGATAATAATTACAGGAATAGCACAAAATGTGAACAATGCTATCAACAACATCCGGTTTGTTGTTTATGTCCAATATCTCTTTAGTCGTTTTAGAAACAGACGGAAAGAAACCAAGACTAGTTTTAAGCAAACAACGAATACTTTAGTTTGGTTGTGTAACCAACTATATCATGGTTAATGTCTTCTTTGAAAGTTACGAAGAAATGTAAAACTGTTTCAAACAATCAGCTCAATTGGCACAATAAGCTGCATTTTGTTTGTTGTTTTTTACAGGTCCTCCCAAGTTTACTGAAAGCTTCGTGAAAATCGTCAGTTCTTCATCATTGAATATCACATTACCTGTCAAGTCTTACACAACAGAATTCAATAACTGTTGTTTGACATCAGTGACATTAGAAGGCAACGAAACAATAACACTTAACTGCACACTTACCGGTCATCCACCTGATCTTACTCTCTCTTTCCATCTTAACAATCAAGACAGCAAAATCCAAGGAATTTGGATGTTAACTCTTGTCAACAAGAAAGGTCCCGCAAACACCACTTTAAACTTTACTAACGAGTCAGAGATGGGTTTCAAACAAGAAAGCGAAAATCCAGGTAGGCAAATTTGAAAGTTGTATGTTTTATATATCTGCACACCTGATCCCAGTCCATTCTGAAAGGCTGGATGAGTGCCGAACAGTTTGAGTGACAAGTGCTCCAAACAGTAGAAAACAACAACCAAAAAACCCTTAAATCTATGTAATTCGTTATCTACTTTGGGTTATTTATAGTAGTTTATAAAATGTCATATTAAAAAGACGGGTGCTTTCTGGCTATATCCTTCTTATTTATCTACACCAGTAATAACATATCCAACTCTTACATTATTTGAGACATTTGCTTTGTCACCGCTTTTACTATTTTACGCTACATCAAATTATGCAGCATGATTTATATTTAATAGTTTTCAAACTAATCAATATTATGAACAGAAAGATTATATATCTTATTGAATTTTTAATACTGTTTGGTGCTCTGTCCCCTAAATAGAGCTTAGTATCAGAAATTGCTCTTGTATTTAAAATGTAACTTCATTTTACTATGAAATTGTTTACAGTGACTCAAAACTCCATGAAAATATGATAAAATATATAAATACTATTGGGAGATTAGTTGTATATGAAGATTGCAGGTAAGACACACGATCTCAGTTGTTTCAGCACAAGCGAGAGAAAAGGAAATAGGCATCGGAGTTGCATGTGGTGCCGTTCTGCTGGTCGTCGTAGTTATTGCTGGCATTGGCGTTGTTATTAATGTCAAAAAAAGCAAAAATGGTAAGTTTTATGCCAAAATATGTAATTTACAAGAGAATTTTACTTTGTTTTAAGATGATATATTTAATAACGCTAATATATTTTTCTTTCAGAGTTTGCACTCTGCGAGATGCTTATTTTTATTTCCTATCCCTACAAGCTACTTTAGTTGCGAATGTCTTGATTGCTGATGATGGAAGCAATGGAAATGGTCACATCGTCGACGATGACCATGATAGCAACAATCTTTATGCCAGCCTGAAATGCTAACACTTCACCATAGCCTGATAAGTGTTAGTTCAGCGATTCTTGGAGATAAACATTTTTTTTACATATTTGCAACATCTAACTTTAAAAATTAAAAAAAAAAAATTAAATGTAGCATAATTCGTAGCTACTTACATACTTTATAAGCATAACTTCAGTAGAAGCCTTTCTCCAATATTCCTGAAGAATAATCCGTGTCACATCAATCCTTCATTACTGGTAGACTTCAGACTAATACAACAGTCGACACAAACTCCTTATTTTTTGAGCCTCACAACAGTTTACATCACAAACAAAACCAAAAACATTTTCACATGCCTCGTCGAGTGTGGATAAACGTAGAGTGATTTTGTAATGGCTTAAAATGTAGTTGAATGCCTTTAGTTCTTTCCTCATCTACTGTTTGCTGAGGCTGTCTTTACTTATACGTTCACTCATACTCATCTTATTGGTTTTCTAGTTATTAGCTCCACCCAACATATGACAAAAATATGCTCATCTTCTTGTCAATCGTTAATTTCGAACCAATGGTGATACGTTTATATTCGTGTCAGTATATTCGTCATAACTGATATTGGAATCTGGACAGTATATAACAGGTCATCATGTATCGTTTCGCTATCAAAACCTAAGACTGCCAAATTCGTTTAATGAAAAGTATAAATATAGTTGTTATTGAAATTTGCAGTCGATCACCCTAAGGTACCTTAAATGACAATATATGACAATGTGTCGTGTACAGTAAAATGGACAAACCAGACTAGCTTACACTTCTTGACTGTTGCGAGTAGAGGGTCTTGGTGTCCAACAAGTGTCACGACCATGCTTCGTAGAAATCACTGGTTTTATATTTTCTGTACGAGATTCAGAATTAACTCCTCAGACACTTGTTTTTGAGTGTCTGGATTTTCTCTACCCATCGGCAGACAGGTCCACATTTCACGTACGTAAAGCAGGAGCGGCTCTAAAAACACTTGCACAGATTGTATTTTGTAGATGTGGATCTGCCAGAACCTAGCCTAGCAATGGTTGTTGTTGCTGTTGTGATTCAATGTGGTTCCTAAATACTTAAAGCTGCTGACTTGTTCGAGATGTGTTCCGTTCTAGTAGCTGCTTTGCCGTTGCCAATCCTCATGACTTTACTCTTGTCAGTGCTGATCTCCATTCTACATTCGTTTAAACTGTCAGTCGGTCAGTTGGTAAGGTCTGTGTTAATGCCTGCTACCCAATCTATCTCGTCTCCAAAGTGTATAGTTTGCCAATCGGCTTTCCACCGATGGAAATGAAAGGAAGATGATCGTGGAGAGTTTAACGAACGATGCTCTTCAGGAAAAAAATTAGCCTAATGTCGTGCGAAGAATATTGAACATTTGACTTTAACTATTAGAATAATAGTCCTAATAGTAACTAACCTTTGTCGGATGTCAGTACTTTTGTATGATTATAGCACAATACATAAATTTGTTTTAATTTGTATTTTAAATTAAACACAAAATATAGTGCTTCCTAGATTACCCAGCCTTCAAAAAAGTGATCTTAAATTACTGAGGCAAGAAAGGACAGAAATATTTTGGAAGAAAAAAGACGTATAAAATGATCTTTGGGTTCACCATGTAGCCCGTAAAATAATTAACCTACATCAACATTAGAAAATAAATGAGAATACTTATAGCTAAATATGTTTATATAATATGTAGCTAATTATTATCCCGATAAGTAAACAGTATATTTTCTGTTTAAATTCTATCATCCGCATCAGCGGAATTAAGGCCTTCAGATGGGAACAATGATCCAAGAGAAAATCTACGAGGAAGTTTTGGAAGTAAGTCATTTAGTCTGATAACAGTTACATGTCTGTAAAGATATTGTCTAGTCATGATATTTTTTTTACTTATTTTTTTTCTGTTCCTAATCTGACTAGAAAATTAGTGAAGACAGCAGAGAAACAGCTGAAATATGAAGACGTTGTCACATACAACATGCCCCGAAATCATTTCATCATTATATATTTTATACATTAAAATATAATATATAAAATTTCCTGTCTCATAGCTATGATCGTAAATGACGTGTATGGGACGAGTAATGGATCTGACAACAACAATCAAGTGTTAAATCTTCCCAATGATGACTCTCCTCTTCTGTTGACCTCATCGGGGGGTCCACCACGCCCTCCACGCTCTCAGCTCGCGCGGACACGAGCCCCGACTGGAGATGTTCAGTCAACAACTCGTATGTTATTGTATCACCTTCTTTAAAGTTTCAGTTTAAGCTTTACTTTCATGGGTTTTGTTCAGCGGACGTCCTTCTCCCAAGATCTTTAATGTAGCCATCTGTTGAAATTTCTCTCTTACCTTTATTTACGAAAAGTACGCCTTCAGTACATCCACTTGTTTTCATTCCATGTTATGGTTTTTTTAATTAGCTGGCGATGATGGAGCAGAAGGCCATACCTACGTGTCATCCTCAGATGTTCGTAAAAAGAAAAAAATGAAGAAGACAGGAATTAGTGAGTCCGAGAAATAAATGCTAACAACCTGATCTTGTTTTTCTTATCTTCTCATTTTTTTCTCTTTTATTCTGAATACAAATTTACACTCTAATTTGTTTGTTCACTTTTTTACGCACACGACTACTATGTGTAGTAATATCTGATGGAATGATCTAGTGTAGGACTATGGTAGACAGACAATGGATATACATGAACACACACAAGTATAGACGTTCCTATAGCCAGCAATAGTTTGCTTTACCTTTCACTAAAACCCTGATATCATGTGTAAAGAAAAAAGTTTTGCTCCGTCGCAGGTAGCTCGCCTGGGTCGGAGGCGAATTCTTACGTCTCCCCACATGAACTCAGAGAGAGAAAAACAACAGAAGTCGCAAGGGAAGACAAATGGCCGACCTGGTGGTTTGTTTTTTTTTGTGCTTTAAGCTTTGACAAAACTTTAGGATAGTGTTTGACACTATAAGAAATCAAGCTAACTGGGACTCAAAGAGTATCAAGTAATATTAAATCTCACATTTGTTCGGTTGATAGGTACCCTGGGCACACCTGGTGACACCTATGTTTCACCAAACGCCGTTCGCATGCTAAAGAAGCGAGCGAAAGAAGAAGGTTAGTATAATGTATTACAGAGTACAGGATTTGAGGAACCAGCACGCTAGGTATTTAAGCAGAATAAGAGAATGTATACAAAGTAATGAGCGATCCACTAAGAAATTGAGAAAACAAACAGGCAGACAAGCGGATAAGAGACGTTTAGGACTTTTTATTTACTTTTGAGTGACAGATGCTTATTGAAGAACTGGCTTGCCTTTCTTCCTTCCTTCTAATGAAGTAACAGCTGGTCTGCGTGATTGCACTTCAGCAACAAGGGCCTTCTCTTTCTTAAAAGAAGGGAAACGTTTGTTTCTTTGTGGCTTGATAACGAGTACTCAGACTAGGTTCATGGGTGAAGATTAGTTTTTTCAGCTGGTGGTGTGTCTGTTCGTGTGCGACTTTACGTAGATTTGTACATACTTTTCCTTTTCTTCTTAAAAGGTTTTTAAAAGCGAAACGATCGAATCTAGAAAGACCAATAAATAATAAATAAATAACATGCAGAACACACGGAATGAGAGTGGATGGAAATATACCTTTTCAATTATTCTTCGTAGACGTTCAGGAGTTATTTTGGTGAGGCTTGTAACATTATGACTAAATAATGATTTTTATATTAATGTTGTGCAGAATTCAAGACTCCTATTGCTGATGGCTTCAGTGAACCCAACTCTTCTATGTTGATTGTAAGCATTCGCTTAATTCTACAGCGAAAAGGATTAGTAACTCTTGGACATGATTAGCCCTAAAGAAGGGTTGCCAGTCAGGTCATGGTCTTGTACTTCCCCATCCTTATTAGGACTGTGATGCTTGTAGTGTTTAGATTGTGGTACTCACACTCACCATAAAGAGGCTATTTAGAAGTTAATCGGACCTGAAAATCTGTATACAATGAGCCTTATTAACCTTAAATCAAGAACAGGAAGAGACACTAACTGTCCTGTGTATGGGTCTATCTTCACTAGACACAGAACACGAAGGGTGTTTTTTAAGTGCTATTAAATCATATTTCGTGAATCTTGAATATTTTCTGAAAAAGTGTGATGGCAAGTGAAAATACTGAATTACAGCGCGATAAACTAATTTTTTCACTGGGGAAGCTTTACTGATATAACCAGTAAAGCGAAAACTTGAACTTTGACCTCAAATTGCTCCCATTATCGCAAAACTGTTTATAGAGAGAACAGAACTACATAAAAATGGCTAGCTAGTAAAATGAAAATGTTATATTAATGATCAGTTAAGTATTTTAAAATCATATGTTGCTTCCACTTAGTTTTATACATCTCACTCACTCTATCCCCCATTTACTAACATACGCCCGCACTTAGAAGTACTTATTTATATCGGACATACATAAATACCTGTTGTTTTTACCATACCCACAAGTGAGATATTTTGTTCGTGTTGCTTGACCTTGCTTGTTTTATCGTAATTAAGTTACTGTAAGATATCGTCTTTTACAATAATTTTGTTTATTGCTTGTGTACTAGGAGAAGCCATCCTGTAGTAGGAATGCTGATGGACTCATCTACGGAGACCTAGTTTTTACAACCACGAATTCGTCTAAATCCATCATCGGCACCGAAACAATGACTGAATACGCCGACATCAAAGTCACCGCCATCGTCCCCCCGCCCCGAGACTACAAACAGAAGAAAGGCAGACTCAACAATGAATGAAGAAGGGATTAGTTATGGATAAATGGGATGGATAGAAAGAAAGTCTGCATGATGAAAATGTTTTCCCTTTTGCTTTTAAATCACTGATTGAAGATTTTGTCCCCTCCTTTCTTCCTACGGCTCCATATATTACCAAACTAAAAGCACAGAAGTGAAACTGAAAATTAGCCTGCTAATAGTCTGAAGTTTGTAAAGACCTTCCTCTCAGCATTCAAGACGAACATTTATCATAATTTGTTATTCATTCAAGCCAAGGAGTGCACAAGCTAGTCATATCCGGAGTGAATAGTCTCATGACCTAAGGTCTTCATATTATGTGTCGAGTTTCTGTCTGATATTGATAGTCAGTTCGTGAAATATAATTTGAGTAGATATTTATTGTAAGCATAGAGCTTTCTTAGTATATGAGTATACACGCATGTGTAGTGTGTTGTCCCATACGCAGTATGTGTGTATATATATATCTACAGAGAGTGTGTGTGTGTGTCTGTGTTTGACGGTTAGTATGAAGTTAGTATGAAGGTGGTTTATATAGTTAATCCCATGCAAACAACTGAGGAATTATTGCGGCGATTGGTAGAAAAAAGGAACTAGGAAAGTTAGAAATTAGGCACCTGAGTTTAAAAATATGTTTGCACTAAACAGGAATCTTATTGGACTGATACAGTATTCTAGCTTGCTTTAGTAAACACAAGTTTGCAAGTTTTGTGCACAATAACTACTGTAGTCATGCTCCAAATACTCAGCACTGAGTATTTACACTGCTGATGATCATTCACATATTCGTGACTACACATCATGCAGTCGACGCAAATCGTGGGCAAAAATGGATTGGATTCCAACATCAGTTTTCTATTTTGTCTGCGTTGGAAAATACCAAACCTTTGGACTACATATTGTGCTATCTGACTACCCTAGTCGTCTTATTTATAATCTTCACTCAAATAAGTTGTAAATCTTGTTCCACGAAATATTTATTTCCTTCTTGCACATATTTGTTGATCAATGTAACTTCCCAGATGTCGCTGGGCGCCTGCTGTAAATAATTGTTGGAAACGGAATTTTGCATCTTAGATGGTTACAGAAAACCACCCACGTATACGTGTAGGTGTAACCCAGGGATGATTAAGCATCATGTGACCCACACGTGTTACGGTTCACGGCACAAGTCATGTGACCCAACTTTGTATAGATTGTTGTATACATTCTGTTTGGCTGCTAACCCCACTACAGTTCAACCCTTGTCAAACAACTCCAAGATTCGTGTTACTTTATCATATTTTTCTTCCATTTTGATCATTGTGAGATTTTGTTTCTTTTAGTTAGTGTCAGACATACATGCTTTAAAGATGATATTTTATAATGGCCATAATTTAAACAGCTGCTTTCTTCATTTCTTGTCTTACACTGAGGCGAACTAGTAACTATAAGTGCGGACTGGATGTCTTGTATTCAGATCCCGTCTAGGACACGTTGTCCTCTATCTACAAGTAACATCTGTGTACTGGGCTGACTGCCAGGTCTTACATTAGCCTCTCACACTTCGCACAGACTATGAGTCATTCACTGCTTATCTTAAGTCTCCTTTATACATATTTCAAGCATCTGGTGATTTAATTTGTCATCCTCTTTGTCAAGCAGCGACATGTAGTGTTCTTGTTCTTGTTTTTCTTCTTCTTCTTCTTCTTTCTTCTTCTTCTTCTTTCTTCTTCTTCTTCTTCTTCTTCTTCTTCTTCTTCTTCTTCTTCTTCTTCTTCTTCTTCTTCTTCTTCTTCTTCTCTTCTTCTTCTTTCTTCTTCTTCTTCTTCTTCTTCTTCTTCTTCTTCTTCTTCTTCTTCTTATTATTATTATAGCTGTTACAAATTTAATGTAATATAGAACAATCGGAATGGAATATGTTGCTTCGCGATAAATAAGTATCCATCGAAGCTCCCATAAGGGTTAGTTTACATTCTTATTATTAAGTTCAAATCACATTAAATCATCTGATGCTCGTATTCCTCATTGCTTTTGTTCAGGGTGTGCCGTGTGCCAGGGTGACTTTAATTTATGACTTTATGTAATGTACATTCTTTGTTGTTTGCTATAGTACTTGAAAGTTTATTTAAGCAAACGGAATAAATACGCCAGCGCATGCCCACAAACACACAGAGTATAACACAGACATGCACAATAACACACACACACACAGAGGAAAGTATTTGTGACTAAGGTGCTCATATTTGTAAGCCTAGGCACTGATCCCTTGAGCCGGACCAGATGTAGGGATCACGCGGATTATGTTTTCATTAGACGGAAGAGGCGATACGCACAACGCCCAGTCATCTGACACCATCCCCGTCAGGTCCTTGGCTCATAGTTCAGTTCACCAAGTCACATATCTTCCACAACACTTACATTACTTGTCACGGTGCAAGCATTTTCAAAAGATTAGCTTTCTTGGAATTTTATGCTGCCGTATTTTCTCTTAAAAGATCGTCTTGTATTATTTTTGCTCCAAAGTAAGTACAAGGGCTCGTAGATGTAGAAAATCTAAAAATAGTAGGTTAGTACTTTTGTACATGTTAGATTCCTTAAACATTTTCGTTGTGACTTTTTTCTTTTTATAAATGACAAGCACATAAACAGAAGAAAATAGTTTTTAAAATGTCTTTTCATACTTTTCCTTTTCTCAAAACTTCCTTTATCAGGTAGTGTCTCGGGTCACGTGACATTCGTTGACTACCAGGTAAAGAGACTACAGACACACCTGAGTACACTCGCGTGTGCAGCAGAAATGTATAAAATATTCATTAACTCGCCTCCCGGTGCTGTTAATTGATCCGCAATTTACTATTCAAGCACACGATGGTCCAGTTGTTTCAGTATGATGTTAGCAATGTAGGCTAGGTACGACTGTTACATGATTGTCGTTATTATTGGGCAAATGACAGTAGGTCTGAAGGTTAATGTGTCTGCGATTCTTTGCACGTATGACTGAAAGCACACCCAAGGTGGAGAGAAGGCTGTACCCAAGGCAGAAGAAGCAGCAGCATCACCAGCCTGCTTTTCATGTTTTGAAGCATGTAAATAGTGATAAAACACGGAACACAAAGACAAACGTATAGAATGCGTGGAAATTATTTTTCGTTTGCTGGGGAGGATTGAATTACTTAGGTTTGTATTATCATAATTGAATAATGCCACAATCTTCTTCAATGTTTTGCAGACTGTAAGATAGCAGTTGCTGAAGTAATTGGCGAAGCCCAGCATTCAGTGTCGCAGATAAGAATACAATTAATTCCACTGCAGAGAGAATTTTTTGGTCTCGGACATTATGATCCTTACAGCAGGACTACGGGCTAAGGCAGGGGTGGGCAATTAATTTTCCCAAAGGGCCGCATGAGAAATTGGGATGGTTTTAGAGGGCCGGACTAATATAGTTAACTCAGTTTTACCCAATACTGTATATATAGTATATATACTGGCCAGCGGGCCAGCGGGCGGGCCGGTCAGAGACAGGAGGCGGGCCGGATCCGGCCCGCGGGCCGGCCTTTGCCCAGGTCTGGGCTAAGGCTTAGTCCTTGACATCCCCATCCTCATGAGTACAGTGTTGTTCATCTTATTTAGATGAGTCACAGTTGAAATATCTACACATACTATCAACATTTCTAAAATAAGCAAGACTGTGAGCTTAGTTCACTTCGCATTTATGCTTCAAAAACCAAATGATACTAATTTCCTAGTGCACTGAACACGCTGCATCAGATAATGAGCAAGAGGAAATGTTATTAAGTGTTTTTAAATATGTTTAACGGAAAACCCAAACTGCATTGCGAAAATAGGATTTCCTAAAAAAAACTATACCAACATTGGAAACGGAAACACTAAGTATTCCCACAAGTAATCACTTTGTGGTTAAAAACTTTAATGCATTCTCTTTACCGCAAGCTAATGAGAGTGGGATAAGAGTTACAAGTGGTCTCCAGAAAAAAAAGAAAAATTGGCTAGTTCGTTGATTTTGGAGAAATTATAATAATGTTATAAGTATGTATTTATTCAAGTACTGTATAGCTTGTTTTACATTAGTTTTATACAATAGTTAAAAATTCTTTAAAAATTCACAGAAGTGACACTGGCAATTAATCAGGGTATGTCGTGTGCTGCTGTTAATAGAATCAAGTCTGTAAGGATGTAACTCTTAACATGAAGGGTGTAGCGCTAAGAGAGACCAACATTTATTATAATTTGTTATTCACTCCAGCCAAGAAGTGTACAGGCTTGTCATACAAGGAGTCAACGATATCATGACTCAAGGTCCTCGTTGTATTATTGTATAAATTCTGTCTGAAAGTCTGAGAGCTATTTTAAGTATATGACTAGACATGTATTTATAGTGTGTTGCCACATACGTGATATCTATAAATATATAACGTGTGCCGACGGTTGGTAGAGAAAAGGAACTAGGCTAAGTGGTAATTACGAACTCAACTTTAAAAATCTGTTTGCACTGAGTAAAAACTTCATTGCCCTCAATAATAGAATTTTCTTAGCTCACTTTAATAAGCAGAAGTTTTCAAGTTCTGTGAAACATATTTGGGTTTCCTATTTTGTCTGCGCTGGAAAATATTCATAATCAAACCTTCGGTATACAAATCCTAACTACTCTAGTCACATTATTTACAAGCTTCCCTCACATTAACTGCACATCGTGCATCTCTCTATGTTTACTTTGTTTACATATCTCTCTATGTTTACATATTTGATACAAAGGTTCTGGTGATCAATAGTCTTTTCCAGATGTCGCCCAACGGCTGATGTAAATAATTCGTAAGCATGGAATTTGTGCATTAGTTTCCTAATTTTTCTTAGGAAACCCTCAGCATGAACCTCGTAACCCTGTAATGACTGTGCAGCATGTGGCCACACGTGCTGCAGTTTAAGTCACGTGATAGCTTGTGTACACACTGTTTGTTGTTGAGACTCACAGTTTGACTATACGCCAACCACACAACAGCCCTCTCTACTTTCATAAAATAACTCGAAGATATGCATTAAATGATCATAATTTTCTTCTGATTAGATTATACTGACATTTTGTTCCTTATAGGCATATTTGGTTTAGAGGTGTTATTTTATAATGACGATAAATTTAACAGCTGCAGGGCTTCTGCTTACGCAAAAAATTGCATACAGTACGTATTAAAAGTTCAGAGGACCCCTTCAATTTTCGTCAATGGGGTTCCAGGGGATCCCTTCAAATTTGGGCGAAGAACAGATACAAAATTGGGTAAGTGTAGTGTCTGACATCGTAGCCCAATCTATTGTCGTCTGCTATAAGGTGAAAGTAACTTCCCTTGCACTGAGTTTTTTTTTTTTTCCTTACTGGGAAGAGTTTTGTTTCTAAGATGTTGACAGCGTGGTTAGAATCATCGTCTCAGAAACGGAAAGAAAGAGAGCACCCCAAGTAGAGTAAGCTCATAAGCTCATCACAGATGCTTGCACAGACATCATGGCACAGAAATCTCGCCGTTTCTGACTAGACATTACAGTGCTTTGTGTGCCTGAAAGGCAGTTGAACAAAGTAGTTGATTTGTTGGTTTTTTTCAACTTTGTAAAGGGACCCCTAAGAGTTAGCCTGGGACCCCTTAGAAATTTGAAGAAGGGGTCCCTGGGACCTAAAAGAATTTAGCCTTAGCAGAAGCCCTGGTTCTTTGTACTGCGGCGAACAAGTAACTACAAGGTTCAGCACAGACTGAATGCGGATTAAGTGTCTTGTATTCAAATCCCGTCTAGGACACGTTGTTCTCTATCCACAAGTTAAATCTGTGCTGACTGCCATACCCTCCAATACCTTTTCCTCTAACGGTTTGCACGACGACTATCTTCGAGTCTTGCACGGCTCACCTTCAGGCAAGTCTTTTGTGTACATACCTCCAGCAGCTGGTCATCTGTTTCCTCCTCCAACCTTTGTTAAACAGTGAAATGCGCTGCTTTATTTTTATGAAAGATGATTTGTAAGTTAATAAAGAATAAGCAAAATGAAATACGTTGTTTGACGGTAAATGGGTGTCCATCGCAACTCTCCGAGAATAATGATAAAGGGTTTGGAATTCTTATTTCAACGTTAAATCACATTAAAGCTCCAGATGCGTCTATTCCTTGTTTTGTTTATGTCAAAGGGTCGTTTTAATTTATAACTTTATGTAATGTGCATTCTGTTGGGGCGATTGTGTTTATAATGTTCCTGTTTGTTTATTTCTGTAATGCATGGCGGTATATTTAAACACAAGGAATAAATACGCCAGCACACGCACACACACACAAACACACAAAGTAGCACACACCCACACACACCAGGAAAGTATTTGTGACTAAGGTGCACAGATGACTAAACCTACTCATGGATCCACTAGGCCAGGCCAAATGTGGAGATCATGCGGACTAAGTTTTCACAAGACTGGGAATTTCTCGGAAGAAGCGATTTGCGGTGATCTCACACCACTCCCCATCAGGTCGCTTGCATCCCGTTATGTGTATTCGAGAACAAGGTTTTATGTAGGAGTTTGTATTATTGGTGATTTCTTCCAGAATACTTTCACATAAACTGCTGTTTTCTTCTCATCAGACGAGTTTCAGAAAGACCTAGCTTCCTTACCTTTTAAGATGTTTACATCCCATACCATAGGCCAGTGGATAATTTTTATGATACCTTTTCGAGAGAAATACCGGGTTTTATATTATTATTTTCTCCAAAGACGAAATCCATCGTTGGGACTATATTCTTGACTAGGTTGGAGAGGGCTGATTTAGCGAGCATCATACAAATCATTTTAGGGCTTAATTTTGGATTATGTCTTATTTTTCCATGGGAACTAAGTTAATAATAGTTCCTTATTAGTGGTTAATTGAAAGATACGGGAAAATAGTCTTTGCCCTATGCAAATGACTATGAAAATTAGGAATTATTAATGTCACCATCTTGAACAAGCAAAAAACACAAAGGCTACGAAGAATGACTTTTATTCCTATCTGCTATTTATATCTTGTTCACAATATTATTGAAACACTAGAATTAATGGTAAGGAGACTGTGGGGATTTTCTACACATTTTTAGTGGAAGCCCTGCTGTTTTTCGGGATATGCTTATAAGAGAGAACAGACACTAGTCAGAAACAGTTGCACAAGAGACTCCTCATCACTCATGGCCCATTTGTGCAAGTCAAAGTGAGAGACACGGAAGTAGCTCTGACCTTTAGGTTTCCTGCGGACTTTTTACATCCTCATCATGTCTGTAGTTTCTGTTGTTTTACAGTGTTATGCACCACAATGCATAGCAGGTGTGTAGGTCCTGCTACAGTTGGTCTACAGCCAAACAGGGGAAAATCCTGTATTAACTGACATAAGAAAAATGCTGCCCATAAAATTTATACAATGTGACAGTTGCGGTTAATATCCACAGTACAGCAATTTGATTGTTATTTAATTATTTTAATTAGTCAGGCAATCAAGCTAAAAAAAAAGTTTCTAATCACTTATATGAATTCAAACTGGAGTAAGAATTAACTTTTAGTAAAACATTCCCAGGCGCTCATTTACTGATATTATTTAAATTGACTCAACAAAAAAAAATCTAAGAATAAGAATTACAGTAAAGTTTGTTCAAAGGGCTTAGGCTCCTTCATTATCTTTAGAGATGAGTGCTTGCTTCCAGACACGCTGTCTCTCCTTTCAAGCACACTGCCTGCAAATATCAGCGAGATGTTCATCTCTCGTCTCATCTCAAAAGCCAGTGAAAAGTTTTCCGGAGAACCGGTCCACCTGTCCTCGTGCTTAACCTCAGACTAGTCATCGTCTACCAAAAGCAGCTTTCGATAGCTGAAGACAGAGTGAAAGAATGAATAACGTCTTTGCTCAAAACATCGAGGAAGAAAATATGCTAATGTCACAGCAGATGTAAGGTGGGATAAGCTGTTTCCAAAACATTTCCCATGCGAAATCATACATTTATTAAATACATATTTTAAGTAGGATTACTACGGTAAATCACCTCTTAAGATTCCACTTAATTTTAACACTATAATAAAAATATAAAAAGACACTACCAAAGGTATAATCAGTCTTGTCTTTCGTTTCCTTTCAAAAAGAGCTTAGTGTTATTTACATCACCACTTGTAAATTATTGTTTCTGTGCAATTTACTACTGGTGCTGAAAATAATGAAAACGAGAGAGACAATGGGGACAATATTCTTCATCTGTCTGTTACATGCAGGTCAAAGTCAAGGTATTCAAGACATAACGATAGTGTTTGTTAATACTGAATCAAACATTAATGGTGTGGGTTTCTTAAAATTAACTTAAATCAATTGGATTAATCTGAGAATGCAAACCATGTAGGCATTTGCAACAATCTGAGCAATGAGGTCAACTTAATTAAGATCCTCCTTTTTGTTTTGATTTTTTTGCGCCAGGCTCAATCATCAATTAAGGACTGCTTTAGCTCTGCAAACATTACACATTAGAGTGTAACATAACATTTAATGTAAGTAAGTGATAATAGACCATGTCTTTTCCTTTAATAACTGTGACATCATGGAGTTACAAACATTAGAATCCGCCAAAGATTTCTTGCAGACAACAAATGCAGGATTATATTTGACACATAATGCTTCAGGAGGGAGAGCTGTACTGTCAAAGAAAATGCCATTATACAAAAAAAGTGAGCTCTTTGCTTTGTCTCATACAAAAATCTAAAGCAGGGAGAAGGTACAATACATAAAACATCATGATGAAATCTCCCAAACTACCAAACATACTTTGAAACAGGTTATTGAACTTGCATCAGACATATACTTATAGAAAAAGAAAAGAGTATAGTCAGTAGAAATGTGGCGTTTAACATCGGCAAAACCAAAACAAAGAAAAAAAAAGAACTAGAAGGCAGACAAGGCTGAAATCTTTCAAATCTTGACATAAATAAATTCACAATAATTGCTTGATAGAATAGTATTTCATCTCGTAATTTACTAATTTTCTATTAAAATAATTTTTTACTTTTAACTCACAATGATCAGGGGTTGATGTGTGTCTAGTGGAGACGCTCTGGTCCACTTCATCCTGATCCCCACACCTGTGTTGACACAAATCACATTCTCTCGTCCTAAGGGAGATAATTTAATAACTCTACACAAGAACTAATCAGCTAGCATGTGACCTGTAATTACATCTTTATTTACATAAGTGGTATGTGCTGGAAAAAACGTTTTAGTCATTGTTTATAAAATATTGTCTGAATGTTTGACATCTTAGGTCAAAGGCAAGAGACATTGAATCAATCCTTTTGTTTGTTTCAAAAGCTGTTTGAATGGCGACTACAGGAATTTTACTGTGACCCTTCAAGGGGCTACACCTCCAAGTTAAGGCTGCCCAAGAACTTTTATATATTTATAAACATATCAGCAAAGTACCCCGTCAAATAGTGAAAAATGAAAATAAAAGTATAAGCAAAGATACTTTCCTGGCTTTCTGGATCAGCTTAGTGTTCTTTTTGCACTCCGAGTTTGCTAAAGTAGTTTTTTATCTTGCTTAGCTTCATAGCGGTCGCAATGTATTTGTGCGTTGGGTGTGAGGGTCAGCATTGATGTGCTCCTTGCGGAGACGCTCTGGTTCACCTCATGCTGACCCTCACACCCAACAAGCAAGCAAGAGAAATGATGGTTATTTCATGTGTGTGTGTGTGTGCGCAGTGATGTAGGGACGAATGAGGCAGCCGAGGAGGAAAGAAAGTGATTGAGGTTCAGTCAGTATGTAGTTTGATCCCCTTCCTTAAAGCTGAGCATCTTCCTATGCCATGGGTGTGTGTGTGTGGGCTTGTGTGTGAGCTTGTGTATGTGTGCTTGTTTGTGTGTGTGCGTATGCTTGTGTGTGTGTGTGTGCTTGTTTGTGTGTGTGTGAACTTGGCTTGTTTGTTTGTGTGTGTGCTTGTTTGTGTGTGTGCTTGTTTGTGTGTGTGTGTGTGTGCTTGTGTGTGTGCCTGTGGATGTGTACCATGTGCTAAAATTGATAGCTCTACAAAGAACCTATAATGACACTGGCATTAAAAGATTTGTGAGCTTTACTATTTTCAGTAAAAGCCACTTTTGTTTAGGTTTGCACAAGAGTTTACACAAATCTGGTTTCTGTCTAACTTGCTCACATTGGTTACATTATTACATACATTACATACTCAGTTTTTTTTTTTCACTGAACGTGTATGAATTTGTGTGCCTTTTGCTGCAATATTTTAATTTTGGTATAATAAAGTCATTAGAAAAACTAGGATTTTTAATGAAGGATCACTTCATTATATGTTCAACAAGAGACGCCATTCTGAATGAACACCCATCAAGAATGAATGAATAAACGATTTAAAATTCTTAGAGCAGGAAATACATACCTTTGCTCGTAAAATTAAGGGTTGGTTGGATGGTCGGACAAAAAAAGTATAGACTATAAAGGACAGACTTAAGTGCAGGGTGGGCAGAAAGGAATAGTAAAAGGTATCAACTTTTTAAATTTTGATTTTGAAGTAATAATCATAAACTCAAATTCAAATTGAGCAAATTTGAAATATACTCCAGCCTGATACTATTATAAGGTACTAAAAGTTAACATACAAATTGATAATAAAAAAACTGTAAATTATCAAGATGCCATATTTTTGTTAGGTCGTAGGCGAAAGAAATGTTAAATTTCTTAGAATTAATCACTGTTATTCGGACACACGTTCACACGGGCAGCCAAGCACGCATATACCAATGTGCGCTATGTTGGAGATTGTTAACTTTGCTCAGTGATTTATTTCTTAACCTGCTCTTCCCTTCATACTTTGACCCCTAGAACCAAACTTAAACCACAAAACTGAAACTGGAGATAAACTGTGCTTTAGATTGCTGTTAATAATACAAAGATTGAAAAGCACTAACCTTGCTGGCGCAGCGTTAAAAGAGCAAAAATAAAAATATGAATTCTGTTATTTCTGACAAGTGCACAGGTAAGTTCTATCCAGATAAATAAATCTTACGACCTTATGTTTACAGTGTGTTCTCTGCTTTTCTGTTTGCCTGCCTGTCTGTGTGTGATAAAAGAATAAGCAAAAAGGGAGATACCTTATGAGTGTGCAGAAGAGTGAATGAATGAAGGAACAGAGCTGCCGGACATAGAACCTGATAGCGACCGACTAGTAGGCAAGCATGGAGAATGTACTTAAAAAAGAACTTTTATTGAACTAATTGGTCTGATCCTGTATAAATGACTAATGAAACAACAGCAACAACCAACACCATTAACATCTTTAAAGAACAGAGTGTGGAATGTGAAACTTGTCATCCATTCTCACACTGCCTATCTCCTGAATCTCTTCCTCAACACTTTAGCAAGTCTGGTAAGACAATATTCCATCTTACTCTAGCCGTCTACAATGCATAAACTCACTCAAACCTTTGAGCTTCTAACCCTAGAGCTTTCCTCTACCCTGTCTTTCCATTTCTCTATGCGAGTGCTCTCGGTCGCAGCATCTCTGAACTGCAACTAGTAATGGGTTTACATTTGCTGACCTTTCCCTGACCTTTTGCGACCGCTTTGACTGCAATGGAACATTGAAAATACTTCCTGATTGTCATTTCCAGTCGCAGCCAGCGTTACTAATGTCACGTGACCACTGTACAGTCAGGCAACATGATGCTGCAGTCTTGTACTAAGTGCGGACGACAATGTGTGCACGTGTGAACATTTAATTAACCCTTATACTTTATATATATATTAAACTTCTTAATCGCACATGTACGCGAACCCATCATCAGACATATATGCACGAACACACACTATGGAAAAATTATTTTTAATTAAAAATTAATTTTAATCTGAAAGTCACAAGATCTTGACAAGCACAAAGTAAACACTTGTTTACATTATAGGTAAACCTCTCTTCCCACTAAACTTGAGAGACACGACCTTTACATGAAACTGGAGATAACCACAACCTTTTCACAAATGGGCTCCACCTGATTCTAAATAATTAAAGCCAAAATCCAAACTGTAAGAATCATTTATAATCTGAAATGATCGGTCAGTCCATAATTAAAACCGCCTACCTGGATATTTACAGAAAGGATGCTTTGTTCAGTTGTCCACTACTGGAAAAAAATCGTTCCAACTCTGAGGAAAATATCAAAATTCACTCGTATAATATAAGAAAGCAAAATCAAAAAATTAAATTTTTGACGGGGGAAAGAAGCACAGTGATGGCACATTCTCTTGGTTTGTCTTGTAAAGGTGTTCTTACATTTTTATAATGAAAGAAGTACAGGCGAATACCGTTTCCTTGGGAGATTCTAGGATTCTTCTTCTGCAATGATCATGATTTGAAACACAGACATAATGTGGTTAATCTGCAATCAAATATACACGGAAACTGAAACTGATGATGGCTGGCTGATTGGATGAACTCTGGGATACTGTGATAATTGCCCTGTTATAACTTCATTGACAGTTGAGGACAACAACTAGACCTTAGTGAGAACATCACCATGAACACCTTTAAGCTTAGCTGTGCATTTGTGTTTCTTCTCACACTGATGAAAGGAGCGCTTTTTCTGACGTGTAAGAAGATTGACTACTACAATCTTATTTTCTTGACAGATTTTTAAAAATTAATTTTAATAATGAAAGTATTCCAGATCATTATTTACTCTTATCGAAGATGATTGACGTGGAAAAGCTTGCGAAGAATTCGAAACTTGATTTTAAAATGAAATTATTAAAATGATAAGATTTAATAACATTCTGACACAAAAGATTATTAATGGTATTAAGTCTTGTTTTTTCTTTAAAGTGTTCAGATTTTTTAACTTAAATGCATGTGGTATTTATGGCTAGTCAACAGTCATCTGTATATCGAGTCTCCATAGACATAAAATACAAGAGATTTTGTGAAATTCAAACGCTCGATGGTAACATTCCTTCATAGATAGGGCACAAATATATTCTAAAGGAACTTTCCATACTCTCACTCTTCTTGGGATATCACATATTAAAATGAACATCTTTACAATTTACATTCAATGAAGCATTCCATATATTCTTTGTGGATCTTGAAACTTTTTGAAGAAAGAATCTTTTTTTTTTTTTAGGTGGGTTTTCTGACTTTACCGAAAGCCTGAGGAAAGAAGAAAAAAGTTCTATCAATATTAACTACACCATCAACATTACGGCAAGTCCTGATGTTACAGACACACTTAACACTGATTATCAGGTTTGTGAAGGAAACTCTGTGAGCAATCCATGTGTATTTATTTACGGCAAAAACTATATCACCGAGTTTAAGAAGGATAGGAGTGGGAGGACAGGAGTCACCTGCTACTGGGAACAACGACACGTGAGCAGCTCTGTGGTGGCTTTAGACATCTACATCTCTCAGGTCGTCACCAGGTCATTGAGTGCGATGATATTCTCCACTGGCAGAGGTGGGCTACCCAAACCTACCCGACTGATACGTGTTGAGGTGTTGTGTGAGTAATAATTTCAAACATTCAACTATGTTATGTTGTTTATTTAAAGGTGTTGTAGAGGTTGTTAAGTTGGTGATAAGGCTGTGGCATGCTGTGACGTCAGCGAGGAAGAGGAAGTGTCGATTACTGAAATAAGAACGAGACATGGACAACATAGGAATGACGGAAGGCTAAACAACAAGACTGACGACTAATTAAAAAAAAAATAGAAAAAAAGCAAAGAGAAATCAAGTAATCAGAACTAACGGTATCGTGATTCTTCACACAAAGACAGGAGAGTTTAAAGATGAACAAGCATTGTGTGGATTGTTGTGATGAATAATACCAGTGAAGTGTCATATTGATGCTGGCCTCGTTCTTTCTCAGCTGAAACTTGTCCTTTGTAGGTTACGCTTATACACATGCTTTTGTTCGAGTGCCTAAACTGCATTCAACCTTTATTCCTAAATTAAATAATTAATCAAGCATATTGATCACACTATTTATACCAAAATTGGACCTAAATAAATTAACAGTACCAAAAATGTTACTTTAATAATTTATCGACATAATAATCATCCCAATAATTATTCACATGTACAAATCTTTACTTAGAATAGCTGAGTGGTTGCTGGAGCTTCCGTAAATTTGAGGTGCATAGATTATAGAAAAGCATATACACACGATAATGGTTTGTTATTATATTCCCCTTGTCATATTTTTCTGTTGTGTGTGTGTGTGCAGACCCACCCAGTGTCAAGAGTCTGACTGTGGACGGGGGCGATAATGTCATCATCGATGAGGGCAGAGAGGTCAATGTTTCCTGCTTCTTTGAGAAGGGCAATCCTCCAGCTCACTTCTATTTGCTGGATAAACATGGAACGAAGCTGAATTCCTCTAGTTCTGGACACCTTAGCTACTCTCTTACTGCCCGGTGTGAAGACGACTGGCCAGTCGTCAGGTGTGAAGGCAACGGGTCGCAGCATAATAGATCCGTGACAATCCTCGTCAAGTGTAAGTAAACAAACTTAATGTTTATTAGTATTTTACACAGTCATGGGCTACTCATCCTGCATTCGTATGAGCTTGGAAATGTGTGAGAGATCCCGTTTATGTACAAGGCTTTGTGAAAATAGTTCTAAGGAGGGTTGCCTTTGTGTGTCTTCGATTGTGTACGTTTGTATTTGTGTTTGCTATTGAGTGTAATTTTCTTCCTCTAAAATTCGAACTAATGGACCTTTGAATTTTGTGTAAAAGAAAAGAGTAGAGCTTTTAAGGGCTGTATGTCGACAGAGTTTTGTCACATAAATAAATTTATGGTTGATACACACATTACTTTAGCGGCTGCTAAAGTAAGCTGACGTCAGCAGTGTATTATATACAGCCCAGTCAGAAAGTTGAGCATTTAAAATATTTCAGAAATAAAAATGTAATTATTATATCCATTTACTTACAATGCACAAGGTATTTTTTATTGTGTTCCGATATTAAGGAATATTTTTACTACCATGCTGGCTGACTACTGCTGAAATAAATAGGTGTACATGTGCTCCGACGTATAATCTAAACACAGGAACTACGATTCTCGTTCTACTAGCAACAGTAGTTCTACCGCTCGCACAAACAATACATTCTTAGGTAATAGATAATAGTAGCCGACATATCAGCACACCGTAAAATAATATACATGTACTTTAAAAGTACACTTAAAAAGAGGGCGAGATGCAACAAAATATTTTCTTGCCTTGACTTACGTTCTTTAAACGTTCTTTGGTGAACAATTTTAGTAGTCTCGACAATTTCCATTTGTCTAATATCTAGGATGATAACCTTCATATACCTGAAGTTGATTTTTTTATATTTTGATCATCTGCCTGGAATAGAGTAACTTGAATAGACCATCAGAGAGAGCGAGGTACGTACCGCAGTACGAAATATTGAATGTAAGATTTAACCATTGGCTAGAAGAAAACAAGCTTTTACCTGAAACCGAAGCAGGCTTTAGAAAGGGCTACTCAACAACAGACTCATTGTATGAGCGATTAAAAGGTAGCTCAGTAAACCAGCCAAACTGTATGCGTGTTTTCTGGACTTCAAAAGGGCGTATGACTCTGTCCATGCAACATTACTGAGAGCACTTTAATTAATTCTAAAACATCTCAACTATTTACTAAAGCAATAATATGAATGTAGGATTCTCTAAAAGCGTGTATTCGAACGAATAACTAACTCACTGAATTTCTTTTCATTGCCCTCGAGGCTTCCGACAAGGATGTAGCTAGCCCCAAATTATTCTCACTTACTATAAACGAAAAAACTGAGAAAATATTTCCTGATGGCAAACATGGTGTTCAAATGTACCCCGGTTTCGCAGAAATAAAAATGTTCTCGCTCCAGAGCTATACTTTGAACATGTAAATGTAAAATGCTTAGGGATGCTTTCGTTTGTTTTCGATTGGGAGTCAGTGACATCAATATTCACAAGAACCGATTTATTTATAATCAGAACGCTCTTAACATACATGACTGTCCATTTTGTGTAGGATCCGCTGAGGATGAAACTCACCTTTTGTTTTATTGCCCACAGGACAATAATATTGGCCATAGGTTTCTTAAAAATGTTTCGAAAACAAAGTGCTTATTAAAACTCTTACATCTAAAAATGTAAACAATACTAAGCAATTATCTTGGTTTCTTTGCAAGTGTTTCAGTTTAAGAAGGGATAAAATAACTACTAATATGTGAAACGTGTCACTATGTAACACTTTTAGAACCTATATATGTAACGTTGCCTAAATGTTTGAGATATATATGTATATGAATGTTTATGTGTGCATGTCAATACGAACACGTGTATGTGTGAATATAGGGGAACGAGGCTCACCTTTTTATACTGGCAGTACTGGCCAGATGTTAATAAAGAATTCGAATTCTAGTTTGAGTACAAATAACTTAATCAGTGCTTTCATCTATGTCGTAATTGTTTGCTAACTGCTAATCAAATACTAAGACTGATTTTTATATTTCAAGAAATATTTAGGTAATATGTAAACGGTGATCGACACAACCGATTACAATCATCGAAATGATGTATTTAAATTATTTAATTTTAGGCAAAGAGAATGTTAACAATTTATCTGGAACAAAAACCTGAGTGAGCAAATAGAAAACTTGACTAGAAGCTGTATGCAGAGAAAGAAAACGGATATCATAATCTGAACAGCATATTAAATCACCAAAACGTTTCTAGTTCACATTTTAAGGCATTGCATAAATGGAAAGAAATGGTTAGTGTTTAAATGTTAATTCTAACACTGGATATATCTGAAAATTATTTATATTAATAAATAAATTCTTACCTAGACAGTGGCATTTTGCACGACATTATTTTTTTAAAAAAAGTACTTTTATAATTTAATGCATTTATCCTGAAACTTCAGATAAATGTTGTTGACAAAAATATACATTTTTATTATATAAGGAAATTTGGCAACAAAGTTGTCAGTTTTAAAATGGATTTACACCGTAATCACATTTCATAATGAAACAATTCAAATTGATTTATATTCTTAATACAAATTTCGTTAAGTTTGAAATAAGTAGTTGTATAAGTTGTAAGAAAGTGTGTTATTTCAACTGTCGCAGGTCGTCCTCAGTTTGTTGACAAGTCAACGAAAATTGTCAGCCCTGATGTTGACACTGTAACGTTTAATATCAAGGCTCACACCACAGCAGTCAATAGATGTCTCTTGACATCACTCACTTTACAACATAACAACACGAGGGAAGTGAACTGCATCCTTACTGGGGATCCACCTGACCTCGTCCTGAGTCTTCAGCTCGTAAAAGACAGTTTCCGTGGAAACTGGGCATTAACACTAAGCAATGACTGGGGTTCTTCCAACACAACTTTCATTGTCTTAGATGAGTCAAGTAAGTACACGATTTAAAAAATATCTATTACTAAGGAATCCTTTTGGCCAGTTGTTTAGGTTAACGAAAGAGATTATAGTCATAAGTTAGAAAAGTCAAGGTTAGTAAAAGTAAGAAAATCATGTGTTTTTTCATACAGTCGAGGTATATATGTGCATTTGTTTTGTTGTGCAATATTTAGCACTGTGGACGGTTAAAAGGTACAGTTAAGACCTGTAAGGCTATACTTAATTACTGTTATTTTTATAATTTTAATAATTGCTAATATCAGTAATGGTATCTCAACAATAACGCAAAATTAAGAATACGTCTGCATGTACTCTCTTGACTGCACCGATGCATTCACATTCAATAATACATTTGTATCATCCTAAATCTGTGGATTTAACTTCTCATTAATTGGCGATGAAAATGTTTGTGTGTATGTGTGTGTGTGGGGGGGGGGAGTGGGCGATTATGCATGTTTTATACAGTATAAATATAAATTATGGAAGCATAAAAGCCGATATGCATAAGCAAAACAAAGAAATGGGTAAATATTTCGTCAAATACCCTTGACTTAAAAATAATAATTATCAATAATCAACTTACAAATTAAACGTTCTTGGTTTACTATTTGAGATATGTACTCCACTTGTATTTTTTACATCATCATCTTAATAACTGTCACCTTTGAAACATGATAGATGATTAATTTTTACATTTACTGTAGTTTAAAAAATGTGTTCTTGGTACTTAACGCTACTAAAAAAATAGCTGTTTCTGTTTTGTTGTTGATTTTTTAATAGTGTGAGCATATTGACAGAATATAGTCTGACTAAATACATCTGTAATGTTAAACTACCAATGTCAATGTACATGAAAAAATGACATGTATCAGGAAATTGAATTCTTTTGCTGTTTCAGCACCAGAGCTAACTTCAGGGAGGACAATAAACATCGAACTCGTGTGCGGCATTGTGGCTGCTGTAGCTTTGATGGCTGTTGCTGGTATTTGTGCCTTTAGAAAGGTCAAAGTGCAAAGATATGGTACGATTTTAAAAAGAGGTAATGGAAGGAATGACGTTCTTTATAAATGACATTAAATGTAGCCAATAAGATGGCTCTAATAATACCTGAATATTGTTAGTTTTGTAATTTTAAGAAGTAAACACACACAGTTTTGTTTAAATTAGCACTAGCTAACTTTTTAAATATTTTGTTGTTTCGATTTCTGTCTTTGTTTGTAATTACTGTATGTATACATTTTGAAATGACAGAGTCACCAGCTCTGTTTTGTTTTTGTGATTTAGATAAAATTAGGGGGAGGGGCAGCGAAGAAGTAGTGGAGAACCCCAGAGAAAATCCGACTTGCTTTATGTATCTAAAGTGCGATATCAGACGAGTTCGTATTAAACTGTTGCTCAATGCACATCATCAAGTACGATCTATGCGCCCCAGAGTTAAATGAAGAGAAACTTAACCCTCCCTGTTCCCAACGAGCTATAAGCGTGTTTACTATAGTTTATATAAGTCACCGCATAGTATGAACACCGACAGACATATTGGATGTTTGTTTGTACGCGTCCATGATATGAGAAACGGAAAACGCCAACGACATTATTCTTTGGTGAGTACATTTAATTTTCATGGTATCTATTTCAAAAATAATTAACATCTAGACTTATCAATGAAGTCTTGAATATGTTTTTCCAAAAACTGTTTTTTTCTCAAATAAATCATGTATCTAGGTATTTTAATCAACTAATAAAGCTGTGAAAATTTCTTGGCATATGAAATACATAGGTTTGCTCCTAATATGGTTACTTGATTGAATAGTTTGTTGGTAGAAAATGACGACCTTCAGCTCGAGGCAATTCACACTACAAAGTGAGAGAGATGATAGAAGAGAAGGAAACAAGACTTCCTGAAATAAAGTCGGAGGGCAGAGTGGCATAGAGGTGAGATTGTGACCCTTGGAGTTTCAGTTCTCAGTGAAGTGACAATCGAGGTTTTAACTGTATGATACCAAAGACTTCCTGTTTAATTCCGCTCAAAAGATTTACATTTTGATATTCCCAATACAAATTCTCAGAAATACAGATTTGAAAATGGTCCGGTGAACATTTTATCAAGTTTCTTATCTTTACTGCATCTTTTTTACATTAAATTTTATTAAGATGATTCCTTTTTTCTGGCGAAATGTTTGCAGGAGTGGACAGAAGAATAAAGAAATTAACGACGGATTTGCCTTACAGACAAATGGAAGGGGTCAGCCTTAAATATATATATATCTATAACATTTATATAAAAGATGTAAAGAGTTCACGAATAGTACACATAAGGTACACAGAATTTAAAGCGAATAAAAACTAAAAGCCTACAGTGTGTTGTTTACTAAAACTTTCAAAAGTACTATCAGATGTGAAGATAAAAAGGTTTTACTTTTGACTGAGAGATACTGAGAGATACTGAGAGATACTGAGTGCGAAACTGAATTGCTATTTCTGTAGTAAAATAAAAGTCTGTTCTATGGAATCATAACTTACTTTCTCAGCAACAGAAAGACCACTGTTTGTGAGAAGGATTTCCTGAGAAAGTTTGTTTCCTTGTGTTAACACCGGCCTAAGAGACTTTAGACGAGGATCATAATATTCAGCGTGACTGGTAAGTACACACTTAATCCACGGCGGATATGACTAGTCAACCCTCGTATATGATCCTTACAGTACGATTCCTGGCCACAGATAACGAGTATAATACACAACCTTATTAGTCAAGTCACACAAAGCTTTGTTATAGTAAGAACAATTATAACGTGGCCATCTACATTTATTTTATTCTTCGTTTACTACGGTTGTTTATTCATTTCTAGCTCATATGTTGTTTGTTTTCCTGTCCCTTTTGCAAACTGAGAGGTATGTTTCCAAACCCTTCTATCTCTGTCAAAGGCACGATACTAAAGGTAGTCTAAGAGGTTACATTTCTTGGGGTCATCTTTGACCTTAAACTGTCCTTTCTACCTAATATTAAATCTATACGACTTTCATGCCAAAAAGCTTTGGATATTCTCAGAGTAGTTGGCCATGTCAGCTGGGGGCTGATCGCACGGTCCTGCTACGTCTGTATCGTGCCCTGGTCCGCTCCAAGCTAGACTACGGATCCATTATCTATGGCTCTGCTCGAGAGTCCTACCTTAAAATTCTCGATTCAATTCATCATCAAGGGCTCCGCATCTGTTTGGGTGCCTTCCGCACCACTCCTGTACAAAGTTTGTACGCAGAAGCTGGTGAGCCTCCACTTTCTCTCCGTCGTTTGAAACTCATGCTATCCTATGTCTGTCTTTTGAAAGCTCATCCTGGAAACCCTGCGTACCGTTCTGGTTTGGACCTCATCGTGCTGTCCTGTATGCCAAGGAGCAAGAGCCATTATCACTCCGTGTTGCATCTCACCTACAACCTGCAGGTGTAAGTATTTAACAGGTAGAGCCTCTCCCTCTAGTAACAGCCCCTCCTTGGACCCTTCCTGTTCCAGAGATCCGCTTAGATCTTACAACTTTCAAAAAAGGGGAAACTAGAGACCCCATTTACCTCCAACACTTTCGTAAACTTATTTCTGATTATCCTGAATTCAGTTCAGTTTATACAGATGGCTCCAAAATCCCAAGTGGTCGCCCAACCACAACGGGCTGCTTCAGTCCGATTGGCAGACGAAAGTTCTATCTTTACAGCAGAACTCTATGCTATCTTGCTTGCCTTGCAGCATGCTCACCGCTCTTCGGAGCATAACTTTCTGATAATTTCAGACTCCCTTTCTGCCCTCCAAGCTCGTATCTCAAATGATTCTGACCACCCCTTGTGGTCAAGATTCATAAAATCCATGCAACACTTATTCAACGAAATAAGGACATTGTTTTTATGTGGGCTCCTAGCCATTCTGGTATTCCAGGCAATGTTCGAGCAGACTCGGCTTCCAAGGCTGCATGTCAGTCCCCTGGTAAAATACAGTTTCTCATCTCATCTAACAGCAAAACTTTCTTTTCAACCTACATTCTGATTTTATGGCAAGACCACTGGAACACCTTCCGTCAAAATAAATTATTCACCACTCTTCCCTGTCTTTCTGACCACCCACCTTTGTGCCAAACCACAAGGCGGGAGGAGGTAGTCCTTACAAGACTAAAGATAGGACACATATGCCACGTAAGGATACCTCTTGCGAGGGGAACTACCACCAGGTTGCCCCTGGTGTAAGGGATATCTTAACGTTTTACACCTACTGTTTATCTGTCCAGAGCTCGAGACCATCCGACTACAGTTTTTTTTTTACAACAAATTCATTATACAGGTAGTCCTCGACTTACGACGGTGATCCGTTCTTAACGCGGCGTCGTAAACCGAATTTCGACGTAAGTCGGATCATACGTTCATACAGTACTGTACCATAATAACAGTACAGTACTGCAAACACTTAGCCTATCCAAACACGTATCCTAACACAGTACCCTACATCATTATCAATAAACATAAGTACAGTAAGATATCGTGCAGTGCAGTACACTTTGTTGTCACTGTCGCTTTCATAGGAACAGATCCTGTCACGTGTTCAAGGATGCGAACTTAATCCTTGATAATCGTAGCGACAGTCGAACGACTAAGTCCTAATGACCTGCTTATTTCTGTTGCTGTTTCCCCTTCTCAGTATGCCTTATGACTTCCGCCGCACGTGGAATGAGGATCACGTACAGTTCGACTTACGACGCTAAACCTCGTAAGTCGGAATGAGCGTCGCTTACAGCGTCGTAACCACGAAACGACGTAACTCGAGACCGTCGTAACCCGAGGACTACCTGTATGTCTTATTTAGGTCAGTCCCATCGGCAGCTATTTGTGGCTTTTTAAAAAGGATAGGACTTTTTCAACAAATCTAAGCTCTTACAGCCTGATATATCTCATTTAATTTCTGGTGTGTTGGCGGCCTTTTTGGGCTCCACCCCCCTTTTACACTAAACTTTTTCTTTAACATTTAGTTCACTCATTATCTTGGTCTGTTTTTAAGATAAATAACTGGAGAAGATTTACCTCGAAACTTTTAAATGTGAAAATTACTTTTACTGCCATGATATAGCCTTAGTTGTTGGCATGGCATAAAATACCAAAAAACAAACAATTCCTGTCCCTCGTATGCTGTCCATGTTTTGTTCTTATTCTTAAGCGCTAAGAGCATGCTCCTTAGGGGTATGAGTATGCGCTTTACTAATTTAGTATTTTTTTATGATTATGATGATTATGATTATTATTATTATTCTCTCATGTAACAGAACCGACACTTCGTATCAATGTCTCGGCAAACAAGAACCATAGAAGGACCTATTTGAAGCTATTTGGAAACCATATCAAAAATTAGTAATATAAGCACAGTTAGTGGAAGCTAGGATGTTCTTTTTCATCTCTTCTCCTCGTCTTTCCTCTTTATTCTTTTCCCCCCTTCTATACTGAATGAATGCAGTAATCAATGTATAAATGTCATATATGTTGTATTATTGGAAAATTAAAAAAAATATATAAAAAATTAAAAAAAAGAACCATAGAAGTCCACTTATGCGTGAGACTCTGGGCAGAGGAAGGTGGCACGTTTCACTGGTTAAATATATTTTTGTGAATACTAAAGAAACTGTTATAAAAGGCCCGGTACATAAAACTCGATACACGAAGACATGAAGTCTGGTATAGTTCTAACATTTAACTTTCAACGTAAGAAATAATGGACTTTCAGAAAATTAACAACTAAATGTTTCAATACAAAATTTCTTAAAACAGTTGTTAAGTTTTTTTAAATTTAGCTTTTTTAGTATTGTATTAATAAATAAAATTCAATGCTTATTGCAATATTTTAGTACATATTTCTTTTTTATCTTGTTATAGCTTTATTTATATACTTTAAAAATATAGTCACCAGCTCGAATTTGGTTTTGTGAATGATATAAAACTAGGAGGAAGAAGCGGAGGATAATCCCAAAAGTTATCCGACCTTCTTCATATGCGTCTAAAGTGTGACCGCATAGTTTATAAGTATAAACATGGTATAAACACCGAGATAACCAGTGAGTACTGCAAGTAATTACATGGAGAGAGAAGTGCTAACCTTGTTGGTGCTGTATTAAAAGAACGAATAAGATTTTAAAATTTAGTTATTTTCAAACTAACCAGACTAGTTCTACCCATAGTAAGAATAGTATGATCTTTTTCTTTCTTATCCTTATTCTTTTTTTTCTGTCGACTTGTCTGTGCATTATAAAAGAATAAACGACCGGGAAAAGTGATGTAGTAATAAGCAGAATAAAATGAATTATAAAGAATATGACTTCTCTGATATAGGGATTGGTGATAATAGACTGGTAGCAAAGCATGAAGGCATGAACCGTTTTTATTATTTGCATTAAACATTCTGTAAAGAGTAAAAGCACAACAAAACGATGAAGTAGCTTAGACCAAGATATTTAAAAATAAAGTAAGAAAGTTTTGACTCTAGGGTGACAAATGTTTTATGAAGAACTGGCTTCCTTGTATAAAGAGATAAAAGCTTAAGTCTTATGCAGAGACATTTTTAACATAAACTTTGGTAAAGTGTCTGTTTCCATGTGCAAATACAACTACAGACACTTATGTTCATGGGCATTTAAAAACTTGTCTTTATGCATAGATTATTTTAACACACACACATACATATACTGATATAATGAAATGAGGAACTTACCTTACGCGTTGATTTTTACTGTAGAATTGTTTGTGTCGGTCTCATATGTTTATATGTATGATTGGCTCTATATTACACATATGTATTTCTCTAACAGGGGTATAGCAGGGTATTCTACTCGATGTAGTTGTGGTTTCTTTTTACACAGGGTGTGTGGACTCAAAGTGTTCTCCCCTACGAAAGTAGTACAGAGGTAAAAGGGTATTTGTCATCTTCTCTCACACTGCCAAGTGTACAAATCACAGGTTTTTTCAGACATTATTCAAACTTCATAGCAAAATTTCATTTCGAGATCGTATTTTTCTGTTGACTGACTTTCATTACAAGAGAAGTAGATATACATACTTATCATGTACCAATTTCCAGAACAAATTAAATTGTAATTATGTCAAACATTTTCAAAACTTAGCCAATGCTGTTCATATCTACAAAATGTACATGTCTTCAGTTTATCTCCCTTTTCTTGCAGGGCCTAATTCTGCTCTATCCACTGTTAATCAACAATTCTCCCTTTTCATTCAGAATGTGATGTCACCATGTTTACATCACTGTCACATACAAAACAGCATTTAAAATAAATCAGAGTAAAGGCCCCGTGACTTTGTGAACAAAGGATGGACCATCTGGATGTCAGAATGGACAACATGAAGTCTTCCATGGATTCCATGGAATGCTTAATACCCATGATATGTTATACAACATTACAAATGTTATAAAGAGGCTCTCAAAAGAATGTACCTTTGTATAATTTACCACTATTTCATAGCATATGACTGCATTTTGCTTTCTCCCACTCCAAACTATGCTTGTACATAGTTGAAATGCATTTCCTTGATTCATTTATCTGTTAATATTTGTCCATCTCTGTGCCAGATGTTAGTGACCAAAAAATAAACAGTCTAAAATTTCCAAAATGGATGTCATGTTTTAGGTGAACCATGCTATCTCTGACTCTTTATTTCAGCAAAAAAAGAAAATTTCCGTCCTGATTCGTCTGTTTTCTTCTCCTGTTTTTTCTCTGAGCATTTAGAGATCCAGTCCTGGATTTCTAGGCCTTAATATTGATAATGATGATAATGATGATAATAATAACAATAACAACAATGATAAAAACAATAATAATACAGCAAATTTGTATGGTGCCCTATCCAGGTCCTATGGATAGACTCATGAACCTTTACAAAAAATCCCAAACAACAACAGACACGGACCTACGCAACATAGGCAATGTTCAGAAAATGCCAGATGATATTGTGATATCTAACAAGAATCTGCTAGGGTATGCAAATCATTTGAAAAACTGTGATCAAGGCTGCAAATGTTTCTGTCCACATACAAACCCCCTTTCTCTCTGAGTCTTACACTTGCTCATTTTTTTTTCATTCCAAAGCAAAGAAACATGCGTTTAGTACTTTACTGTCAGCTTATTTAATTGATTTAGCTGTAATGAATAGAAACATTAAGAAAATGGGAAAGAAAAGGAAAAATTTTTAATGGGTCAAGATGGAGTTATCAAACTGTAAAATAGTTACATAAATACAAACTCTATTTCGTGGAAACAGCGCATGCCTTTATTCTATGCACACGTAATTATTGTTTTAATTAAACTTTTAGGCCTACAGATGGGAGCAGTGATCCGTACGAAAATGTAAGAGGAAACTTACCAAGTAAGTCATTTTTGTAAATATAATATTTAGATTAACATTTTTTAGTTATCAGCTTTGTTTAGTACCGTTTTCACTTTTACTTTTAAAAAAGTGTAGTAAACAAAAAGGGAACAACAACCTGGTTTGATAGACTGAGTGAAACTATCCAGTCGTCTCAGCTGAAAGTTCCATGTCCATCCAGCTCTGATACTATGTGATATGCAAATGATGCTCGTATGCTAGTATCCTTCATCGGCGTAGGCGTAATACAACAACTCTGAAAACAGCGGTTAAGTCAATTATTGTAATTTAGCTTTTCATTATTGTATAAATAAATAAAATGTAGTTATTATTGTAATATTTTAGTTGATATTTCTATTTTACATGTTAAAGCTGTATTTATACACGTTGAAAAAAAATGAAGTCACCAGCTTCAATTTGGTTTTGTCAGTTAGATAAAATTAGGGGGCAGAAGTATCGGAGAATCCCAAAGGTTATCCGACCTGCTTTATGCGTCTAAAATGCAACAGGACAGGGGTTCATGTTAAAATAACTGCCGATTTTTTAAACATTTAATAGATAACGTAATGTAAGACCTATGTGCTGAAACAGAAGCCAAACTTTGACTGTTTCGCAAGAGCTATAAGCGTGTTTACTATAGTTTATAAACCGTATGAACACCGACAGACATACTGGATGTATGTACGCGTCAGTGGTATGAGGAACAAAATGCACAAAAGACAGTCTTCCTTGGTAGGTACAGTCAATTTTCATGGCATGTATCTATTTTTTAGGATAATTTATATCTAGACTTATTTATGAAGTCCTGAAATAATTTTTCCCCAACAATTTTTTTTCTTAACATAATTTAACTTAAACGTGTTAATAATAATAATTAATAATTAACTAATAAACGTGTAGATTTTTGGAGCAGAAATACAAAGGTTTGCTCTCATTATGGTTTGCTTGGTTCACTGGTTAGATTGTTGTTGTCAGGCAATGACCTTTAACACAAAGCAACTTACTCTTTAAAGGAAACCAGAGTTCCATGAAATGAAGCTGGAGAGCAGAGTGGCATAGAGAGCGTACCCCGAGGTGAGGTTGTGACCCACGGAATTTCAGTTCTCAAGGCAGTCCTGAAAATCGGGTGTTTAACCGTATGATACCAGAGGCTTTCTGTTTCGTTGTGCTCAAATGATTAAGATTTTGCTATTTCCAATACTAACATAAAGATGATTACAAATTTCAGATATATAAAAATTATGGACCCATGTGAATTTCATTAGGCATATATTTCGCATCTTTACTGCATTTATTTTACAACACTAAATTTTATTGATATAAATCCTGCACGTGCTAGTATAAAACAGTTTGGCTAACGTTATATATATGACATAATACATACGTTAGTGGCCTAGACATAATGAATTTCCGAACAAGTATGTAGTAGTGGACATGAGAATGAATGAGGTAACCACGGAAAGAGGGAGTTGCTTGACAGACAAATGGAAAATGGCAGCCTTCTATATAATATACAAAATTTATCTACATGTATAAGGAATAAAAGGTATATATTTATAGATAACATACATAGATTTAGAGTACGCATAAGAGAACAACATAGAATAAGACGGATGCCCAACCTTCGGCAAGTTATTTTAATAACCAGACACAACAAAATTTTTAACGTCTTCATGATTCTGGCAAAGCTGCCACGTTCTGGCTAGAGAGATTTTATATCATGTCCAGAGCGGCCCTCGGGCAAAAAAAGGTTGGGCACTACTGGAATAGAAAAAAACGACAAGTCAATAGTGTGTTGTCTACAAACTCTTTTAGAAATACAGACAGAAAGTGCTTACTTTTTACTGAGAAAGACTTAAAACTCTAGTAAAATAAAAGCCTGGTCAATGTAATCAAACTTTACTTTTATCACCAACAGAGAGACCGCTGTTTCTCAGAAGAAATCCGGAAAAGTTTCCTTGAGTCAACACTCACTCAGGGGCGTTTAGAGAAGACTCATGGTGGAGAGGACTGTCTCTAGAACTGTTGGAGAAGCTGGTGAGTCACTCGTGAGTCTACACCTAATACATAGCGAATAAGATTAGTAAGCCTCGGACATTATTAGCATTACGATTGCTGGACACAGATAACACTTATGAAACCCAAGCCTCAGAAGTATGGTCATAGTAAGAACCTTTATTAATTACATTAGAGTTGCTCATCTAACGAACTCGAAACTAAGCTTCATTTGTATGAATTTCTTGGCAAACAATACCGTGAATGTGTGTTTGTGTGTGTGTGTGTGTGAGTGCGCCTATGTATGTTAGTGTGCTGGTGTGGGAATAGAATGGATTGTTTGACAGGCAGTGACATTGGCAGTACACAGGGATGTAAATTGTGTACATTACCGTTTATGTTATGTTTAACAGGAGACACCATTCTGTAATGGGATGTTGATGGACTGATCAACTCAGACCTAGTTAAACAATCACCAGTTCGCCCGTGCCACTGGAATAAAAACAAAATATTCTAATATATTCTATAATTTTCTGGAGGGAAAAGATTTTCCCAGCCACTGTACAGCATATTACAGACAAGCTAAAAGGCAATGAGAGGTTGATGCCGAGACCAATGGTCGTGATTACTGTTTTGTTGTAATGAACAATTTATAAATTGAAAGCAAGTGTCGAAGAGTATTTCACTGTTTGAAGTCTGACTGTTAAAAAACTGTTTGTGAATGGTAAAGGAACTCTTATATAAGTGTAAGATCTGGTACATGCAAGAAAGACAAATGAAGATGATCTGAGTACAGACCCATTGTTTTTTATGTTGAAAGTTTAATGCTAGAACTATACCAGAATTTATTGCTTAGCTTTAAAACACACAAACTGACATGATGGTATGTGGAACATATCTTACGAGTTGATTTTCAGAATAGCATTGTGTCGGTCCTGTATGTTTATATGTATGTTTACTTTTTTATTACACCTCTGTATTTCTGTAACAGGGGGAGTACATGACATCCAACTAGATGTAGTTGTGGTTTCATTTACAGGGTGTGTGGACACAAAGTGTTCTCCCTCTATTAAAGTAATACAGAGGCAAAAGAGTATTTGTCATCTTCTCTCACACGGCCTAGCTTTTTCATACATTATACAGACTTGATAACAAAATGTGCATAAGATTTTTCAGAATTTTATTTTGAGATTCATTTTCTTTTGGCTGACATTTATTACAAGAAAAGCAGGTATACAATCTTATTCTGTACTAATTTTCAGAACAAATTTTCAGATTGTAATTATGTTGAACATTTTAAAAACTTAAGCAATGCTGTTCATATCTACAACATGTACATGTCTTCAATTTATCTCCATTTTCTTGTCTGGAATATATTCAGCTGTGTCTACTCTTAATCAACCAATCTCCCCTTTCACTCAAAATGCTATGTCACCATCACTATGACATACAAAACCACACTTAAGACAATCAGAGTAAGCCAACAGAAGACAATATTAATATTAATGAGCTAAATCATTCCAAGGCCCCATGTTTTTGAGAACCAAGGATGCACCTTTTAGGTGTCAACATTGAGAACATAAGGTCTATCCAAGGATTCCAGGGAATACCTAACACCCATGAGATGTGATTCAACATTACAAATCTCGTAAGATGATTTTAAAAAGGATTCACCGTTGTATTTCTTACCATTATTCCTTAGTATATTATAAAATAGCTGGCATTCTTTTTTTTTATTAGACTTCTATCATCTTTATTAATCGCTTTCTGTATAGAAGTTATTCTGAGTTGCGTGTTGATCTCACATTATCTACATCACAATCAAAATATGAATCCAGTCTTCTTTTAATAGTTCCTTCTGTTGTGTTATATCTGAATACAGTTGATTTTAAATCATCATGGATTTGTTTGATTCTGTGATCTATGATCTAAATAATATTAAAAAACATTGTACATTCGTATATGAATGGTTATTTTTCATGTACATATATGCATACAAACCAAACATGAATGACCTTCTCTATCCCACCCCAACACAGACATCTACAGCATCTCAAGCAAAACGGTTTTCCTTTCTATGCTAACTGAAGATATAACATTAATACACGAGCTAATAGTGACACACTAAGAGACATAAAACACATTTAATCACTAAGCTTCAGGCTATAGAATACATGGGCAATAAAAAGAGCAGTTATATTTAATACAATAATAAGTGCATTTGCATAGCACCTTTCACCAGTAGTAACCAGGCCCAAAATACTGCACAATCATGAGCGCTTCCCCATAAAAAGACTGTACACATTACACACTGTAGAAGAAGATGAAGTCAGTCTACTAAAGAAACAAACCACAAAGATACAATGCTATAAAATACAAGGTGGGAGCAATAGCACACAAATATTTTTTGCGAAATTGCTATTTTCATTTAGTCATGTGATTGGTTAAATAAAGGTATTATTTGTAATAAAACTTTTTATATTATATTAGATTGCCCTGTGTGTAGGTTCTATTATCTTATGTGCATACTATGATTCTTGTGTATTTGTATGTTGTTTAAATCTCCAACTATTTATATGTATGATTGTGTGCGTTGTACATGTCAGTATTGTGAAAAAGAGTTAGTTGGAGTTTTATGCTGTGCCAGTAACTGACAGAATACAAAGTGAAAATAAATTGCATTGTGAAGAAAAAGACTACAAAAACCTAGCACAAATTTTACAACTTTTAAAAATGTCACCACAAAAGAAATTAAATTTATCTTATAGTACTGACTAAATAATTGGTATATCTGATATCATAAAAGCATGTGCTACATGAAATATAGGATAAGGTGCTGTCAGTGGCAATGGGTGGTCTCAAGGTACAACGGTTAGCATCTGTCACCAATACAGTGAGGGCTGGCTGCTCTGGGTTAAGTTCTCGTCTCGGGCACTCTGTTCTCTCTTTGCATGTGGCATCTGTTTACAGGGCTGGCTGCCTTGCCCTCATATAGCTTTAGATGCTGGCTCGGTGGAAGACGCCTGTTTGTTCTTTGAGCATTTAGAGATCCAGTCCTGGATTTCTAGGCCAGGAGAACTTTCACCAGAGCCCCGTTAGCAGTTCATTTCAGATAAAAATCTTTACTCTGACCGTTTTCACCTCCCACGACCATGGACGAGGGGTTGGATTTGGGGAAGCATAAACATAAGAAATTCTAGGAAATGTGTTAAGGGAAGTAATTGGAACATACTTAACCCAGAAGACATGAGGGATTCTTATCACAGTCACTCTCTTAGCTGGGGCACACAGTAAACCAGACGATTCCCACTTTTCTTAAAGATTAACCTCATCACCAGCGTACCATGTATATTGCCCGCACACTACTCTGGTCAAGAGTCTGTATAAGATATTGTATGAGAGATAAAGTAGGAAGTCTGTTCTCTCAAACATATCAAGTACACATATCAGGCTATAAAGTCAGGCTTAAAACGGCAGAGAAACAATCATGTGACGGATACAGTCGTCTGTACCATGCTAAAAATTAAGATTTCAAATATTTACATATGCAATAAAATCTTCCAACAACTTACTGATGCATATTTGCAATCTATAAAAAGCTCTCAAGAGGTTGTAAACAGTGACTAGATGCACGCAGTAGGAAGTAATCAGGATAGCTTCAGTTTCTTTGTAAAGAAGAACTGATATCACGACAGAAAACGTTGTTCAAGAGAATAGGTGTACCGTCTTTCCCCCATTACTGTTGTGTTACACAATTTTTTCTTTGGATAAAATATATTCATCCGTTAGCCTCTCATATATCACTTACTTTATCACCGGGAAAATAAAGCATCAAAATACCTCTCTGCTATCTGCATTACTTTTTACAACATAATCTCTTAAAAAGTCTTTCTGGCGTAATTATTCAGATCATCCAGTTCTTCAAATCAGAAGGCAAAGTGGCGAAAGATAAAAAGGCGTTCCTAAATTATTATTGAAACAAAATATCCCGTTTGCTTATGTGTTATTTACCTTCCGTCCCCCCACCTTCGAATTACTTTTTTAATATCTTTTCCAACTCTGTGTAGGATCTTAGCCCCGTAGAAAGCCTGAGATTATACTGTCTGGTGATGAGGCTATGATGGATTTGAACAACAGTTAAATGAACTACAGAAGGAGAGGCGCGTCTGATGCATTACTTCCTGAGGAAGATGTGCTAATGAAGGATGGATTAGGTAAAGAATACTGTCATGAACCCGTAGGGTTCTAGCCAGGACAATTAAGTCGAAATAATAGGTGAGCGACGAGGGGGGCGCCGATCAGGGGAAACGGACGACATGCCGCCTTGATTCACGGACGGTCACGGTCCCGGGGTCGGGGGGCAAAGTTAGTGATCTATCGCAGTCACCACTTCAAAGGTGTGGGGTTAATCGAAAGACCGATACCCTCAGCCGTGCGAACACAGTTTGTTTTGTTTTCTTTGTCTCCAGCGGCACACCGGCTGAATGAGAGAATTAGACTGAGGGTCGTGGAAGGCAGAGGTTGATGTGGCCGACCGTGAGAGAAAGGAACGGTAGATGTCACAGGTACCTGAGAATAGCGCAGTGGTCAGTAGCTGTTTTAGTGTTAGAGCGATAGCGTCAGAACCTGGTAGATTGAGTGGCGAGTAGTCACGTGTCCTCTTAGTATATAATTTAGGGTAGATGTGTAGTCGGGGCTTTTTCTCTCGTGTTCCAGCAGAGACGTCGTCTCTAAGTGTTATTCAGTCGCAGGCAGCAGGTCTGAAACAGGGAAGCCCGTTCAGTCAGAACGTATCACTACCTGATGGCACTTGCGATCTGGTTATAAAGAGAGGAGGGTGTGTGCTGTAACCAAGAGGTTGATCTCTCCCCACGACAAGCGGGGGAGTTAACTGTGTCCGGCAGCAAGACGTGCGAGGCAGCGGTTGGCAGATCCCACCTTGCCACCGGTCCAGTGTGGTCATCTACAGAACAGCCTACAGTCATCTCTACTGCGAGAATCGTCGCTGCATCCATTGCCTGGGGCAACTGTGGGGGAGCAGTGACAAGAAATTATCCAGCAGACCAGGTGCATGCGGGCAGCTGCACCTATCTTCAGGAAACAACGTTCAGCATACAAGTCATCTCTACTCCGAGCATCGTCGCTGCACCCTTTGCCTGGGGCAACTGTGGTGGGACAGTGACAAGAGATCATCTAGAAGATAAGGTGCATGCAGCCAGCTGCACTCATCTTCAGGAAACAAAGGACAAGGTAGGTGAGCGGTACTCTCAGTCCAACGAACAAGGACAGTTCATGTTCGAGGAGGACCCACTATATTCTAAAACTGTGAACTGTGGGTCAGAGGCGGATCGTGTGTCCGGACATATATGCAGATACTAACGTAAGATCAAATTATCTCTAAATCCATTCTTCTGTAACTGTTTTCACGTCAACCTAATTTGCTTTTTTGTTTCAATTATAATTATATAATCTGTACAACTGTCTTGTCAGTTGTGTGTTTGCGCACGTGGGTGAGAGTGGCTATTAGTCGTTACGCGTGCGGACGTGTGAACGGGCGGGTGACTGAGTGTAAGGGCGAAAGCGGGCGGAGCGAGCCAGCTAAAGAGACCCCTTTCCCCTCGGATGGTAACACCATCCCTCTACAGCCGCCTTCATTTCATCACAATTCCCACCAAGACTCGCCATTGTTCTCGTTGTCAGTAGATGTGTGCTCCTGGTCGGCGTTTGCCATCAGCGCATTGATGGTCAGTTCGTCATCCCTATAAAGAACAAAGCAATTTAAAAACAAAATCAATAGATCTTAAGATCTTATGGACAAGAAAGAAAACAAGAAGATGGCAAAGGTGCAGTGTGAATACGAAAAATGAACTTAGTTTGAGAACAGTTTAGTGCTGAGAAGAAAGAGAGAAACAAAAACTTGATATTTGCTGTGATGAGAAACCGTCGCTTTTTACGGTGGTGAGCACCTATATAACATTGCAAGTTTTTAATAATGCCAACAATTACTTCTACTGTATTTTCAGATCGCTGACAACCGAGATCGTCATTGATACTATCATCACTTTTATATTCTCACCTCTTACGTCCCTAGAGAATAGATAATATCAAGAAATATTCACCTGTTCATCAATATATTCTAATACACACAAACTGATGCTCTTGCTGTGTTCAAGGAAGCACACTACATAGATATTGTATCTCCATAGTTACGCGTTATTTACGGACAATTTACGACAAGGTAGGTAACCCTTTCGTTTATTATTCAAATTCTTTACAATATGTTTAAACCAATTGTGAACAGTGTTTTTCCATACCAATAGAGCAGGTCATCTCTTTCCATATTGCCTCCATTGACGCTAAATGATGTAGGGTCAGTCGTCGTTTGATTTACATGGTTGTCTTTGTTTTCTTTCCCAAGAAAGTATTTCCGACATTTCTCGATAGCGATGACTGGTGGAGGAACGATGCATCTAAATAAAGGAATATGTATGGTTACTGTACATGTTACAGCGCTAGTTATATGCTACGATTTATGTGCTTTGAAAAAATTGAGTGTACAGAGTACTGGCTCAAGGGTATAGATACAAAATGTGTATGGTGTTAAGAAACTGGAGAAATAACTTCGGCACTGTCCCATCTTGATCAGGACTTCTTCTGTTGCTTCCCACTTTGATTAGACGTTCGGTTAGAATATGAGTTTAGAGAGGAGAAAAAAAGTCACTTGTTGGGAGAACTGGGTTGATAGACATTGTTAGACATCTTAAGGTTGGTTGTACTTCACTGATTTGCTCTCATGTAATGTTATTTTAGATGTCACCTTTGTACCATTTTCTGTAAGTCTTTTTTCATTTAAAATAAAATACTATTGAAGTCAAGTACAGGGTCATGTCACACTTTAGTCGATTTATCAGAAATCTGATGAAAAACTGTCTGATACAGAGGCTTAATTACTGAGTGGCATACAAGTGTACAATTATAGTATAATCTCATTTTTATTGTGGTCATGTCACATAAATTTCAGTTAGACACGAAAGCATTCAACTTACATTAGACATTCCTGGAAACGGCTATAACCTAAAAAAAAAATTATTTCAATGTTAAATTTTGTTTCAAAATACAATTCCTACATTAGTTACTAATATGTGGCTACTTAAAGACCAAATGTGCAGCATGATCTTTGTCCCAAAGTTTTAGAAAGGTATACGCTTTTCTCTTATCCATTATTTAAAGTTTTGAATTAAGAAATTATATGTGCATGGTTTTTAACCATAATTGAATTAACCCAATCCGTCGGCCAAAACCACTGCAAATAGACGGTAAAGTATCAGAAAAACATATTTCGGTGGTATTTTAGGACGAAAAGCCATGATAAGCATATTAATGATGTTCTCTTAATCATTCTTAGATTATTGGAGAAAAAGGAAGTGAGAAAAGGTGGTATTGCTATTATTAGCATTTCTGAATAAGCTAAATTTAAAGAGAAAGAATGAAATCCGTGGTAAAAGAAAACAGACCAGCACACTATGTAATGTTGCTGAATGTTCTCTTCAACATTCAGATAGAGTTTGTATTTGCTGTCATTACCTAAAGACACTGGCTGCTTACTACAAATGCCAGTGGATTATTTTTGTTCAAAGATGTAAACACAGATCAGATCTCTGCTTTTTTACCACTCTCTCGAGTGAATTTGGTATAGCCCTTTTATCTGTTTATTTTTGCCTTTTATCAAAGCTTCTAAATAAAGTTCAAATCTGTAAATCTGTATTCCCAAATCAGCCATTTCATTTTCTTGGTGAAAGTTGCTTATTGAAGACAACAACCGTAGCGATGTTTATCTGAGGAGAAGACATGAGAGATTTGCTTAACTGACTCCCTGTTAAAAATACTACTTGTTTGCAACTAAACGCCCAGCAGGTATTTCAGTGCTTTTCTAGTGACAGGTGAGAATGCTGATGTTTCATGACCTTTATTGAAAATTAAGCATAATTATCTACTGATGTTAAACTATTATTTAAAAATGAAATTGACCCGATCATAGAGAAACCATTTTTTTCATTCGTGTTTTCATTTAAATTGTGATTTCATAATATCAAGTGGGGAAAACGCGGTCATACTCTTAGGTCTGTATTTCCTGAGCAGCAGACAGACGATGATGATGATCGCAATGACGACGATTGATCCTAGAATTACGCCAAGAACTGCAGGGTTGATACCTGAAAGAACAGAAACACACATCATCATAAAAGTTAGAGCTCCAGAAAAAGATCTCACTAATCAAAAACAAACCAAAAACCAAAACATTTTGTTAAAGACCTCTGGAATGAAAAGGCCTCTAAATAGTTCTTGTTATTGTTTACTGTACATGTACTTGTGACAAATGCTTATAAACACATTTTTTAGATCTCATTTGTAAAGTTTATAACAGTAAAAAGCAAGTACTTTTGAATTTTTTCTTAGTTTAACAAGTTGCTAAATTAACTCGTCTAGATTTACTATCCTTTTTTTTTGAAAAAATATTCCTTCAATTAACCTAATGTGGTATCCAAAACCTAATGCAGGAATGAAAGTATTTGCTCACCTAGTTTTATGTACCTTTTATCTGGTTCAATCTATGGTTAGGTTTTAAACCTTTGTAGTAATGTGTTGTTCATCACTATGCTGACTAATTATTTTAAAAAGCGGTTCAGCACAATGTCATCATTAATACATTTTGCAATACCATTGGCAACACCACCTAAACTCACAGTTGGCTGAAACCTGATCAACTCCCTGTGCACCCTTCAGGTCTTGCTACCCACGTCGACAACCTGGCAAGGCCAAAGTTCTCTTTCTCTTCTTTTCATCTGATCTCGGAAAGGGAGCTTAGGACCATCATACTCCATTCAAAACCCACAACTTGTCCCCTGGACCCGAATCCAACCCCATTACTGGTAGACTACCTCAACGTCCTACCCCCTGCCCTCACAGAAATAGTGATAGCTTGTCCTCTGGCATCTTCTCAACTACCTTCAAAACAGCCTTAATGAAACAATCACCGCCTAGTCTCAAACGACATTTCTTTTCAAAATCTTCGCGAAAGTAGTCCTCAAGTCTTTTTTGTAGAACTGAGACAGCTCTGACAAATGACATTTTTTCTTTTCCTGATAGAGATGACATCTCATTTCTCACCATGTTAGACCTGTCTACTGCCTTTGGTACTATAGTCCTTAATACTCTCACTCATAGACTCAGTACTCTCTATGGCATCTCAGGTCCCCACTTGACTGGTTTCAGTCATATCTCTAAGTGATAGTTGATGGCTGCTTGTCTCCACCAGTCTCTATGCGCTCAGGGGTCCCCAAAGGTTCTGTACTTGGTCCTATACTCTTTATCATGTCCATAATCCACTAACTACTCTAATTAATCTCACTCTCTATCTGATCAATCCTTTGCTGATGACACTCAGCTGTATACCAGATGTTCTCCTTCTCAGGTACACACTGTTATCCAGAGCATCAAAGACAATATTTCTGATATTAGACAATGCATGACCCACAAGATAGAATAAAATGAAGGAAAAACAAAAGGTTTAATTTTTTTTCAAATAGGAGAACCAGAGTTTACCCATCACTGCTTTTTCTATTCAGGCAGGCGATGCTAATGTTTCTTTTGTTACTTCAACACATAACTTATGTTACATGTCTCCTGATATGTCTCTTGATAAGCATGTTTCTCACATTTGTCTTGCTGCATACTATGATGCTATGTTCATCTCAACCAAAATATATCAGTGCGAGTGCGATCTACCTTGGTCGTGGTGCTGCACATTACCAAATACCCATTATTGTTGTTATTATTATTGTTACTAGAACTACTTACCTGTATTTCCGACCTGTTCAGTGGTTAAAGGGAAGTCAGTACCTAAAATTAGAAGCAAATGTCATAGATTGAAAAGATATGTTAAATTAGCTGCATTATTTCTTGAATGAAAAAAAAACTATTATGCACAATAGTCATTAAACATAAATAAATAAAACAATAGAATGCTTTTTAATTTAGTCGAACGAATAGGTTAGCACATCTATTTTCAAAAATTGTTTAATGCCTAAATGCCCAAGAGAACGAGTAGGTAGTCTACTTTCTCTTAACTTCTTTCTCTTAAATAGCAGCAGCATCTTAATTTATGGAACAGTACATAAAATGCGCAATAACTGCAACAGTAACAATCATTAATACTGACAATCCAATCCAAGCCTACCGTAAGTGCAGACCAGGCTTTGTTGGTTTGAGTCACCAAATTTAATTGCCTGCTAGTCATTTTTTTAATTTATAACTTTTTATACAAAACCCTTTCCTTGTAACTAATACATTATATTCTGATTTAGAATAATGAATAATAATACAACTTTATAGTTATTTGTAGCAATTGGCAATCTTGGTTCTACTTTTATGGTCATATGAAAGGGTATTAACATAGTATTACCCTCGATAATTATGACATTAAAATGTTTAAATGACTTGTTTAGGACTGCTTTTAGTTGTTCAAAATCCCGTGAATTATCCGTATCTATTCAACTGATTAAGCCTTTGATTCTGTTCTGTTCATTTTTCTGCATTACAAATATACGCAGTTTAGTTCACAGTTACACAATTGTAAAAATACTTAAGATGAATAAGGTAAGAATTGAATAAAAGTAAAGAAAGTGAGAGAGAGATTTCCATCAATGTCAGTTTTAGGTCTATCACATGAATTTACACAGGAACGTCAAAGCATTGACTAATGACTATCACCTGCATGTTTTTGTATAAAAAAGTGTTAATAATTTCATGTTTCTTTGTGTATAATTAGGCAGGTGTAATTGAATTAAAAAATGGATTTCACACAGGATTGCACAGGAAATATGATGCTAGCACCAGTTACTCCTACAGGAATCACACTTTGATAACCGCATATAAACTTGAAATGAATAAACATTGTTCTTGTCAAAAACAAAAATCAGATTGATGTATTTAATAATATTATTAGGTATTATTGGGAGGTATTTTGATAGAAAATGAAGAGAACAGATGCACGGTGACAGGTATGCATTAACAGTCAGGATTTTATTAAGTCAAACATATTTAATACTTTACATGAACTTGTTTTCTTGTGTTCATAAATAGAAGTTTTTTTATTATGTTTGTGCACACTGTTAACACACACACAAGCGACGTAAGGAAAGTATTGGGTATAGGGGAGAGAGCAAGAGAAATGTGTTTTTAGCTTATCAGATAAATTGACATAATAACAATTCTGATTTGACTCTACAGTACACTATGTCTGTTTATGGTATTGTTTTACACGGTAGTGAACAGTTTTTAATGAAGAGTTAATTCTGAGCTTGTCCCTTTGCACACACTTGTATATGTATATAGTATGTTGATGGTAAAATAATGATGATGATGATGATGATGATGATGATGATGATGATGATGATGATGATGATGATGTGTATTAATATAGCATGTTCCTCCAACATCAGCAGGGCTCAAGGTGTTGTACAGTAATAACAGTCTACTTGTACAGCGAGCTTCCCCGTTAGAAAGACAAGCATAGTGCACTACACAGCAAGACAAAGTCCCAGTCCAGTGAAAACCAAAGCACGAAGATGAGGCGGTGATGTGACACAGCAGAACACGGTTACAAATGAGTAAACATCGTCCAATACGCATAAACATAAAAAGACTGTGATGTCATCAATCTATATATCTGTTTAATGGTGACTGGTGCTTAATCTCTTTACTTGTACATGTATTTAGCAAAGAAAGAAATGTTTCTTTAAAAAAGAGCAAGAAGGTGTAAGCAGGGCTGGAATGTTTAGACAGCCTTCCAGATAATGAAGTCATGCTTTTAAGAAAGAACTTTGTTGTCTTGGCAGTGTTGAATAAACCATCAATAGACACACGAAATGTATTTTATTAATATGTACCTACCTTTTGTAGTCGTCCCAAGACCGATTAAAGATTCGGTGCTTCTAATAGTATTGCAGATTTCTGAAAATTTTGAACAATACATAATGTTAGATCAGGGCATTAAGCTAAAAGTAAAAACTGGTTTGAATACAATGGTATAAAACAGAAAAAAAGATAACATCAGGTATTCTTCTTCAGTTCTTTGTATTCGCATAGTTAATGCCTTTGCTATTGGAGAACAGACGTGACAATACCATGTAGTAAAGTTCTCTTGTTAACAGACTTGCAGTCTGATGTGTACAAGATCTTACGAAGGAAATTAGAAGCACCACAACAAACTGCTGGGCTTTCACATGTAACACACTTCATATTGCCCCCTTCATATTTCATATTAGGTCCTGAAAATTACAAAAATATTATCTTGTTATCAAAAGTTCCAGGGGTATCATTATGAAACTCACCATAATAACCATTAAAGCAATGGGGATCACTTCACAAAACAACAAAACACTGCGGGCAAGAGCGTAGTGCCATGACTATCAGCGTGTACTGTAAATAAGGCTATACTTATGTCCCCACATGATAGGAAAAGTCACGACAGACCTAATACTAATCTATTTGCAAAGCCACTTTTCAATAAAAGTCGACATACACAACACAGACATCCATTACTCTGCGATTTTTCCGTAGCAGCTACGGATTTATACAGCGGACTGCGGAATGTGGTCCAGTGAAAAATACCTATTTTCTGTTGTTAAAAGAGTGATAGTTCTTAACTCGTAAAAAGATAACTTTAGGCAATGTCAGAACGAAACGCTCTTGGGTGCAGATATTCGACAGGAATTGAGAATTTAAAAGAAAGCTTTTGTATTTTAATGAAACGTTTAAAACATAACATTAAAACTAAACAATAAACTTTACAGCTAAGAAACATTGAAATAACCATTTCTTCAGAGGCGGCGTTAGGAATACGCAGGGCCTGGGGCCGACCATCCGCGCGGGGCCGGGGTTATCGAGTATGACTCAGTACGTGTATCAATATCCCTATTGATATGATGCCAGAAGCACTGATTCATATTCAGTTAGATAGGCTGGATCCATTTCGCGAAATAACCACGAATTTAGTGTTTTAATTGTTCGTAACCTTTCCCACCGTTTGTGACAGTAGCGGTTTTTTCTTAAAGAGAAATAATATGGTGACGATAACTGAATAAACTGCTTGTTATTATTGTCGGGCTTAACGTGAAGACATGGGGTCAATAATTTGCTTAATTAGAACTTAGAAGTGTTTTCTGAACGTCAATGTTTTTTTTACAACATGTTTAACACAGCTAGCAATAAGTCATAAAGATTACCTCGGCTAAGGTGACCAGACGTTTCGGGGGCGAATGCGGGACGTGTGCCGATGATGTTGTCGTCACAGTCAAAGAACGCCGACAAACAGTGGGGGGGGGGGGGGAGAGGAGGTGTGTGTGTGGGTACTTTCCTCTGACTTTGTCGAGTAGTGATGCTTTCAACGGCAGGTCTGTCCACGCCACTACAGTATTCCACTTTAAATAGAAAACCGGTATTTAAAATTTAAATTAAAATATTCTTACCTTATCTCCCGCTCAGCCAACTTTGCGGACGTGCAGGTGAGGCGCTGTATAAATTATCGTGCCGACGTTGGTCCGGCACCTTCGTCATCTTGTGGGGCTGTTGCCCCCAAACCGTACTTCATAGACCGTGAATCTCCTTGTAAAGTTTCGGTCATTGCAAGATAGTGTCATAAATTTTCCACAAGGATTTCCTGAATTTTCACTATCGAAGTTGCACCTCACAAAAGTCTTTTCAATGTTTCCACCTTTAACTGTCTTTTCACTGGCGATCTTCGTATCGTCCCCGACATTAGTTTAGTCACTGATCCGTACTCACAGAAAAAGATTAATGGAAGCGAATAAAATGCCGGGCAGCGGAAAACACGCGGGAGGAAGAAATGCCGAGAGGTGAGGGGAAAGGTGCTGACGTACACTTTATGAGATGGCAGGGTATCTGATCTACCCCGTACCCGGGCCCTCGGTTGTAAGAGGGCCTGGCCTTAGTCAGTGGATTGTTTTCCTTCTTCTTTTTTCTTTTCTCTTACAGAAAGGTCTGAAGAAGGAACACCCAAGCATTACACTGCAGTATACAATTTCCACACCTAAGGTAGGCGGGCAGTCGGGGTAGCGGGCAGGTGTCAGAAAGCCGGTGGACACAATGATTTATCGCGCATGAACCGTAGAAGAACGTTCGTGCATTGAGGTCGCTGGATTAATGTGCCCCTTGGGGGACCTGCAAGCAAGTTAGAATCGGCAGTAAAGAGGTGGATATGTTACTGATGTATGGCCACTCTGTGAATGGAAAGGATGGGGCCCGCCACTGGCACTACAACCTCTAAGCCCGAAGTGGTAGTTACTTCACGACACCGTGAAACTTTCTCTTCCCGTCTCTCCATCACCAAGCAAACTACATTAGTCTACAACTCTATACCAGGGGTGGGCTTCAGTACGGCCTGTGGATGCCTTTGGATCGGCATGTCTGCACTTGTTTTCATTTTTAAGCCTAGCTTAATTTGCTAAAAAATTATTTTATCAAGTCTAACAGAGTTAGAAATCGGCAGTCCGTAGCACTCCAACACAGACAAAGTAAGAAGATAAATAATAATAACTGACATGTCTGATGGAGTCGTTAGAGGCTGCCTTCAAAGGAAAGCGAGCGACTTCAAGCAGCTTCACTTTACATAATAAAGTCAGCAGATGAAAGCCATTGTGTACTCATTGGTTGTCCATTCCATATATCACTAGGTTTGGGGTGTAGTCAGCTGTTGGCGTGGGTTGCCACTGGGAAGTAGGGGAACTCGGACGGACAACCGTAGCCAAAGAAGCTGACACCTTAAAGAGGGACGAGCAGACGACCACCGGCGATGTACCAGCGGCGCGTGCAATAAGATATCTGCCGGTGTAGCGAATCGAAACCTCCGGGCGTATCTAAACGTATGGGTATAGTCTGCGCATGCGCACGAAGCGAAACTTCGCTACCGTCTGGTAGTTTACTTGAAATAAAAGTAAAGTACGAAACATTACAAAACATTACGAAATAAAATGGCATTGCAAAAGCAAAATTATACAACTCACAATATGCTTTGATCTGGTTTTTGATAAATAAACCCAAGAAAATATTTACTAATCCATCGGATGTTTATTTATCAAAACCAGATCAAAGCATATTGTGAGTTGTATAAGTTTGCTTTTGCAATGCCATTTTATTTAGTATGTCCAGTAATGTTTCGTCCTTTACTTTTATTTCAAGTAAACTACCAGACGGTAGCGAAGTTTCACTTCATGCGCATGCGCAGACAATACCCATACGTTTAGATACGCCCGGAGGTTTCGATTCACTACACCGGCAGGTCATTATCGTCACGGGTCAAACACCGGAGCCGGCAGAGCTACGAAAAAAAAAAAAAATAGGGATCAGTAAGACAACACCAAAACCAAAGGCGCCGATGCGAATCAGTGTGCGGTATTTTTAAAGACAAGCGGGACATTGTGGACTTGCCACAAAGCGGGACGTTGGGCGTCCGGACATTTTATGAGCAGGCGGGACACGAGGTCAAAAGCAGGACGTCTGGTCACCTTACCTCGGGGCTGAAGCGCGGGGCCCCTTCGAGAGCGGGGCCTTGGGCGGCCGCCCCATTTGCCACCCCCTAACGCCGCCGCTGCATTTCTTAAATAAGATTACCATAATCTTTTAATTGAATGGTCAAATCATAGACGTACCAATAAACGCAAAAATGTTTCTTTACCTATGACTTTTTTTTAAAATTACAAGATAGGTCTTATATTTGACAGCAAAGGAAGTAATATCAGATAATTCAAAGAAAGTTCACCAGTGTATGAACATCACAAAACACAAAACACAATGGTAGAGCCTAGGATGTTACTCTCACATTCATCTCGTATGGGATTAAATATTCTTCGGCCTGAGGGCTAACCTTGATTATGTGTAGTGTCAGTTGATAATTTTATCAGTAACATAAACTATTGTTAAGTGAACAATTCAACGTAAATAGTTTAATAAAATTTTATTTAACACTTAAAGCAACAAAATTAAGCACCATATTCCTTCTGTCTGTATGCTAAAAACTATTAACAATAGCAAAAAAATTACATTTACTCATTTTTACACTAAAACATCTTACTCTTTTCAAGAAATTCTTTATGGAATATCAGCGTTCTGTTCTGTGTTTAAATTTCTTTTATTTCATGGTTTTGTTACTCTGAGTGTTACGATTTTAAAGCACATGCAAGCTGACCGGTATAGGTTTTGGTCTATATTGAATTCTGTCAAATCAAATAATTGAAATTAAGGACTTATTTTGTTACAAACTTCTGATAGATTTATTTTTCAATAACTTGTCAGGAGCTTTAAGCTTTATTTAGCGTTTGATGTGTTAGTCTGTTAGCCACTTACAGTTGCAGTTTTGTGTTCCAAAACAATATTTTACAACTTGAGAAAATCTTACCTGGAGGATTGTACAAACAATTTTTAACCATATGAATGTCTCCTTTCTGGCAGCCAAATGATCCATTGCTTGTTGTAAATGTGTCAGGAACTGTGATGGTGACAGCATTATAACCTTCATGTGTGGCCTCGAAGCCTTTTTCTTGAAAGCATGTATGGTGTCCGTTGTACGCACAGACAAGCACTCGTTCTGCGGAAGAAGTTAAAAGTGAAAATGTTAATTAAAAGGGTTATCAATGTTTAGTGATTAACGTGCTACGTCATGTCTTGTGATCCAATCCACGCTCTGTCCGCAAGTCTTTATCACACATTTCTGAGTACAAGCTGTACACTGATTCGAGCAGACAACTAGTACAGTAGCAATCTTTCAATTTGTTCTTTTTTCCAGCTGTTGTTTTGTGTTCGAGGCATTAATAAATGTTGTGAACCAAGTGATCGCAATATGTGTCACCATTTGGGAAGGTCTTTAATTATAGGCCTTTTCTTATCTCACTTAAGAGGAATTTGTTTTACAGCTATTCGTAGAAATCAAAAGCGTTGATCTAATTGATCTTTCTTCTTTTAATAACCATGGATGAAGATTACATAGATGGTCAGTGATGCACAAGGCTCTTCGATTCCTTACCTTGACTTCCCTGGGAAGAATAAAAGTAAAGAGTAAAAGGTCGTGTATCAGTAGCAGTCGTGGGAAATAAGCATTGCATTTGAACCGGACACTTTTCGTTCTTAATTTCACAGCTCATGGTGGGAATAGCTGCAATATACACAAACACAAAAGTCTATTATGAATATTACTTATAAATTGGCTTTTCATTTCATCATAATAATATTACTTTTCAGAAAAGATGAAATAAATACTTTCCAAAGATCAGTTTGATGTTAAGAGGCAAATCTGTTACTATGCCTTTTTATGAGCTCACGCATTAAGCTGAGAAATTTTTAAAAATTTACAATTACAGTAAAATCTTTATATTAAAAAATTAATTGCGCGCGTACTTCAACCTTAATGTTTAATTAGCGTCGTATGTTTAGGTAAAGGAAGACTTAGACATTTCTGATGTGTGATAAAAACATTTGAAAAATATGGACAAACAGCAATCTCCACGTCAAATATTATAAATTACAAAGGTTGTGAGGTAAGACTCAATTGTGTATTAATTAAAAGAGTTACCTGTCAGACAACGGACAACCAGTTACAAGACAGTGTTTGAAGCTTCAGATGGTGATGAACCACCTGAGTTTGACCTGTCAGATGATGATGTTAAGTGGACTCTGAGTAGACGGGATTGATGCTAGGATCGTCTCATATATGACCTTCGGAAGCATCGGAAGAAAAGACAATAAATGAAAAGTCAGAGTTAGTAACTGACATCTTTTTTCAAAAATAAGTAAGTCGGGATGGAGGAGAAAGAAACATTCCTGAGTGTCAACTATGGATCTATTGAGAAGGAAGACAAAAAGATTCGGAATTTAATTATGTGGCTTAATTATTTATCTTCTTTGCTCTTCAACCATTTTATTAGTTTTAATATATCAGTACTGTATGAAAGATATATTATCTGTCTTGTGGTCGAGCAGCTAATGATTTTTGTCACGACGTTTTATTGTTTTCTCTGGTGTCTAATACTTCAATAAAACGATTTGTATACCAAATTGTAGAATGAAACTCTTAGGGTTAAAGCTTACTACAGTGGAACCTCGGTTAACGAACTTAATCCGTTCTGAAAAGGTGTTCGTTATCCGAAATGTTCGTTATCCGAAACAATTTTTTCCATAAGAAATAAAGGAAATAGATTTAATTGGTTCCCAGCCCCTGTTGACTCGCTAATGTTTGAAAGTTACAGGCTATATAGGTATTAGTTTTAATGAGAACAGTTATAATGCAATATAAATGGAGTTAAATTAACATAAAAACATTAACGAAAGCATTTAAACATCAGAAAACTTTCCGTTTTGAAGGCGTGGGTGGAAGCAGGTGTGGGGAGGAAGGGGTGGAATTACTGCTTTGATTCCCCCTCCATGAGCACACGTGACATTAGAAAATCGGGGGAAACTTCCCTTTTCTGTAGCTTTGAGGTTAAAGGAAAAAAACTTGTCCAGTGTCTGTTCCTTCTGACTTTTTTGTAAAACTCCTCGGTAATACGATATCACATATCCGACAGACGCATGCCACCTTCATACTTTGAAATCATTTCCTTTTTCAATTCAATTGTTGGCCGCTTCCTTGTCATTACCTCACTACTATTGCTCTGAATCTTCTTTGGAGCCAAGATTGATGATTATCTTATTAAAATAAAGCACAAAAATCACTAAATAAGAAGGATGTGCACAGGTAAGGAACGACCGATCGTAACTGTGTCTCGAGCGCGAATGATGACATGCTGGTCGGTCACGTGTGGTTCACGTGGCTGTTTGTTATCCGAAATTTTGTTCGCTATCCGAGACAAACTGTTAACGAAATTTTTGTTCGTTATCCGAAATATTCGCTATCCGAGGCGTTCGCTAACCGAGGTTCCACTGTATTTTTAAAATCCTGTTGCACATATTTGAGACATTGCTGATATATACAGAGTAATGCAGGAACTACTATTCTTTAAAATCCTGTTGCACATAATTGAGACATTGCTGATATATACAGAGTAACGCAGGAATTCAAGAGCAAGTGCCTAAGGGGGCTGCTATGAATCTCTTACAGAGAAAGTAAAACTAACGACTTTGTACTTGTATACTTGAAGGAACTAAGCAGCCAGGAATCTCAAGTTGTATCCGTGAAACAGTGTCAGTTGTTTTATTTCGACCATTGGACCCGACACAAGCCTATAGGTTGATGCCTTGATCGAAAAATTGGCTTGAAAATGTGAACGATTGCCCTGGTCTTTTTATGCAATGCTTCTTTGACCTCACGTGGGTGGTGCACTTTGTTAACTGTCGCATCAATCAATTTGTTCCTCCCGTCGACCAGTGGAAGAATGAATACTGATTTTTTATCCATCGTTAACGACTGTTTTTAACGTTCCCCAGATTTTTATTTAAAAAAATTTCGAAACCGACAGAGAGTTGTAGCAGACATTTCTCAAGAAAGCGCAAAGGGTTCATCATGCAAAATTCTGACATTAAAACATGCTTGGGGGACAGAAAGCCGTCAATAGCTTAATCGTCTTGTAGCGGCAGCACTAATACTAGTTATTTATATTAAACTATCATTATTTAGGATTGTTATGTGGGACACTAAAAGGGCCCACAATTAAACCCTTAAACCCTTAACTAAAATTGTCTACAACCAAAAAACACTCACGTAACTAAAATAACCCTGTGTACAGGCATTTATCCGACATTTGATTTAAAAGAAGGGGATAAAAGGGCGAGAGGCAGCCAAGCGTGCACTTCTGTCATCAAAGCAGGTATGAATGAGGTCTGTGGCAGATGACCTGGCATCTGATGGCTGGACACAGAGAGTGTGTCATAGAAAGCAGGTGAACGTACCCAAATGGGCTATAGCACCTTCCCATGTTCAAATTGCTCACTGGGACAAATAAAGTTGGTCATTATCATTGGTCAAATGAGTAGTCTTCTTACCCTTCAACTTGTAGGCGAGGCTAACGATAGACACCTTCACCGTGGTAAGTTCTTCCTCTCTGTTCACGATTGCTAGTGACTGGTTAAAAGCACTTGGCTGAATATTGTTTCAGTAGTATCATCAGTTGTAAGACAAAGAACTTGTATGTGTGTGTTGTTAGTGTACTTGGGTGCTTATCTCAACAGGGAACCTGAAAATGCAAAGTCGAAAAGCTAAAGAAAACATCAAATTAATGCTGTAAAAGTCTAACAAAGCTAACAAAATAATCTGCTAAAATGAATCGTTTTAATCATTAAACACCATGGTAGTTGAAATTACTGTTAACAAGATAGACATGTTTCGAACGCAAATATGTAAATGGCTCATTTTATTAATGTAAACCTCCTATATGTTCGTGCAGACAAAATTGATAAAGTTTTACCAGTACACCAGAAGTATGATTCCAAAAAGAATTTATTAAAACAATACAAAAATCTTTCTGTCGCAACGCACCTTGTGTGATTATTGAAGTACCTATCACATTTCTTTAACATGAGTTTTGATGGTGACAAGGATATATAAAATAAGACAATAATAATTATAAAGGCGATGAGAGAGTAGGAGAGAGTCATCAGCAATAAATTCTATTTAGCTCAAAACATGAGTTTCACTGCACATTACTGAAAAGACAAACAAATGAAAAGATTTAAGTACATACCATACAAAGGGTAACATTGACATTACTCAATAATAACCTAATATACTATGTGAAATTGTTCATAAAAAGCCAGTATCAGTTACCTTTTGTAGCGCTATCTTCTAGTCTATAAAATAAAGCCTAAGCCAGTGGTTCTTAACCTTGTTTGAAGTACCGAACCCAAAAGTTTCATATGCACATTCACCGAACCCTTCTTTAGTGTCATCACGAATTGCGTGTGTGTCTTGACCTCCGTGGCGGAGGCTCCGCCGAACCCTTGAGATAGACTCACCGAACCCCTCCCTAGGGTTCGCGATCGAACCCCGGTTAAGAACCACTGGACTAAGCCCATCTGGAAGTCGGTCCTTCATAAGCGTGTGCGTCATCTAATCGGTAATTCCCGTTAGCAGTAATCCATAGAAACGTTCTCTTCTACATCAAAAGCAAAACTAATGTAACATTTATGCTACTGAACAATAACATTACAAAAATTAAAAGTAAGTGGTGTGCATGTATAAATATAAAACTGTCCTTAAAAGCCTGTATCAGCGTTTTACCGCCTATTCTAGACCAGAAAATAAAGCCTAAGCCCATCTGAATAGTCGGTCCTTCACAAGCTTCATTTAATCTGTAATTCTCATGAGAAGCGCATCTTTGATAGAAACTTTTTTTCACGAGAAGAGCAGAACTAATGCTCAAACATATAGATATATAAACTAAGAGATTGGCTTTATAAATAGTTCGTCATCTGTAATATCGTTTACATTGAAAAACCTACCGGAATATTTTAATACTTCATGCATGACTCACAACTTTATGATAGTGATCTTTTACTATGTGTATACTAGTATCAGCTACAATGAAATAACTCGTTGTGGGTATATAATAAACTTATAGTTGTAAAAAGTATCGGAAAACTACTGCATGATTAACTATATAGATGTTGTAATAATATATACACACACATGCACAGCACCAGGGCCGTGCTTAGGGGCAGGCGGACGAGGCATCTGCCTAGGGCCCCGCGCTTCAAGGGGCTCCGCGCTTTTGATTGATATGTGACTTTAGATCCCAACTAAAACCGTGTGATCGTGGCGTGAGGGCCCCGCACATGCCCTTTGCCTCGGGCCCCGCGGGGGCTAAGAACTGGCCTGCACAGCACTGAGATCATGTTCCTAGGTGAGCGTGATTCTGCGGGTACACGGACGTTGCGCCGCCGGACGTTTCGGCGCGGGGCACTTCATTTCGGCATTTCACGCGGGACCTTTAGTCGAAGTCAAGTGTGTGACGCCCCTTAGCTCACACATTTCTCTCGCCATTGTATCAATGTTTTTTCTCAAAGCTGTTGCGCATAATCTGTGACAATTTTTGCAGCAAATATTTTTACATGTTTATCATGCCCATCAAAGTAATGTTTTAGCAATGTTTGCATTTTAATGTTTTCAAAACTTTTTATAAACATTTTTATGTAAAACATTTTGAAAACATTTAACAAATATTTTAAACCTAATTTAAATGTTTCGCAAATCACAAATACTCTCTGCAGTTCCACTTCAACATGAAAAAAATGACATACACAGAAGATTAAAACTTTCCTTTTCATTAAAAGATATTTTGGGTTATTGTGTATAAACCCAGGAGACATATTATCATGCACTAACAATTAATCTTAGATGTACGTCAAATGGAGGCAGTTTATGATAAAAATGAATGCATAATACTTAAAAAAGAGAAAAAGTAAAGGAATTAATTAAGCAGTCATAAATCAAGCAAATGAATTTTAATGAAATTAATACACTTAAATATTTCAATTTCAAATATTTAAAGCAGAGGTATCCTTTGTAGCGCCGTCTTTTAGTTTATGAGATAAAGCCTAAGTTCTTCTTTCGTTAGCTTTTACTCTATTCGGTAATTAGCTTAGCAAAACCTTTAATCCATAGAAAATGTTTTTTTCAACAAGAAGAGCAGAGGTGTAATATTTATAATACAAAATAATAACGTACTGAATAAAAGAAGTTAGAATCAAGTATGGATGTAAAATTGTTGTTAAAAGCCTGTATAAGCGTTTGTAGAGCACTATGTGTATACTAATGCATGTATCTTCTAGTCCAGGGATGCCCAACCTGCGGCCCGCGACGCGGTGAAATCCGGACCGCGACACTTCTGCCCACAGTGCAGGAAATCGGCATGTTAGTAATAAAGAAAAAAAAAAAAAAAACCTAAAAAAACGAAAAAAAGGGAAGAAGAAGTATTTATCCTACGTAAAGGCGTCTCTCAATCTTTTTTTCTATTGACGAACAATTCGATTCAGTGCTCCGACTTTGTGTCTCTACGATGTAGCCGGACATTCAGAAGTTGGTTTCGGGTAAACAACTTCAAATATCCCACTAATTACTACATAATTAATGGCAAGTACAACTTATTTCTAATAAAAAAAGGTATCTGCTCTATTTTTTTTATTATTTTTGTATTTTTGCGGTGAAGCGGCCCGTGACACGCATATCGGAAATGTGTATAGCCCGCAGGCCGAAAAAGGTTGGGCATCAGTGCTCTAGTCTATAAAATAAAGCCTAGGCCCATTTGACTAGTCGGTGCACCGTAAGCCTCTGCTTTATTTAATTGTTAATTACCGTTAGCAGTGCTCCTTTGATCATGACTTTCTGAGCGTGATTTAACGACTATTTTTAGTTTTACGCATTTTTTGGTTTTGCATATTATTTATTGCATGGACATGAGTTTCCCACTCACCGTTATGTTCCCACTGGTAGATTCGCATTCAATGACGAGGATGTGAAACCCAGATAGAATGTGGTTAACCTGCAGATAAATATACGCGTAAACTGAAACTCATACAGACTGGATGATTGGGTGAATGCTTGCATCCTGTGGTAATATTCCGGTTATAACTTCCTTGACAGTTGAAGACAACAACTAGACCTTACTGAAAACTTCGCCATGAACACTTCTAAGATTTCCTGTGCATTTGTGATTCTTTTCACGCTGCTGAAAGGAGCGCTGTTGATGACATGTAAGTAGTGACTCATTATGTTTGTAGGTTCATTTTTATAATGTTCTTATAGTGAAAGTTGCTGATAATTAAAGCAATTAATCTTATCAAAGATAATTTGCTTAAAGCAACACGTATAGATATAAAATTAAGCAAAGAATTAGAAAATTTATTTAAAGTGATTAAAATAATAAGAGTGAATTAAAGTATGACACGAATAATTATTAAGGTTATTTAATTTCATGACTTTCTTTGTAGTGTTCACATATTTAACTTAAATGCATCTACTCTTTATGACTATTATAACAGTTATCTGTATTATGTATCTCCTAATGCATACAATCCAGAAGATTTTCGGAAATGTCAAACTATATATTTTTGTAAAAGGGCACAATAAAATGCGTACATCAAGTTACCTGAGGAAAGGCTTTACTCAAAATGCTTAGAAATTTTCGCTTATCATTACTTTATACTCTATTTTTATCAGTCATAAATCTCTTACACTGGCGAGCAGTTGGAGAGATAGCTATTATCTGTGCCTAGCGACCAATTAGGAATTTAGTGCAAGAGGCTAGATGTGCATTTGAACATTCCAGATATTCCAGATATTCTTTTCTAATCTAATCTTTACATTTATCTTTTTCAGGTGGGATTTCTAACTTTAATGAAAGCCTGAGTAAAGAAGAATATAGTTCTATCAATATCAACTACACCATCAACGTTACGACAAGTCCTGATGTTCCAGACACGTTTAACGCTCATTATGAGGTTTGTGAAGGAAACTCTGTGAGAACTCCATGTATATTTATTTACGAGAAAGACTTTAGCACCGAGTTTAAGACGGACTTGAGTGGGAGGACAGGAGTCACCTGCTACTGGGAACAACGACACGTGAGCAGCTCTGTGGTGGCTTTAGACATCAACATCTCTCAGGTCGTCACCAGGTCACTGAGTGCGATGATCCTCTCCACTGGCAGAGGTGGGATACCCAAACCTACCAGACTTATACGCGTTGAGGTGTTGTGTAAGTAATAATTTCAAACATTCATGTACAGAAAAGTCTTTAAAAATATGTGTACATAAGTTCGACTATAACTAGGTACAAAGGACACTTTCGAGGAGCAGTAATGTTAATTTGTGGTTTTACCAGATCAAATACTCAGTATCACTGGCAGTACTCTCTTTTTTTATAGTTTAAGGAGAACAGACGGTTATCATGCAAGTTTTTCTATTCTGGATACTTTCATTTTTGTACAGAAGACGATGACCCTTAAATAGCAATTACAACCTAAGAAAGAACACAAAGACATAGGCACCAGCACATTTATTACTTAACCAATTTTAGATAGTAGAAGAATTAAAATGTTTTTTTCAAAAAAAGTCTTAACAAATTGTTCAAGAATATTAAGTATTCGTTAAAGGGCCACTTTAGGCCACAATATATTTTCGAAACCATGTGACTCAGTAAAAAAACGAGTCTATGCACATACATTTGTCACTATTAGTGGTCACGTGACGATGTCACTAACAACCTTCGCCAATTTTGTCTGTTCTGCGATGAATTTATTGAGAGGCCAGTTCACTCATAGAGTATTTCTACCCTTGTTTGGTGTTGTCTTCTTTAACCTTCTGCTACTGTTCATTGATGATATTTATTGTAATGCTGCAATGACATTTACATGTCTCACTTTAACTTGTTTTTATCTTCGTCAGGGGGTATTTTCTACTCTTGTATTTATGATGTGGTATTGATAACACAAAAATAATCCTAAACTGCATTTCACCTTCATGGCTATTTTTTCAAGTCTCTGTCCGCATATAGGAAGATAAGAAGACAGACTTTAGTTAGACACTCGAGTGAAATATTGCAAATGTTTCAGCTTTATAGTTTTGTGAGCATTGTTGCCATATACGCACTTTGGAGGGCAAAGTTCAGTGGGGTTTTTTTTACCTTCTGAAACTTTAGATATTTCAAACTGAAATCTATTGCTATCTATATCCTTGCACTTAGATGTCACGTCTATAAAAATACCGTTAGTTTTACTGGTCTACGCGTTTTCTCTTTTATTTCTGTACTATCCCCTGGCAATACTTTTTCAAGACTTTTATTAATACATCGTCATTAGTGACTTCTATCAGTAGAGCTCTTAGCACGAAGAATGTTTTGGGGTGCAAACTTATCGAGAAATAAAATCACACCCACACAGGAACAACGCGCGCACACATACACACACACACTGCAAAAGAATATGACAGAAGAAGGCAAATATACCAACAGACATTTATCCATTGTCACAATAATCTTCGAATCAATCATACACATATACATGTCCTTACATAGACTAGGTGAGTAGGTGATGGAACTTCCATACATTAGAAACGCATTCGCACACAATATTTTCGTGTTATTTTATTCCCCTTCTATTCTTTCCTTCGTGTGTGCAGACCCACCGAAAGTCACGAGTCTGACTGTGGACGGAGGCGATTATGTCATCATCGATGAAGGCAAGGTGGTCAATGCCTCCTGCTTCTTTGAGAAGGGCAATCCGCCAGCTCACTTTTATTTGCTGGATAAACATGGAACTAAGCTGAATTCCTCTAGTTCTGAAGGACACCTTAGGTCCTCTCTTACTGCCCGGTGTGAAGACGACTGGCCAGTCGTCAGGTGTGAAGGCAACGGGTCGCAACATAATATGTCCGTGACAATACTCGTCAAGTGTAAGTAAACAAACTTCAGTGTTTACACACACTTACACATTAATGTAATATTCTCTCTGCTTGTTTATATAAGCATTTAGCTTTTGAAATCTCGTGTAGGTATAAAACTTTCTAAACTGGCACATCAGTTGGTTTTGTGGATTTTTTGACGAGGGTTTTTACAGTGGCGTTGTCATAGAAACAGGGCAAAAAGTTTTGTAAGCAGTAGTTATTTGATACTTATATTACTAAAAACACTTATCAGGATTTTTCTGGCACCTATGCTGTATATCATGTAGACAAACAACTGCAATAACTGAGCTGAGGAAGATAGCTAGTTACATTCTCAGGTAATGCCATATTATTAACCTTGCTGCATGCATGTAAGCAAGAGGATGGCAATAAATTTACTAAATTTAGTAAAGTCACAAAAAGTTCTTGGTCATCCTTATGATATCAGTATAAATGGAAAAAAGGTTTAAGAAATAAACCCAAAATTATGTATATTATTAAAGAAAGTACTCACATAGAAAGCCATATTTTGCACAAAAATATTATGTAAAGACGTTTCTATAATATGAAAAATGGCTTAACTGCAATTAACTTGAAAGTTCAGAACAAAACTGCTGACCAAAACTATATATTTTTGTGATAGAATTTAATTTATCCAAAATGTTAAAAAGGATTTTTGAAATGCTTACACCGTTGAAACTTTTTATAATTAAACGATCTTATTGATTCTTAGTTTTCACATATTTTGGTCTGTTTAAAATAAGTAACTACCTAACTTTTAAGAACATGTTTTTTTCAATCGTCCCAGGTCGTCCTCAGTTTGTTGACAAGTCAACAAAAATTGTTGATCCTGCTGTTGACACTGTAACCTTTGGTGTCAAGGCTCACACCACAGCAGTCAAAGGATGTCTCTTGACATCAGTCTCTATAAAACATTACACCGAGAGGAAGTGAACTGCACTCTCACTGGTCATCCACCTGACCTCGTCCTGAGTCTTCCGCTTGAGAAGGAAGAGGACAGTTTATGTGGAAGCTGGACATTGACTCTCAGCAATGACTGGGGTTCTTCCAACCCAATCTTTTTTGCCTTAAATGGATCAAGTAAGCGAACCATTAAAAACATAACTTGAAGGATGATTTTTGGCCACTTGTTTAAGTTCACAAAATTTGTTATGGACATAAGTAAGAAAAGTGATTTTTTCATATAGTCAAGGAATACAAGTGCATTTCTTCTGTCCTGTGATATTTAGTGATATGAAATGTTAAAAGGCAGAGTTTACTATATATATATAGTTGTATTATCTGATGTACTAACACTAACTTCAATGGTTCTGTTGAACTACCAGTGACAAATTACACTAAAAAAAGTTCTTCGCGTATTAGAAAATATAATTTTTTGTTGTTTCAGCTCCAGAACGACCGCCAGCTTCAGGGAAAACAATAAACATTGAACTCGTGTACGGCATAGTGGTGACTGTTGTTTTGATTGCTGTAGTTACTACTTTTGCCATTAGAAAGTTCAAAGAGATGAGACATGGTAAGATGGATGAAGGTATAAAGGGATGTAGATACTATAAACAGTGTAAGACGGAGTCGATAGATGGCAGTTAGCCTGACGGACATACTGCCATGGAGTTAAGGATAGTAATTCAGGGATAGTACTTTGTGAACAGATATGTTTTTAGAGTGTCAGAATGTAGCCTTGGAGTCAAAGTTGTGAATGTGATCCAATTTTTTATATTCAATTCAGAATAATACATTTGCAGTCTTGGAAGCTCTGCGACTTAAAGAGATAACTACCGAAAAAAATTTGGAAGCATATTTTTATAACCTTTTCCAAGTTAATTTCCAATTTCCTACATTTTGTAATTGAATAATCTGTCTTCAATGCTGACATAATACCATTATCAACTATTTTAGAAAGTCTTTTTTAATATATTTTGCATTTTTCGACTCTAAGAGTTGTGTGCTTCATTCCCTAACAATGTATAAATTTACGCTGATTTCTGTGTTTTGGTTTCTTTTTAAATTTTTTTTCAGCAGAAAGAACTCGGTACGTGCACCTTACTTTGTAAACTAATGCCTGCCAGTACTTTTCTCCATAATAATCAAATACAAGTACATATAGAACTTTGCACGCTCTACCCGCTAATTAGAGTCTGGATGCATATCTCACGACGGTTTGATGAGAGGAATCTAGTGACTGAGTCAGATGTTTGCTGCTTGCGGCCTTAACAAATTCTTAATATGAGGGTTCACGGTTATTTCTTCACTTTCATTTTACACTCTTTATTAAAACGCAAAAATTCTAGAAGGCAGCATCCTTTGCCAAATGTCCAATGAGTTTGAAATATTGTTTGAAGCATGTTGCACTTGTCGCCATTTCCTTTCCAACCCATAAAACCATAAGTACTGCATGCTAAATGCTTTGCAAGAGTCATGTATTGGAATATTGCAATGTTCTTAATAATAATAATACAGCAAATTTGTATCGCACATTATCCAGGTCCTATAGACAGACTCATGGACCTTTACAGAAAATCCCAAACAAACAACAACAGACACGGGCGCACGCAAAATATCATGCAATATCCAGAGTGCCAGATAATATTGTGATATATAGCATGAAGCTGCTACAATGTGCGCATATTATTTGAAAAACTGTGATCAAGGCTGCACATGTTCCTGTCCACTTTAAAAGTCTAGTCATAGAACGATAGAGTTTTTGCCCTGTTTGACAGCTCATGGTTTTATTGTCTATACACATAATTATCTTTTAATTAATATTTAGGCGTACAGATGGGAGCAGATATCCGTACGAAAATGTAAGAGGAAACTTACCAAGTGAGTTATTTTTGTAAACATAATATTTTGATTAACTTTTTATTAGTTTTTTTTATCAGCTTTATGTTTTTTAATCGTTTTCACTTTTAATTAAAAAATATAGTAAACAGAAAGGGGTGAACCTAGTTTGATAGTCTGAGCTAGACTATCCGAGTCGTCTCGGCTGAAATATCTGTTTCCAGCCAACTCCGATACCATGTGATATGCAAATGATGCTCGTGTCCTAATATCCGTCATCCTCAAACGCGTATGTGTAATTCAACAACTCTTAAAACAGTGGTTAAGTTCATTTTTTTTAATTTAGCTTTTTATTATTGTATTAATAAATAAAAGGTAATCCTTATTGTCATATTTTACTATAATTTTCTATTTTAGCTTGTGATATTGAAAAAAATGAAGTCACTAGCTCCAATTTGATTTTCTGAATTAGATAAAATTAGGGGGAAGAAATGGCAGAGAATGGGTTATCCGACTTGCTTTTTGCGTCTGAAGTGCGACAGCAGAGGAGTTCATGTTAAAATAACTGCCGGTTTTTTAAAACATTTTAATGTAATAATGTAAGACTTATGTGCTTCTGAGTTTAAGAAACAGAAGCTAAACTCTCACTGTTTCGCAAGAGCTCTAAGCGCGTTTACTAAGTTTATAAGTCGCCGCATGGTATGAACACCGACAGACATATTGGATGTATGTACGCGTCAGTGGTATGAGGAACGAAATGCATCAACGACAGCATTCCTTGGTAAGTACAGTCAATTTTCCTGACATATATCTATTTTAAGCATGATTGAAATTTAGACTTATTAACGAAGTTCTGAATTTAATTTTTTTAAACACTTGTTTTCATTTAAAAAATTTAACTTAAACGTGTTAATAATAATAAGTAATAATTAACTAATAAACGTGTTAAATTTTCTTAGAGCAGAAATACATAGGTTTCCTGTCAGCATGGTTTCCTTGGTTTACTGGTTGGATTGTTGTTAGGAAATGACCTCCAACACAAAGCAATTTATTGTACAAAGTGAGAGAGACGATTACGGAGAAGGAAGCGAGGCATCCGTGAAACAAAGCTGGAGGGCAGAGTGGCATAGAGATCGTACCCCGAGGTGAGGTTGTGACCCTCGGAGTTTCCGTTCTCACTGCAGTCGTGACAATCGGGTGTTCAACCGTATGATACCAGAGGCTTTCAGCTTTTTTGCAGTCAAATGATAAAGATTTTGCTATTTCAAATACTAACAAAAAGACGATACACATTTTAAATATTAAAATGGTTTTATGTGAATTTCATCAGGCAAATATTTTCTCATCTTTACTGCATCTATTTTTCAACACTAAATTTCATTCACCTAATTCCATCTTGTGGTAGTATAAAACAGTTTGGCTAATGTTATATATGACATAATACATACATTAGTGGCCTTACCTACCCGACAGAAGAAATAATGAACTGGAGAAGAAGTATGCAGGAGTGGACAGAAGAATGAATTAGGTAACCAGGGAAAGAGGGAGCTGCTTGACAGACAAATGGAAGATGGTATAAGGAATAAAATGTATATATATATAAGATACGTAGATTTAGTATTATATACATATAAGAGACCTAGATTTAGAATAGTCATAAGAAAACGACAGAATTAGACAGACGCCCAACCAAGGGCCCACTCTTTAACCAGACACAACAAAATTTCAGTTTTAACTTTGTCATGATTCTGGACAAAACTGCCAAGTTCTGGCCAGCGATATTTTCTATCATGTCCAATTCGCCCCTCGGGTGAGAAAAGGTTGAGCACCAGTAACATAAGAAAACAGCAAGTAGATAGTGTGTTGTCTACTAACTCTCTTAGAAATACAGACAGAAAGTGTTTACTTTTCACTGGGAGAGACTTTAACTGGCTGACTGTTCCTCTAGCAAAATAGAAGCCTGGTCAATGTAATCAAACTTTACTTCCATCACCAACAGAGAGACCGCTGTTTGTAAGAAGAAATCTGGAAAAGTCTGCTTCTTTGAGTTAACATTCGCTCAGGGGCCTTTAGACAAGGCTCATGGTGAAGAGGACTGTTTGTAGAACTGTTGGAGAAGCTGGTGAGTCACTGGCGAGTCTACACCTAATACATAGTGGATAAGATTAATAAGTCTCGGACATGATTAGCCCTACAGTACGATTGCTGGACACAGATAACACTTATGAAACCCAAGCCTCAGAAGTATGGTCATAGTAAGAACCTTTATTAATTACATTAGAGTTGCTCATCCAACAGACTCGAAACTAAGCTTCATTAGCATGAATTTCTTGGCAAACAATACGGGGAATGTGTGTTTGTTTGTGTGTGAGTGCGCGTATGTATGTTAGTGTGCTGGTGTGGGAACAGAATGGATTGTTTGAAAGGCAGTGACATTGGCAGTACACAGGGATGTAAATTGTGTACATTACCGTTTATGTTATGTTTAACAGGAGACACCATTCTGTAATGGGATGTTGATGGACTGATCAACTCAGACCTAGTTATACAATCACGAGTTCGCCCCAGCCACTGGAATAAAAACAAAATATTCTAATATATTCTATAAAATTCTGGAGGGAAAAGATTTTCCCAGCCACTGTACAGCCTGTTACAGACAAGCTAAAAGGCAATGAGAGGTTGATGCCGAGACCAATGGTCGTGATTACTGTTTTGTTGTAATGAACAATTTATAAATTGAAAGCAAGCGTCGAAGAGCATTTCACTGTTTGAGGTCTGACTGTTGAAAAAATGTTTGCGAATTGAAAAGGAACTGTTATATAAGTGTAAGATCTGGTACATGAAAGAAAGACAAATGGAGATGATCTGAGTACAGGCCAATTGTTTTTTATGTTGAAAGTTTAATGCGAGAACTATACCAGAATTTATTGCTTAGCTTTAAAACACACACACACACAAACTGACATGATGGCATGTGGAACATATCTTACTAGTTGATTTTCAGAGTAACATTGTGTTGGTCCTGCATGTTTATATGTATGTTTACTTTTTTATTACACCTCTGTATTTCTTTAACAGGGGGAGTACATGGCTTCCAACTAGATGTAGCTGTGGTTTCATTTACAGGGTGTGTGGACACAAAGTGTTCTCCCTCTATTAAAGTAATACAGAGGCAAAAGAGTATTTGTCATCTTCTCTCACACTGCCTAGTTTTTTTCATACATTATACAAACTTTATAACAAAATGTGCATAAGATTTTTCAGAATTTTATTTCGAGATTCTTTTTGGCTTTTGGCTGACATTTATTACGAGAAAAGCAGGTATACAATCTTATCCTGTACTAATATCCAGAATAAATTTCCAGATTGTAATTATGTTGAGCATTTTAAAAACTTAAGCAATGCTGTTCATATCTACAAAATGTACATGACTTCAATTTATCTACATTTTCTTGCACAGAATATATTCACCTGTCCCTACTGTTAATCAACCTCCCCTTTCACTCAAAATGCTATGTCACCATCACGATGACATACAAAACCACACTTAAGACAATCAGAATAAGCCAAAGTAGACAATATTAATATTAATGGGCTAAGTCATTCCAAGGCCCCTTGTTTTCGTGAACCAAGGATGCACCTTTAGATGTCAACATGGAGAACATAAGGTCTATCCAAGGATTCAGGGAATACCTAACACCCATGAGATGTGATTCAACATTACACATCTCGTAAAAAGATTTTTAAAAGGATTCACCGTCGTATTACTTACCATTATTCCTTAGTATATTATAAAATAGCTGGCATTGTTTTTTTCTTAGACTTCTATCATCTTTGTTAATCGCTTTCTGTATAGAATTTATTCTGAGTTGCGTGTTGATCACACATTATCTAAATCAGAATCGAAATATAAATTCATTCGTCTTTTAATAATTCCTTCTGTTGTATTATATCTGAATACAGATGATTTTAAATCATCATGGATGTGTTTGATTCTGTGATCTATTATCTATATAATATTTAAAAACATTGTACATTTGTATATGCATGGTTATTTTGGCATATACATACATGCATAAAAACCAAACATGAATGACCTTCCCCATCCCACCCCAACACATATCTACAGCATCTCAAGCAAAACGGTTTTCCCTGTCTATGCTAACTGAAGATATAACACTAATACACGAGCTAATAGTGACAGACTAGAGACATAAAACACTTAATCACTAAGCTTCAGGCTATAGAATACATGGGTAACCAAAACAGCAGTTATATTTAATACAATAATAATTGCATTTGTATAGCACCTTTCGCCAGTATTAACCAGACCCAAAATATTGTACAATCATGAGAGTTTATCTGTACCAAGTGCTTCCCCATAAAAAGAGTGTGGAAAAAGACGATGTCAGTCTTATAAAGAAACAAACCGCAAAGATACATTACAATAAAATACAAGGTGTTAGCAATAACACACAAACATCTTTTGGGAAATTGCTGCTTTCATTTAGTCATGTGATTGGTTAAATAAAGGTACTATTTGTAATAAAACTTTTTATATTGTATTAGATTGCCATGTTTGAAGGTAATATTATCTTATGTGTTTACTATGATACTTGTATTTTTGTGTGTTGTTTAAATCTCCAACTATTTATATGTATGATTGTGTGCGTTGTACATGTCAGTATTGTGAAAAAAAAGTTAGTTGGAGTTAGCTGTGCCAGTAACTAACAGAATACAAAGTTAAAAGGAAATACATTGTGAAGAAAAAGACTGCAAAAACCTAGCACAAATTTTACAATAAACATTTAAAAATGTCACTACATTAGAAATTATATTTATCTCATAGCACTGAATAAATAATTGGTATATCTGATACCATAAAAGCATGTGCTACGTTAAATATAGGATAATGTTCTGTCAGTGGTATTGGGCGGTCTCGAAGTACAACGATTAGCGTCTGTCACCAATACAGTGAGGGCTGGCTGCTCTGGGTTCAGCTCTCGTCTCGGGCACACTGTTCTTTCTTTCAAGTGGCATCTGTTTACAGGGCTGGCTGCCTTGCCGAGACATAGCTGTAGATGCTGGCTCGGTGGAAGACACCACAATCCCCAGCCCCGTCAGTTAAAATGGAAACAGAATATCTTACACTAACCTGACAGATGAATCCAGTCACAAGACTATCAAATAAAAAATCAAATCAAAACAGACTGTATTGTCTGTCCAGGAGACCCAGGACAGAAATTTGTCATCGCTCACAAGGGCAGGCATACATACTCATACAGACATTTGACGCACAGTTAGGAGTAAAAGTTAGGAGTAAAAAAGTGTAGATTGCACCAGTCCATCAAAGCAGTTTATGTTTTATCCTAACAACAAACCTTGGGTGACCTAGGGCCTAAAAGCCGTGATTAACAAAAAGAAACGTGTGTTCTTCACGGGTTCTGCCCACGACAGAAGATTGGTACATAGAGAGGTCCGTGATGCTATCCGTTGGGTCAAGCTGAAGCACAAGCCCAAAATAGAGTCTCAGTTTGCTACAGATAACATGCTATGCATGCCTTGTTTTCTGACATTCAAGAATCTGTGTTTTTCTCCTTTACATTTTTATTTGTTTTCATCACTGTCAATGCTACAATCTCTTGGCACATTAATGTTTCTTTTTTACCCACCTGACGGATTTTGACTTTACCAGTTATCTGGTTAACTTGTGATAATTCCAGTTAAGGATTTTTCGGCAGCCCCAGTCAAAAGCAAAGTTAGTATTTTAAAATTATTAAACAAAAATGTTATCCATTTAAAATGTGAAAAGGACAGGATTTGGTAGTTTTAAGAGGAATTGGGACGTCGGTCAATCTTCTGCTTTCTTTATTTTTAAAGTGCACTGGGGGGTAGTGGGTAGGTGGAGCAGCGAGAGGCTTATTGTGAGGTCACGTATAGAATCATGACCAATCCAACATCTGTTGTGTAGTCATGTAGTTCCGAAAACAAATTTCGCTTAAGTTTAGTCCATGAGTACTCGGTTGTAAGCTACCAGTTTACCTCTTGACTGCTGGATGTAAATAAAGAGTGGTGTGGCCCACACCTTGTCTCTAACGCATTTCGTCTCCTATCATCTGCTATCCTTTTGAGGTACCTCATTTTGCATGTTGTTTTTTTTTTCTTGGCAAGTATTCTAGAGAAGAAATGTGAAAGTAGGTAGGATTCTGCTTTCTAAAAGTGACTTGGTTTACATGTGGACTGCAGATTCTGAAGGGATTAAACTGTTCTATAACATTGCTTTTTGATTCGGGTTTCTATTTTTCCATTCTCTAATAAATAAGAATTTAAAATAGTTTTACTCCGACATTTGTTTGAATGGCATTCCGTTGATGTTTGAGTCCAAAGCATCTTGTAATCTACTGAAACCTTTTCTATGCTAATCTCATGTCATTGGAATCACACGCCAAGCTTACACTGTTTACATGGTATTGTGGCTTCTTGTTGATCAAACTAGTGGTTGGCAAGGAGTTTTTCAGTGAGCTTGATTCAAAGATACATACACATACATTTTAGTCTCCAGGCTAAACCTTGGCCTGCGTTTTACTTTCTCCCATTCCACACTATGTTAGTCCATATTATAAATGCATTTCCTTGATTAATTATCTTTTAATATTTGTCCATCTCTGTGTCAGAGGTTAGTGACATAGAAATGTGCAACATAAAATTTATAAAATGGATATGTGATGTTTTTGCGTAACTTATTCTATCTCTGCTTCTTCACTGAAGCCGAAAAAGACAATTCGTCTGTTTTCTTCTCCTGTTTGTTCTTTGAGCATTTAGTGATCCAGTCCTGGATTTCTAGGCCAGGAGAATTTTCACCAAAGCTCCGTTAGCCGTTCATTTCAGAGAAAAATCCTTACTCTGCCCGTTTCCACCTCCCACGACAATGGACGAGGGGTTGGATTTGGGGAAGCATAAACATAAAAAAAATTAGGAAAACTGAGGCAATGACAGTAAAAGGAAGATACTTGAGCCAGAAGACATAAGGGATTCTTATCACATTCACTCTCTTAACTGGAGCACACAGAAAACCAGACGATTCTGACTTTTTTTTACAGATTTACAAATCAGCAGCATACCTTATATATCGCCTGCCCACCCTCTGGTCAAAAGTCTGTATAGGAGATTGTATTGGAGATACTTCAGTAAGTCTTTTCTCTCAAACATCTAAAGTACACATACCAGGCGATAAAGTAAGGTTTAAAGACAGACGACAGACAAACAATTATAAGGTGAAATAAAGTCGTCTGTACTATTCTAAAAATGAAGATTTCAAATATTTACACATTAAATAAAGTCTTCGAATAACTTACTGATGCATATCTGTAATCAGTAACAGAGGTTCTCACGAGGTCGTAAACAGTCAGTTCTGCGATCAAGCTGCTTTAACACTTTTGTCAAACAGTGACTAGATACCCGCAGGAAGAAGTAATCAGCATAGTTTTAGTTTCTTTGTAAAGAAGAACTGCTATCATGAAAGAAAACATTGTTCAAGATCAGTGGCGTACCTTCTTTTCCCCATTACCGTTGTGTTACAGAATTTCTTCTCATTCATCCATAAGCATCTCATATATCACTTGTTCTTTTTTCTCTGGAAAAAGTGAGCATCAAAATACCTCACTAACATCTGCATTACTTTTGACAACATAATCTCTTAAAATAGTATTTCTGGCGTAATTTTTCAGATCATCCAGTTCTTCAAATCAGAATGCAAACTGGCTAAAGATATCGAAAGTTGGAGAGGCATTCCTAAATTGTCATTGACACAAAATATCAGGTTTGCTTATGTGTATTACATAGTGTCTGTTAAACAGGAAATACTGCAAATTTGCGACATAGACACCTCCTGCTCGAGAAGTTAGCAAAGAGGTGCTACTCTCTACTCGCATCAGACGAACGTGCGAAGATGGGAAGCAGAGGAAGCGCAAACAACCTGGGTGACAGACGATATCCTTGATCTTTGCGACGAAAGGAAGAGCCTTGAAGAAAGAGAGAGGTCGAGACCGAACGTCAGCAGACAACTTGTGCACACTCAAAGCAGACTTGTCAACTTCAGAAGATCAGAACAAGTAAATAGATGGTAGAATGTAAGGACTTGGCGAAAGAAGATGTGGAATACTCGAGAACGCAATGTTGCCGCGTAAGTGCGTGGAAAAATGTTAGGACATAGGCAAGTCGGAACAGCAGAGAAGGCATATGAAACACTGAAGAGCCCTCACCAAGACTCAGCAGCAACACATCCACTTGTCCATCGAAGACAGCACCATGGACAGAACTCCTTACGGAGAAAGCTGCTGTACCCTAGGAGATTAAGTCTCGTTGGAGCTAATAAGCTGCCAAGACTTGTAAACAACTACAAGATCGTCAAAAAGCCAGACAGGTCCAGCATTCCTCCAGAATCAAAAGACTGGGACAAGAGAGGCTGAAGACACTGCCTAGTGAACTTCACTGATGAGTTCTGGTGAGAGAAGCTAGGATTTATGCCAGTCTGAATGGGAGGAAAGTCACCTGGTGTCGGACAACGTACTGCTGAGTTTAGTTTTCTTGGAAGTCCATGGAGGAGCGAGCAACGCAACAAGCACACACAAGACTGGTTCACCACACTGTGTCAAAAGATATGGGATGTTAGAAGAAGAAATGGTTCAGTGAATGGGCTCAGTCTATCATCATCCCACTCCTAAGATAAGGGACCTGAAAGCAGTGTGGAAAAACTAAGAACCATCAGCTGATAAGTCACCCAAGCAAGTGATGCTCAGAACTGTCATCCTTCTTAACGCTTAAAAGCTATTGGAAGAGGATCTGCTGGCAGAAGACAGGCTGGCTTTGGGCAGCCGGGCTGGAAGAAGTCACGATAGAACAGATCTTTAACTGCTTGTAGTCGTGTTATGATAGAAAAAACACCTGGAGCATCAGACGTGAAAACTATATTTAAGGGTTGCATAACGGTCATCGATTTCTAAAAAGCTTTTGATCGTGTCTGGCACGTACATGGACTCTGGCAGGAAATCATGAGATCATTCAACATAGAGGAGGGACTGATCCAGATGGTAGCAGCACTCTACAAGAACGCCTCCAGCGCGGTACTACTCAACAACCAACTAGGCGAGTTCTTCGAGATGACGATCGGGGTCTCGTCAAGGTGCTGACTATGGCTCACCTACCATCCTTTTTAAACATCTTCCTTGAGAAAATCATCGCAAGAAACCCTCCAACAACTCACCTTACCATCAATCTCCATTGGTGGCAGATAACCCCTGTTGCAAGCTCGCTTTGCAGATGACATTGAACGGGCTCAATGTAGGCAGTAACAACGTAACTTCAGGATTTGACGACAGACTTCTCCAGTCGCTGTGTCGTTTGGGGCCTATGGCATGGAATATTTTTAGCTCAGTAAAAAGCAAAGTGATGATTATTTCCACCAACGACAGCAGCAGCAACATCGTCACGAATGAACGGCGAACTTAGAGAGGAGGTCAACACAGTAACTTGTGCGCGAGCCACCACCACCTTCTGGCATCTTTTCTCCCGTACTCCCTTCGTTACAGGGTTTTACAAGAAAAAAGAAGCCCCAAGGGAGAAAGGATGAGCCTTGCTAGTTATTGAGATAAATGGGTGCTGTAAAGACAGAGATCCGTATCAGTAATAAGATTGGTATGGCAACATCCGCAATGTCCAAATCGCTGGACCAGGATCATGCGGTACGCAACTACAATCCCTTCAGTACCAAGTATTACAGGCTGTCAAATACAAGTCTCGTCGTAGTACGTCAATCCTTCTCTACGGCTGCGAGTTGTTCTTGGTACGCTGCTTGCGCAACGGAAAAGAAACTCCAGGCCTTTGAGAACAAGTGCTTGAGAAAGCGTCTGGCTCTGGCTCATTCGTACCGATGGGAACACAAGACAGGAAACGATTACGGGGTATGGGGAGCACCACGTAACCTCTCGGGGGCCACATGAGCCCATTATAGGCAACAGTGAAGACGGCGCAAGCGCTCGCCTGGTTCGGCACGTCACGTCAGCACCCGCACACACCACCGAAACCTGTCCAAGTCGACGATTCTACAAGGAACTGTCCTTATCGAAGGGAGCCGTCGTCGTGGGGGGGTGGGGTCGTTCCTCCGAGGAAATGAGCTCGGGTCAGCACAACTCAAAGCTGGACAGGACAAACGCGACTGTGATGCCGGACCTGCTCTCATGAGAACTGAAAGAAACTTAAGACATAGGACCGGCCTGTGGAAAATATGTCTGTTGCTGCTGCCGGACGGTCCCCCCTACGCCCGGACCGGGCTTGGGACTGACCTGACCTTATGTGTTATTTACTTTCCTTCCCCCTTCGAATTACTTGTTAATATGTTTTTCCAAATCTGTAGATAGCATAGTATAAGTTGCTAAAAAGCTGAGATTATACTGTCGTTGGTGATGTATGGTGATAGTCCTCACCATGCGCACAACGCTAAAGATTTACCTGTTTTAACGCGAGAGGGCTTAGTCTGATCCCTATTCACTGCATGTGCTGGCGAGCCATGGGGAGAAGGCGCAGGTTGCAACCCAGAAGCAAATCCGCTAACTGATCCCACTTGTTGCCACAACGTAGATGCATGCTGCTCCTTGGTCGCGTTCGATGCCTTTTCCGGATGGAAAAGCTTAGATACAGTGATCGTTTTAGCACCATGGGGAAGTTATTTTGTTATGGACCCTATAAAGTGAAATAAATGAATCTTAATGTAAAATAAAATCAATAGACCTTAAGTTCTTATGGGTCAGAAAGGAAACAAGAAGGCAGCAAAGGTGCAGTGCAGAAGAATGGTATCGAAAATGAACTTATAGGGGTGAGACAGTTTAGTGGTGCGAAGAAACAGAGAAACAAAAACTGGATACAGTATTTGCTGTGAGGAGAAACAGTTTCCTTGTTACGGTGGTGAGCACCAATAACTTAACAAGTTTTTTTATAATGCCATAAATTATTTATACTAGTATTGTCTTTTCTGACCACCTGACAGGCCGTCATTTTTTGAAGAAGATGCTTGTGTTTTACTTTTTTCTATGTCCGCAGATTTGTTTTATTGATACTATCATCTGAAGAGTACAGACTTTTTATATTCTCACTTCTTACGTCCCTAGAAAATAGATAATATCAAGAAACAACTTTTTTTGATAAAGCGTACCTACATTCATCCATATATTCTAATGCACATATGAAAACGCTCTCACGCACGCAAGGACGCACACCATAGAGATATTGTATCTCTATAGTTCCTCGTTATCGACAATTTAAAGCAAAATAGGTAACCCTTTCGTTCATTATCCAAATTCTTTACAATATGCATAAACCAATTGTGAACAGTGTTTTTTCATACCGATAGATCCGGCCGTTTGTTTTGATATTTCCTCCATTGACGTTAAATGATGCAGGGTTAGTCGTCGTTTGGTTTACACGGTTGTCTCTGTTTTCTTTCCAAGAAAGGTATTTCCGGCATTTCTCGATAGCGATGACTGCTAAAACAGCGATCCATCTAAATAAAGGAAGATTTAGGGTTACTGTACATGTAACAGCGCTAGTCAAAAATGATATATTACGATTTATGTGCTTTGGAATGATTGAGTGTACAGAGTACTGGCTCAAGGGTATAGATATAACATGTATATGGTGTTAAGCACCTGGAGAAATAACTTTGGCACTCTCCCATCTTGATCAGGACTTCTTCTGTTGCTTCAGTCTTTGATTAGCCGTTCGGTTAGAATATGAGTTAAGAAAGGAGAAAAAAAGTCGCTTGTTGGGAGAACTGGGTTTATATACAATAATAGACATCTTGCGATTGGTTGTACTTCACTGATTTGCTCTAATGTAATGCTATTTTAGATGTCGCCTTTGTACCATTTTCTGTAAGTCTTTTTTTCATTTAAAATAAAATACTATTGTAGTCAAACCTGGGTCACGTCACTCTTTAGTCGATTTATCAGAAATCTGATGAAAACCTGTCCTGATACAGAAGCTTAATTACTGAGCTGCACGTGTACAATTATAGTATTATAATCACAATATTATTTTTATTGTGGTCATTACACATAAATTTCAGTTAGACACGAAAGCATTCAACTTACGTTAGACAGTCCATGAAACAGCTACAACCTAAAAAAGAAATATTTCAATGTTAAATTTTTTTTCAAAATACAATTCCTACATTAGTTACTAATGTGACTACTTGAAGACTAAATGTGCAGCATGATCTTGGTGCTAAAGATTTAGAAAGGTATACGCTTTTCTTTTATCCATTATTTAAAGTTTAGTTGAATTAAGAAATTGTATGTGTGGTTTTTAACCATAATTATTAAGAATTAACCCAAGCCATCGGCAAAAACCACTGCAAACAGATGGTAAAGTATCAGAAAAACATATTTCGGTGGTATTTTAGGACGAAAAGCCATGGTAAGAATATTAATGATGTTCTCTTAATCATTCTGAGATTATTGAAGAAAAAGGAAGTGAGAAAAGCGTATTGCTATTCTTGGCATCTTCTGAATAAGCTGAATTGAAAGAGAAAGGATGTTATCCGTGGTAAAAGAAAACAGACCAGCACACTATGTAATGTTGCTAAATGTTCTCTTCGATATTCAGATGGAGTTTGTATTTGCTGTCATTACCTAAAGACACTGGCTGCTGACTACAAATGCCACTGGATTATTTTTGTTCAAAGATGTAAACAGATCAGATCTCTGCTTTTTTTATTTATACCACTCTCTCCAGTGAATTTGGTATACACCTTTTATTTATTCTTACCTTTTATCAAAGCTTCTAAATAAAGTTCAAATCTGTAAATCTGTATTCCAAAATCAGCCATTTCATTTTCTTGGGAAAAATTGCTTATTGAACACAACAACCGTAGCGATGTTTATCTAAGGAGAAGACATGAGAGATTTGCTTAACTGACTCCCTGTTAAAAATACTACTTGTATGCATTTAAACTCTCTTGCCCAGCAGGTATTTCTATGTTTTTCTAGTGACAGGTGAGAATGCTGATGTTTCATGACTTATATTGAAAATTAATCATAATTATCTACTGATGTTAAACTATTATCAGGGCTTCTGCTAAGGCTAAATTTTTGGGGGTCCCAGGGACCCCTTCTTCAGATTTTTAAGGGGTCCCTGTTCTTCGCCCAAATTTGAAGGGGACCCCATTGACGAAAATTGAAGGGGTCCTCCGAACTTTTAATGCGTACTGTAGGCAATTTTTTGAGTAAGCAGAAGCCCTGATTATTTAAAAATGAAATTGACCCGATCATAGAGAAACCATTTTTCTCATTTGTGTTTTCATTTAAACTGTGATTTCATAATATCAAGTGGGGAAAATGCAGTCGTACTGTTAGGTCTGTATTTCCTGAGCAGCAGACAGACGATGATGGTGATAAGCACAATGACGGGGATTAATCCTAGAATTCCAACAGCAATAAATGCAGGGTCGATGCCTTAAAGAACAGAAACACATATCATCATAAAAGTTAGAGCTCCAGAAGAAAATCTCACACATCAAAAACAAACCCAAAAACCAAAACATTTTCTTAAAGACCTCTGGAATGAAAATGCCTCTAAATAGTTCTTTGAATTGTTTACTGTACATGTACTTGAGACAAATGCCTATAAACACTACTTTTTAGATCTCATTTGTAAAGTTTATAACAGTAAAATGCAAGTACTTTTGATTTTTTTTTCTTAGTTTAACAAGTTGCTAAATTAACTCGTCTAGATTTAGTATCCATTTTTTAAAATTTTCTTCAATTAACCTAATGTGGTATCAAAGCCTAATGCAGGAATTAAAGTATTTGCTCACCTAGTTTTATCTTCCTTTTATCTGGTTCAATCTCCGGTTTGGGTTTTTAAACCTTTGTAGTAATTTGTTGTTCATCATTATGCTGACTAATTATTTTAAAAAGTGGTTCAGCACAAGGTCATCAGCAATTAATGTCGCAATACCATTGGCAACAGCTCCTTAACTCACAGTTGGCTTAAACATGATCAACTGCCTGTGCACCCTTCAGCTCTTGCTACCCACGTCGACAATCTGACAAGGCCAAAGTTTTCTTTCTCTTTCTTTCATCCGATCTCGGAAAGTGAGCTTAGGACCATCATACTCCATTCAAAACCCACAACTTGTCCCCTGGACCCAGTTCAAACCCCATTTCTGGTAGACTGTCTCGGCGTCCTACTCTCTGCCCTCACATATATAGTAAATGATAGCTTGTCCTCTAGCCTCTTCCCAACTATTTTTAAAACAGTCATGGTGAAACAATTACCACCTAGTCTCAAACGACATTTCTTTAAAAAATCTTAGTGAAGGTAGTTCTCAAGCAATTTTTATCCTATCTTAACTCTGAAAATTTGCTTCTCTATCAGTCCACTTATCGCCTTTTTCATAGCACTGAGACTGCCCTGCTCAAGGTGACAAACGACATTTTGTCAGTTCTTGATAGAGGTGACATCTCATTTCTCCCCATGTTAGACCTGTCTAATTTCTTTGACACTATAGACCACACTACTCTCATTCATAGACATGGCATCTCAAGTCCACACTTGACTGATTTCAATCAAATATCTCTCAGATAAAACTCAGTTATAGTGCATGACTGCGTGTCTCCACCAGTCTCTATACGCTCAGGGGTCCCCAAAGGTTCTGTACTTGGCCCCATACTCTTTATCATGTCCCGAATCCACTAACTACTCTAATTTAATCTCACTCTATATCTGACCAATCCTTTTCTGACAACACTCAGCTGTATACCAGCTCTTCTGCTTCTCAGATACACACAGCTATCCGAAGCATCCAAGACCATATATCTGATATTAGACTATGCATTACCCACAAGATAAAATAAAATGACGGAAAAACAAAAGCTTTATTTTTTTTCAAATAGGAGAGCCAGAGTTTACCCATCACTGCTTTTTCTATTCAGGCTAATGTTCCTTTTGCTACTTCAACAGGTAACTTATGTTGCATGTCTGCTGACATGTCTCTTGATAAGCATGTTTCTCACATTTGTCGTTCTGCATATTATGATGCTATGTTTATCTCAACCAAAATAATTCAGTGAGAGTGCGATCTACCTTGGTGGTGGTGCTGCGCATTACAAAAACCCATTATTATTATTGTTATTATTACTATAACTACTTGCCTTTATTTCCGACCTGCTCAGTGGTAAAAGGGAAGTTAATACCTAAAAATAGACGCAAATGTCATAGACTGAAACGTGTAATGTTAAATTAGTTGCATTATCTCTTTAATGAAAAAAAACCAACTATTATTATTAGTGAGGAGAGACACAGAGAGAAATGTTCATCAATATCAGTTTGAGGTGCATCACGTGCGTCTCCACATGAACACCTCAAAGCATTGACTACTGACCATCACCTGCCTGTTTTGTATAAACACGTGTCAATAATTGCATGTTGGTGTGTGTGGACGTGTATGTGAGTGCGTGCTCTAACTTAACGTGTCATAAACAACATAAAGTTTAAGCACCATTTGAAAAAACAGAAATCATTACATAATATCGGGAGGTATTTTCGTAGAGAACGAAAAGAACAGGTACACCGTGACTGGTATACATAAACAGTCAGGATTTTATTAAATCAAACATATTTAAAACTTTACATGAATGTGTTATCTTGTTCATAGACAGAAGTTTTTTATCACGTTTGTGAACACAAATTGACCTAAAGAGAGTACTGGGCATAGGGGAGAGAACAAGAGGAAGGGGGAGAATAAAATGTGTTCCTATCAAATAAATTGTCATAATAATAATTTCGTTTTGATTGCACAGTACGTTATGTCTGTATAGAGTAATGTTTTACACCTTAGTTAACAGTTTTTAATAAAGAGTTGATTTTGAGCTTGCTACTTTGTACACAATTGAATATGTACATAGTATGTTGATAACAAAATGTTAATGATAAGTGTATTAATATAGCGCGTTCCTCCAGCATGAGCAGGACTGAAGGTGTTGTACAGTAATAACAATACACTAGTACAGCGAGGTTCCCCGTTAGCATACTGCACAGGAACTCCTAGTCCAGTGAAAAAAAAAACAAAGCACGAAGATGAGGCGGTGATGTGACACAGTAGATCACAACTACAGATGAATAAACCTTGTCTAATAAGCAGAAACATATAAAGTCTGTGATGTGATTTATTTATTTTTCTAGTTAATGGTGAATAGTGCTTAATCTGTTCCCTTGTACATGAATTCAGCTATAAAAGAAATATTTCTTTGAAAAGAGCTAGAAGGTGTAAGCAGAACTGGAATGTTTAGACAGCCTTCCAGATAATGAAGTCATGATTTGAAGAAAGAACACTTTGTCTTGTCAGTGCTTCATAAATCATCAAGAGACATAAGAAATTTATTTCATTAGTATGTACCTACCTTCTGTATTCGTCCCGATTCCAGATTCCGTGCTACTAATAGTATTGCAGATTTCTGAAAAAAATGAGCTATACATAATACTAGATCCCGGTATTAAGCAACAAGTAAAAACGTGTTTCAATACAATGGTATAAAACTGAAAAAATAACATTATGTATGCTTCTTCCGTTCTTTGTATCCGCATAGTTAATGTTTTTGCTATTAGAGAACAGACGTGAATTGACCATGTAGTAAAGCTCTCTTGCAGTCCGACATGTATCAGATCTTAAAAAGAGGCCACATAACAAAGGGCTGGGCTTTCACATGTAACACACTTCATATTTCACCCTTCCTTTAGCCTTGCGTAAAGAAAGAGGAAAGAGTTATAGACATAAAAACCAAAGGGAGGTAACTCCTGAAATATTCATGATTTGTTCTAGCGGGGATTACTTCTCTTTAACAGCTTGAAAAGTCAACCAATCAGCTACTTCGGTTTGTTCGAAAGTAAGCAAGGTTTATTTGACCAAGCGCCATTTTACTATTGCGTGTTCACAAAACCACTTGTAAACAAAAGGTGACACATATACACAACACAGACGTATATCAAGCTACGCATTTTTCGTAGCAGCTACGGATTTAGACAGCGGACTACCGAATCTAGTCCCGTGAAAAAATACCCATTTTCTGTTGCAATGTTAGATCGAAACGCAATTTTATGCAAATATTCTACAAGAATTAGGAAATTAAAAGAAAGTATGCATTTTTAACAAGTGTGTAAAACTTAACATTAAAAGTAAGCTATAAGCTTTACAACAAAGAAACATTAAAGAACCATATCTTTAAAAAGATTACCATAATTCATTAAATGGAATTCTAAAATCATAGACCAAAAAAAAAAAAAAAAACCAACAAAGAACGCAGAAAAAGAGAGAAAAGCTGAAGAGTAGACTTTCTTGACCTATGATTTTAAGAATAATTACAAGATAAAAATTATATATCACAGCGAAGGAGGAAATATCGGTAAATCAAAGAAAGCCCAACAGTGTATAGTTAACATAATTCCAGATATCTTTTGATGGCGTTGCATGACAGTGAAAATTATGCCTAGGACATTAGACTCAGAAATATGTGTAGAATAATAATATGGTTTTTGAGTTGTAAAAGATACTCTAAAAAATTTATAATTCAGAAAAGAGTAAAATGCATCAGAATGTGTGAACATCACAAATCACGAAGGAGAGCTTGGGATATTACTTTTATATTCATTGCGTCAGGGATTAAAGATTTTCTCATGTCTGAGTAAAAAAAAAGTGCTAATCTTGATTTTGTGTCATGTAAGTTGATAATTTTATGAGTGATGGAAATTATTTGTCATAATGAACTAATCAACATAAACAGTTCAATAAATTTGTATTTAACAAAAGCATTTAATTCTTTCTGTCTGCAAAATAAAGACTACTAACAATGACATAAAAAGTTACGACATTCTAGTGATTGATGTTTCTTTTTGATAAAGTGCTAAAGAAACCTGAAAATAGTAATTTGGTCTGGATTAATTTACGGCGTACTCCGTTCTTAAATAAAAGTTTTTTCTTACCAGTCAAAAGGCATCCGTAAGCAGAATATCAACCTAATTGTCATTAAAGGATTCTCGCCTTTTTCTGTCGCGCCCATTTTTTTCTTATGATATTACAATTCGTTCTTTTCTCTTGTTTAGATTTGATTCCCTCAATGTAAAATTATATTTTCATAGCTATAAATATTTATTAATCTCTGTTATTCGTGGTGAGTAATAACGATTCACCCCTGAGGATTCTACTTTTTGCTTCCCTTTTTCAGCACGCATTAAGAGCATTTTTCTGAATTTATGTATCACCAGTGGTTAATTATATTGTATGTAAAAGAATTAAAAATATAAAAATTTTAAAAATCCATCTTCGCTGTGCAAGAAGTTAACATTTTACAGCAAAACATCTAACTTTTTTTCAAGAAATTCTATATATTTGAATTGTTCTTTGTTTACATCTTTTTCCTATTTTATAGTCTTGGTACCCTGAGTGTTCACCGTATTCCCTGCAAAGTTGTTTTAACCTCATGAAAAGGTTTGTTCTATAATGAAATCAAATAATTGAGGACTTTGATACCAAATGATAATAGATATATGTTTGATTAACTTGCCAGGAGCTTTATACTTTATTTAGTGTTTGGGGTGTTAGTCTGCTAGCCATTTAAAGTTGTATCGTTGTGTTAAAAAAACCCACATTATACAGTTTCAGAAAATCTTACCTGGAGGATTGTACAAACAATTTTTAACCATAGGAATGTCTCCTTTCTGGCAACCAAATAAACCTTTACTTGTTGCAAATGTGTCAGGAACTGTGATGGTGACATCGTTATAACCTGTATGTGTGATGTCGAAGCCTTTTTCCTGAAAGCATGTATGGTGTCCGTTGTACGCACAGACAAGCACTCGTTCTGCGGAAGAAATTAAAAGAAATCATTTTTATTAAAAGAATTTTAGATGGTTTACGATTAAAGTAGACAGTCTAGATTGTTTATCAAGTAGATGAAAACAACATGAAAACATAAAATTTAGAGTACACTCTTCAATTTGAGACTTTTCAATAAGGTGTGTGACATTTCCATAATGTCTGAGTTTTACACACACTACTGGTCTGGTAGAAAGAGACAATATAATAATATTCTGTACATTGCGGTACCTGAAATGCAATTTCTTAACTAGTTTTTTTTTAAGTTGGCGATTTGCATCTGTAACAACAGTTCCTGTAAAGTCCCCTTTCTCGTGAGCGATGAACGTGCTACGTCACTTCCTGTGATCCGACCAACCCTATGCCTGACGATCTTACTGATGCTTCAAACACCTTGAATGATTTCACTCAATATCTCTCTAATAGCAAACATTAACAGTACAGTGTGCATAGTCTTGAAGAATTTAGCTAGATTTGGACCTAAGGAATGTGGGTTCTCAGACTCCGAGATTCTAGATGAAGATGCTGAGAGAGCACAAAAAGCAGACAACAAAGAATGAATTGACGCTTTAATATTTAGCTGATTATTAATTAAAAGACAAAAAAAGAAGTATACAATTTTGTTACTCCTGTTTCTGCTTACGAGCATGCACTACAGGGCTTTCACCTGAGTTCAAATTGGAAGAACAAATTCCAGGAAGACTACTCAGCATGTAAGTACTGTATGAAATTATTATTAATCTCTTACAATTTAAGACAATTTAATGACAGCTTAAAACATAATCAAAAAGTAGAATACAGCAAACACCCAGCATGTATAATTTAATGTCTCACTATCTCTCTCACACAAACACAAAATTATTTACTATTACCAATTTTTTACGTCTACACTTGTATTTTGCTAGAAAGAAATATCGAGGGCCTGTATCATTTGCAGCTGAATCTGTGATAATGTCGGTGTCAACTATAACATCTGTACAAGTCATGACAGAGTCAAATTGAAAAAGCAAACACTACCTTGATAAAAAACATTTGTAAAGGTAATTGGCTACTAACCTTATAAGTTGTCTCATTCCTTTTGTTTACTTATTATTTGTTATTCATTGATATTATTTGACTGTCCACGCTAAAACACATATCAGATTTATTATGTTCTTTGGTGATAGAGCACTGATTAATATTTTAATTTATCATATATTTTTAATAGAAGTTGTAGACTAGTCTGTGTAGATTGCTAGTACAGTAGCAATGTTTCAATTTGTACTTGTCGCCGATGTAACAGCTTCTGAGAACCGAGTCTTACAAAAGCCGGAAGATTTGGAGTGAAACTGTCGTCTTTCGCGCCCAGAAGAAGAAGAAATTGAGTACCTTATCACAAGCTGATGATAGATATATGTTTTATGAACTTGCCAGGAGCTTTAAGCTTTATTTAGCGTTTGACGTGTTAGTCTGTTGGCCTTTTGAACGTCTCATTTAAGAGGAATTTTTTGTTACGGCTATGGGTAGAAATGAAAAAAGTTGATCTAATTAAAAATTGATTATTTTAGTAGAAGCACGGATGAGGATCGGATAAACGGTCAGTGAGGCACACTGCTCTCCGATTCCTTACCTTGACTTCCCTGGGAAGAATAAAAGTAAAGAGTAAAAGGTCGTGTATCATTAGCAGCCGTGGGAAATAAGCATTGTATTTCAAACGGACACTCTTTGTTCTTAATTTCACAGCTCATGGTGGTAATATCTGCAATATACACAAACACAAAAGTCTGTTATGAATATTAATTGGCTATTAGTTTTATCATAATAACAATAGCTTACTGATAAGATAAAAATATTACGTTCCGAAAATCAGTTTTATGTTAAAAGGTAAATCTGTTTTCATGTCTTTTTATGCTTAGAAATGATCTTACTGAAATCACAGTAAGCGGAGAGTTTTATATAAATTTAGTAAAACAGTAAAACCTTTTTTAAAAGCAATTGTGGGTTTACTTCAAACTTGATGGGTAATCAGTGTCGTATATTTAGGTACAGAGAGACTTAGGCATTTCCGATATGTAATAAAAACATTTGATAGATATGTTTAAACAACAATGACCATGGTAAATATCATAATAAATTACAAAGGTTGTGAAGAAAGGCTAACCTATATATACAAAGATTACCAGTGTTGTCCATAGGAATGGGAATCCCATGGGAATCCCATGGGAAACGTCCCATGGGATGGGATGGGACGGGACAGCACACATTTGTGTTTCCCATGGTAGTCGATACTTGATATTGCAAAATAAATTTACTGTTATTTCATTCATCAAGGATTTAATCTTTCCTCTGAATCATCTATTGTATGTGAAGTAGCAGGAATTATAGAACAAAAGCTGAAAAGTGGTTTTCAGTGTTGTCCATAGGATTGTTAATACCATGGGAATCCCATGGGAAACATCCCGTGGGATGGGACGGGATGGGACAGGCATAAATTGCCATGGGACGGGATGGGATGGGATAGAAAAATATGTCCCATGGACAACCCTGAAGATTACTACCTGTCAGAAAACGGACATCTAATCACAAGACAGTCGTGTGAAGCTTCAGCTTATGTTGAGCACCTGAGTTTGACCTGTCAGGTAAAGATGCTTTCTGCGCTCTGAGTAGACGGGGATGATGTCAGCAATGTCTCATATATTACCTTGGGAAACATTATGAGAAAAATACAGAAATACTGTAAATGAAAAGTCAGAGTTAGTAATTGACACCTCTGACAAAAAAAAAAGTAACTTGGGATGGAGGAAACAAACATTCCTTGAAGGCAGTTATGAATGCTAGTGAGAGGGAAGACAAAGGAATTCGAAACTGAAACAAGCGACTTTGATTATTTCCCTTCTCCTGCACCATTTTTTTGTTGAGGTCACAGACACTTAGACGCCTAACCATTTGCACATTTTTTTTTCTTCAGAAAATGTCTTTTTTGTTTTTCTTTATCAACTATACTACAGAAACTAATAAAAATACATCAAAAATCCCTATTATTATCTAAGATATCTTATTTTCATGTCGTGAAAGAGTGGGATAGGGCTGTAGTGTGTGTTTGTACATCTATTTTATTCTAGATATGACGTAATTTCTCTCTCTCTAGAAATTGCGTCATAGAGAGAAATTGCGTCATTTACGCGGATGCGGGTGGGAGCTTAAGCTCGTGGTGGCTGTGAGGCGTGATTGGTTGTGGTGTGTCAGGTGGTATGACTGGCCAACAAGACGGTTATTGGGCTGAATGATCGAGAGTTACAAGCTGAGCGTTTCGACTAGAAAAGAAAGATCTAGACGACCACCTGTGCTTTTGTGCGAAAACCTCTGAGGGGAAGACTTCCGTGACTTTCGTGTCTCAAGTCTTTGTGTGCAGTTGTCCTTCCACCAAGCTTCAGACGAAATAACCTCTGAGCGAAAAAGGACATCGTCCTCGAAGGCAAATTAAGCCACACCGTCGTCCCTGGCGTGCAGGAGAGTAACTTCGTCTGATCTTCGTCGTAACGGCTAGCTGGGCTTCTGGTTCAAACCACGGAGAAAAGGACATCTCCCTAGATCTGAGCTAAGCCTCACCGTCGTACCTGCACGTACGCCAGAGCAACTTTGTTCGACCTAACAACAACTCAACAAGTTGCTCGGCCACCGGATCGGTGCGGTGTTCCACGCGGAGGTCGTCAGGACCACTGGCGACCTTTTGAGGTGCACCTTCTTCATACTCCTCTCGTCGCGCACCAGTCAACAGAAGACCGAAGTCTGGAACAATATTTCTTCTGTGGCGCGGCGAGAGAAATCTCCATACGACGCTAGCCAGTGGACAATACCAGTGACCGTTGTGTGTGTGTATCCTGCGAGACAGTCCATACACAACCAAAGCTTGACACAGCTAAGTGGCGTATGCGTAAGGAGTGTATGGGGAGAGTGTGTGAGCAGTATTGTGTGTATGACAGATAAGGTTAGATCTGGCTCTCAGTTATCTGGACATATTAGAAGTAGGGGAAATAATTAGGTAACGGGACGGTCTAGACAACGATCAAGGGTTCATACTTTGTAATTGTAATATTTTTGGGTTTGTATGAACTTCTGGAAATAATAATTAACGTTCTTTTAATACACTAAATTGCCTCGTGTTTTCCATTGGGGTATGCGTGCTTGGGGGCTCGAGCTGGTTAGAATTGATAATTAATAAGCAATTTAGTGTGGTAGCACGCGGTAAGTGTCGACGTGGATTTGGTGGGGGTATAGACGGTGGGTTGGACTGGTGATAGAAATCGTACCCCCTACCAAATCTACGGACCCTGTCCCAGGTTTGCGACATTCAACACAGTCCTGAAAAAAGTTCCACTTCATAATTAAAAATCAAACAAAAAATTAATGAAGCTTAGAGTCAAGCACAACAAAGCACTCACTAATGACTAATCGAATAATACTCTAAACTTCAGTCACTATGTACTTATTCTTGTTCCAGTCAGTGTAAAAGTCTTGCAAATCTAAAAAAAAAATTTTCCTAAATTAAAGGTTACAGGCGTCAAAGACCGTATATCTTTTAACATGGCATATTAAATTACTGTTAACATGACACACGTATTTACACATATATAAGTGGCTCATGTCATCAATGTAAACATCCTCTCTTTGTGCAGATAACATTGATAAGGTTTTTCAAGTATATCATAAGTATTATTCCAAAAAATAGTTATTAAAATAATATAATGTTTTAGTGGGAAAACACCTTTTGTGGTAAATGAAGTAAATATTCTCTTTGTTTAGGTTGACTTTTGAGGCACAACAATATGGGACTTTATAAAATATGACAAATATATGGCGACGGTGAGATAGTAGCAGGGAGTTATTAGCTATGAATTATTTTTAGCTCAAAACATGAATTTTACTAAACATTACCGAAACGACTACAAGTATAGCAATTAGTATGTACCATACAAAGAATAATATTACTAATAACAACACACTAGATGTGAAGTCGTCATTTAAAGCCTTTGTCAGTTACCTTTTGAAGCGCAATCTCCCAGTCCATAAAATAAAGCCTAGGCCCATCTTTCATAAGCTTCGACTCGATTGCTGTCTGTCTACCAAGACCAACACTTAGTCTCTTTGTTAGTCTCGGCGAGCCGTAACAAGAATGTGAATAAACCGGAAGCTTTCTTGTCTCATGCCTCGTTTTTGTAGATAATCTGAAATGTGAATAAGCCGGAAGTTCTCTTGTCTCATGCCTCGTTTTAGCAGTTAACAGGAAAAAATGTTCGTCATTCTAAGTAATTTAATCGGAAAATCCCGTTGTATTCCCGAAATACCTTTCATGCATAAACAATTTTCTTCTACGAGAAGCGCAGAACCAATATCACGTGTTTATACTACCTAGTAAGAACATACTAAAATCGGAAATAAGTTACATCCATGTGTAGATGTGAAATTGTTTTTAAAAGCCTACATCAGTTAGCGTTTGCAGCGTCTATATTCTAGTCTAGAAAATAAAGCCTAGGCCCTGTAACTCAAATGTCTTAAGGACTGTGGCTGTGCAGTAAAGGACTAAGATAACTTCATATTTTCCGGCTGTACTGAACGATCTAGTATGAAAAATAATTTTGCTTTCATCTGAAAGTTGCTAGAAATTAACAAGCCACACAGTAAACACTATTTTTAGATGATACACAAAAGGTAAAGATCGTAGGACCTGTATATAAACTAGAAACAATAAAAATAAAACAATTAAACCCCTCACATTAAGGTTTTCCACCTAACTTTCAATAGTAATAATGAAAATTAAAACTGTAAGAATCAAATATAATCTACAGTGACTGACCAGGCCATCATTAAAAACCACCTAACTCGATACTTACAGAAAAAGTATCTACGTAATCCAGTAACTACTAGAAAAATCATTCTAGCCTGTAGAACTAGAGCAAATCTAACAAAAATATATATGAAGTTAAAAACAAGATTGAGTTTTTAACGGCGCAATCAAGCATAGAGGCAACGCGTGCTCTTTCTCCTTGTCTTGTAACAGTGTTCTTACATTTTTAGAATAAAAGAAGTACAGGCACAGACCACTTTACAGCTGGCAGATCCTTATTCCACACTGACCATAATGTGGTTAATCTGTACCAAAATATACACAGAAACTGAAACTTATGATGGCTGGATGTTTGGGAGATCTTTAGCATCCTGAGATAATTTTCCGGTTATTACTGATTTGACAGTGGTGTACAATGACTAGACCTTAGCAACAACTTTGCCATGAACACGTTTAGGAAAGTTTCCTGTACATTTGTGGTTCTTTCCACGCTGACGAAAGGAGCGCTTTTGCTGACGTGTAAGTAGTGACTATGACAATCTTATCTTCTTGGTAGATTCACTTTCATTTCAAATCTTTATCACATCTTTATTGGTTTATTTTTTTATTGCTTCATGACTTTCTTCCCCCAGAATGTTATCATGTGTTCATAGACTAACTGTTGTTTGCTTGGGTTACGTGCATTTTGGAAGTATTGATTGAAATGAGTGATCAGAGGCAGAATTTTAAGAAGCTCAATTAAAGTCAGGATCTGCTCTCGGAAACATCTTTTCAGAATTCGTTTTCAAAATGTAAGGCATTCCTTCATACTTTCAAAGCGACTCAAAGGCATCACACTAGTAAAGTATGACACCTAAAGATTCGGTTCAGTGGACCAGTAGTCTCTCAAGGATGGAACAACATGATATCCCATTACAAAATGTATTCCCAATAAAGCACAGATAAGATTTCTTGCGCATCAGTTTAGAAAGACTTCCCTTCTGCTACATGTACAACTCACTTTGCTCAACAAGTAAAGCTATCACACAATAAATCGCAGGATTTTAAAAAAATATCTCAAAGACATTGGGTTTTTCCTTTCGGTTACCATTTATGGTGTATCGATTCAAAAAGAAAATAAACAAAGAATAAAGAAGCAACATACAAATTTGACTGTTCTAAGTTGTTTGAATCACATTTGAGGTCCATTTAAAAGTATGAAACACATATGTCCCTTGGTCCTGAAAAGGTTAGGTCATGACATTCTTTGCAGTGTTTATATTTTTAACTTAAAAGCATGTACTCTTTATTAAACAGCTATCTGTATTACTTGTCTCCATAGGCATATGATGCAAGAGATGTGAAATTCAAACTATTATTGGAAAAGGACATTGCCAGTACCGTATATCTGCTTAGTAGTGTCACTGTTTCACTACTTTATGCTCTACGTCCTTTACAAATAAAGAAATAAATAAAATAAATCTCTTACCCACTGCGGAACAGTTGTCATCAAACAATTGTCATCCAACAAAGTCAATTAGCGCACGAGGCTTGATATTCGTTTGAAATACATGACTACATACCAAATGATCACGATGAGTAAAGGTCGGGTACCAATCGGGGTAAAAGATTGAGAGGAACAGTTTAAAGTTATAGACTAACATTGACTTGTAAACGAAAAAGTCATAACGCAAAAGTCACGGAGCTATGCGCATTGCTTTATCTCCATGACCCAAATTACTTACTGTTACCCATGCTTTATAACTTTATCTACTGCTATGTCGTCCGTACTGTTGTTATTCTTGGGGTATTGTACACGAAAATATAATTTTTAAATTACCACTTTACATTTACTGAAGCAGATATTCTTTCCAAATCTTAACATTTTTCTGAAAAAATAATATTTTTTAGGTGGGTTTTCTAACTTTAACGAAAGCCTGAGTAAAGAAGAAAATAGTTCTACCAATATCAACTACACCATCAACATTACAACAAGTCCTGATGCTACAGACACGTTTAACGCTCTTTATGAGGTTTGTGAAGAAAACGTTTTGAGAACTGTATGTGTATTATTTTACGGCAAAAACTATACTAGCGAGTTTAAGAAGGACTTGAGTGCGAGGACAGGAGTTACCTGCTACTGGGAACAACGACACGTGAGCAGCTCTGTGGTGGCTTTAGACATCTACATCTCTCAGGTCGTCACCAGGTCACTGAGTGCGATGATAATCTCCACTGCCAGAGGTGAACTTCCCAAACCTACCCGACTGATACGTGTTGAGGTGTTGTGTAAGTAATGAAAAACATTCAACTACATTATTTAAATGTTTATAAATTAGTGCAACCTTTAGTAGGTACAAAGGATCAGTACTAAGACGTTTATTAAGATGTGTTGATTAGTTTGTTTCATAAATTTGTGTTTCATCGAATATAATGTAACTAAATAAATAGTAACTTTTGGAATACTTTCGATTTTATAGGTTAACGATGGCAGACAATTTTTCTGTATATTCTCCCAGTCTATCTTTATTCTTGCTCTTAGCTTTGATATTCATACAAATACCATTAGTTTTGATGTGGAGATAGTCGTGTTTTAGTCCTATCTAAACTTAAACATATTTTTCTATGGATTAAATAAATAGCCTATAAGTTGCAGCTACACACTTTGGGGAACTGTAACAAGAGACTGAGACCACGATGTATACTTATTCTTCATTTTTCAGACTTTTTTTGTGCACGATTGTGAAGATTGTGATCTTTACATCTCTAATACCTAAGATCTTTTAAGATACTGTCGATTTATAAGCACTTAGTGTTATCTATTGTTTTGCTCCGTCTATGTTTGTAGCAGTTTGCTGAATAAAGTCATCAAGGTGACGAACTCCCTAAGAAGCTGTACTCCCTTAGGGAACTTATAATTTCCTTTTACAATTTAGTCGGCTGCTGTATCAAACGCTACTAGTGACCTAGTCTAAACGTGACTTGTCACTGGGAGGTAAACGATATCTGAAGAAAATAATATCAACTCATGATTTATATATATATATATGGTTCAAACACACTAGAACCAGACACGTGCGCGTTCTTTCAACACACGGCAAAACGATTGCCTGAGGCTGTCCACATCATGTTAATTGTGTTATCGAGTTGCTGTGGGATTTCCAGACTACGACAAAAATACGTATTCATAACAATTTACCCTAACACAGGTAACGAAAATCTAAACGAGATATGCAATGTTTGCATCCGGGATACTTCCCACGATCAATCTCAGAAAAGTATGAAGTATGAAGATTTGACACTCCTCGTACTCTCTTCTACTGTTGAGTAATAAGGTTCCAGTTCTAATGTTTCGGCTCAGTTACCTGCCTTATAACCGCTCTAGCAATCGTTGTTTACGTTACTCACAGTTCATAGCCCCACTATCTTGGGGTTGTCGCTGTACGCATCTCCAGCCAACTAGAATCCACATCACATAAATACAATTCACATAGAATCGGTTAATCCTTCCCCGAGGAGGGGTGGGGGTAAGGACTCCCCCGCGTGACTCAGCGGTTGACGACACGCGAACGCCGTATACACACTGGCCGTGATGTCAGGTGGTGTCCGGGGTCATAGCAGAGGTATTCCACGGTGACGTCATGGGGCTAACGGTGCTCCTAGCCCATGTGCTGCTGGGTGTTGGACCAAAGGCGACCAAGGGATAGTCTGGGGAGGTTATTCTTCCTCCTTCAGAAGGGCTTCAGCTCAATCACCCCCTATAATAAAAACCGCGAACAGGTGAGGTTTATTCACAAGGGGTCAGTATCGCGCCGCATCCAGCATCGATGGACACATCCCTGCTCTACTATGATCTCAACTCGCGAGATTTACATGTCGTGACTCGGGCAGGTCTTCTTCCTTTGGTATCCAAGGCCTGAGTAATCGTCATACCTCGTCTCCCCCAAAACCTTCTGGTGAAGGGGGTTCACCAGCCGCTTTGTGTCACAGTTAACTCTTTCCCATCTAATGTTCACATTCATTCTCCCATACATTCAACATACACTTGCACTCCGTCAGTTGCAATGGGTTTAAAATAATCTAAAAATCACGGAGGCACGAACTGGTCCTTGACATAACTAATGAAAGATAAATTTCAAAAAAACGCAAAGTGGAATAGAGCAATGAGACCCAAGGGTATCGTGAGTCTGGAGACGAAGACAAGTAGGGAAGTTTGAAGATGAACTTGCATTGTGTGGCCTGTTGTTATGAAAAATACTTATGAAACCTGTCACTTGTGCATTACATTTATACACATGCTTTTGTTACAGTGCTTAAGACACATTCAGCCTTCATTCCTAAATTAACAATAATTAATAAAGAATATTAGTAACACGAAACTATGTACACAACAAATCGCATGTACACCTACAAAAATATGAATAATTTACCTGTAATAATACATCGTCATAGTAATCATCCAAACAGTTTTACACTTATAAGAATCTTTACCTAGACAAGGTGTGTGGTAGGCGAAAATTCCATGCATCTGACATTTATTAAACAGATAAAAAGGCATAAATAATCACAACATATTACTGTTTTATTCTTTTTCCCTCTGTCATATTCTTCTGTAGTGTTTGTATGTGTGCAGACCCACCCAATGTCAAGAGTCTGACTGTGGACGGGGGCGATAATGTCACCATCGATGAGGGTCAGGTAGTCAATGTCTTCTGCTTATTTGAGAAGGGCAATCCTCCAGCTCACTTCTGTTTGCTGGATAAACATGGAACTAAGCTGAATTCCTCTAGTTCTGAAGGACACCTTAGCTACTCTCTTACTGCCCGGTGTGAAGATGACTGGCCAGTCGTCAGGTGTGAAGGCAACGGGTCGCAACATAATAGATCCGTGACAATCCTCGTCAAATGTAAGTAAACAAACTTAATGTCTAAACCTTCAGCACAACAGTGTATTTATACAAGGACGCAAAGAGCTGACAAGATTTGCAAACACAGAAAACATGCTAGTGAGCTAAATAGTGTGGTGTGACCGTTGCGATAGAAGTGTGGCCTGTTTCGATATTTGTTGATTTGATATTTGTTGTTCTTTGTTGACTAATGTCTATATTTATATTGTCCCTTTGGGCAGGGACCATCCTATGTAAAACGATCGTTGTTTAAATTTAATGAAAGTATGCGAACGTGGTGCCTGTGTGGTGTGATAATTATCAAAATTTTCTAGTTAATATTTTATGCGATCAGTAAACATGGAAAGAAATTTTAAGAGATGTGCTTCAAGATCATTAATATTGGAAAGTAATATTCTCACCAAGAAAATGAGTGAAATTTTGCTCGAAAAATATTATTTAAAAACGTGTTTTTACAATATCAAGAATACTTTCAATACATTAGACTTAAAACTTCAGAAAAAAACTGCTAACAAAAACTACAATTTTTTTAAATAGATTTTTTGGGGGCAACAAAGATTTTAGTGTTAAAATGAATTTTTTTTTTAAAAAAAGCTTACACTTTAAACACATTTTAGAATGAAAAGATTCATAATAACCTAACTTCTAAGAAGGTTTCTTCTTTTAATTGCCCAGGTCGTCCTCAGTTTGTTGACAAGTCAACGAAAACTGTTGATCCTGATGTTGACACTATAACGTTTGGTGTCAAGGCTCACACCACAGCAGTCAATAGATGTCTCTTGACATCTCTCACTTTACAACATAACACCGAGAGCGAAGTGAACTGTATCCTTACTGGGAATCCACCTGACCTCGTCCTGAGTCTTCAGCTCAAGAGAGAAGATAGTTTCAGTGGAAACTGGACATTGACACTAAGCAATGACTGGGGTTCTTCCAACACAACTTTCATTGTCTTAGATAAGTTAAGTAAGTACACTTTTTAAAAAATATTAATTACTTAATCGTCTTAATGGATCATTTGTGGCCAGTTGTTTAAGTTCACGAAATAGATTTTAGACATGAGTAATAAAATTATACTTGTATATTTGCCTTGTCATGCAATGTTGTGATGTGGGATGTTAAGAGCCTCAGTTAGTTAGTTAGCAACTATAAGCAAAAACATAACTACTGCTATATATATATATTTTGATACCAGAAATGGTACTTGAGCAATGCTATATAAAAAAAACCCTCAATGCAAAATTAAATCACACGTGTGCGTATACACTCTTTTGAAAGATGATAAAAGCTTTATTTTTATATGTACTGTAATTTTCTAAAGAAAAATGTTCTTAATACTTAACGCGACGATCACATTAGCATAAAATAGTGTGATGTATGAACATTGAATAAAACCTATTTGTAAGCTATGACAATGTACACGAAGAATGTACACATTAGGAAATATAATTATTTTGTTGTTTCAGCGCCAGAGCAATCGCCAGCATTAACTTTATGGAAGACAATCAACATCATACTCGTGTGCGGCATTGTGGCTGCTGTTGTTTTGATCGCTGTTGCTAGTTCTCTTGCAATTAAAAAGGTCACAGAGAAGAGATATGGTAAGACTTTTTAAAAGTAGTGGTAGGAAAAAAAGTTATTGCTGTCTCTCTCTTTCTCTATAAACATCGCGATATTATTTGTGTCTAGATTTCAATAATATTTTTTTCCAAAAAGTAACACAGTCCAATTTACCAGATGGTGAAACTCGGGTATTTCTTTATTTTTTTGGATTCTAGTCACATTGATTACACAGAACTACTATATGTAATACACGTCTAAACCGTTATTAATGGTGTTAAACTACTACATATGATTGATTTTGTGGTGATGATGACGCTAACGACGATGACAATGGCAAAGACGAAATTGACAGATATTATCTTAAAAATAGCTTACCACTTTCACAAATGCTAACTGTACAGAAGATTGTTTATCACGTGTTCAAAACGTCTATTTATAACTACTAAGTACTTTTTTCCATAATAACACTTGCAGTGAGAAGCGTTACTCTAAAGTTTTCACCCACACGAACAATGATTAACATATTTTTGGATTCGAGTTTAGATAATAACTACTTACCTCATTAATTTAGAAAAACCAGAAACCATTTCATCCCAATAACAGGTTTCATTTGTTCCTTGATCCTTCATTAGCTGCATGGACTTAGGTCTGGTTAAACCAAGAGTACTATACCCAAGACCTTTAGACTGATTAAAGGTCATAAGATGAGGAATAGAAAAAAATTACTTTGTGTCCGGTTGATAGATGATAATTACCTTTAGTGGTTCACTTAGATGTGCATGTGTGCATGTGTGGCCAGTGATTGCCTAACTCTTCCCTGAGCTGTTCTGATTTATGTTGTGTTATATCTAGGAAGTTTTCTAATTTAATTTCATTGGCTTCGTTGGGTCACCGGTCACTAGCTCCACCCTAGAAGAAAGAAGAAATTTTTTTCACTCTTTAAGAGAAAACCAATAGAAATAGGTTTCGATCTACAAGATGTTGCAGTCTTAATGATTGATCGTAAGGATGGAATATAGAATCCAGTCTTCCTAAAACTATTAGCCGCCTGCTGTTATAAACATATTAAGCTCACATCTATTATTCCTTCAGGCTAAGATACAAGAAAAAAACATTTTTAAAGCAATGATTTTTCTGAAGGCGGCTACGTGCTTGTTTTCTTTCTACTCTTAGTTCATTCGTTGTAAAATTACTAATTATGATTGGATGTGTAAAGGGAATTTATTCACCCGGATATAACATCAAAGCGATAAACACAAAAAGCTATAAACAAACCCACAGTCAGCTCTACAATAAACTTAATCTTTAGCAGACAGATGAGACCATAAAGAGTGAGTATATGAAGAGTCGAGGAATAATCAGAATTGTACGCCCAATTTTGCAAGGTTTTTCTTTTAAAAAAAAATTCGAGACTGAATTTGAAGGCTTTTGATGTAAGCACAGTTCGAAGAGACAGAGAAAAACAAGTCCGAGCATGGGGCCTGAGGATGAAACTAGCTGTCGATGAATTTCTCCCGTCTGATGGGTGGCACACAGAGGAAGGAAACACTAGTAGACTCGATTAGTCATTACTTGCCAAGGTATTTTTGGGGCAAGACCGTGAAGACGATGGCAGTATAGTGGGGCAATATTGTAATCAATGCAACCAATGAAGCTCGAGGAGGAGGGTGTGGAGTTATCTGCCTTTTGCATAAAGACATATGGTAGAAAGGCCCTATAAAGGTATTTTATTTTGGGATTATTGTATGATCTTTGACTGTTCGACATTATTTACAATTGTACTGCTCTTGTTCTCAGATCTTTAGTAGATAATTTAATTTCATGTATAAATTGTTTGTCGATTAAGAGACCTGATTGTGTTTAGTTTTATTCTGATATTGCTTTGCGTTTGTGTTTCCAATGTGGCCAACAGGATCAGTGGAGACAAATAGGTTTGTATTTTTTATGACTTCATACACTCATTCACGACATAAGGACTTACTTGAATGATTGCTGAATTAATGAATGTTCCCGATAGCTTCTATCTGCTGCATGACTTTCTTGCTTGCCCATTGTCTGGCTGGACAGGTACACGTGGACAGGTAGATCATCCCTAGCGCACTATCCCCTAGGTAAAGTCACTATGATTCGACTGACCGTCTTGATTTGTTTATAAGGTTTGTAAAACGAGTTTCTGTAAAGTATCTCCATCTCACTTAAATCTTTTAAAAGACTTTTATCGATTTCCTTCGGACATTCACGCAATATTGTCATTTTCCACGCATGCGTAACACCTTAATGAGCATGAGGTGCTTCCTTCCTCTTGTACTCACGGGGAAAGACAACTGAAAAACGCGTTATGCCATAACTAATCTTTTAATATTATTGCTGGGTTCACATGTATTCGAAACCCACATGCTTGTGAACTGGGAATTATAAAAATGATCACGAAGATTTATTTATAGATGGAGTACACATCATAAATACACATAGTATACAGAGTAATGTGCTGATTATCAGTTTTGAGTACTAATATTATTATTATGGAAAAAGATGGCATCCTGAACGGAATTCAATAAAATGCTTTTTAATCTGATTAAGATTACATAAAAAGTTTGTAAATGTCTTTGTTAAATGTCATTCAAAGTTGTAGACATCTTTGCTTAATTACTAATATTAATATTAAAAACAAAATTTACAGTTCATCTATAAATCTTCAATTACCAGAATAAAAGCCTTATATTTTTTTGATTAAAAGCAATAGGTATATTTGTACTCTTTGAACATACAATATTTTTTAATCAAACTGTAGACATACAGTTGGAAACCGTGGATCGAATGATAATCGACGAGGAAGTTGTGCAAGTAAGTGATTATAAACTATATTATTAGTTCTATCTTTATTACATTAAATTAGTCCATTTTTTAAACTTCATTTTTTGTTTTGCTTTCTTAAAGAAAACGAAAAAAAAAGAAAAAAAAAAGAGTTCCAAGAAAGAAGTAGAATTATGTTCTCTAACTCCCACGCTCTTTTTGAAGAGAACTAATCTTACAAGGCTACAATCGTCATTAAGGCTTTTTTTCAGTCTGCGGGATATTTATTCTTTTAATACAGACATTTTCTTTTCTTTGTAGGTATGATTGTCAATGATGTGTATGAAACGAGTGGAGCTGTTAACAACAACAACCACGCCATCCACACGTGTAGTCCTCCCACCCGAGACCCTCTTCCTCCACTGACCATGTCGGAGATGCCAGCTCGCCCTCCACGCTCACAGCACGCGCAGACACGAGTCACTGCTGCTGATGTTCATCATGTTTCTCGTGAGCTATCATAGGACCTTTATTTTACTCTGGCTTCAGTAGGACTTTAATGAATCAGTTTGATGTAACTTTCAAATGAATGCATAGGATATCTTGGAAGAAAAATTGTTTTTTAAGCCTTACATCTATAAAAAGAATATAGATAATAATCATAGCTGGTCCTCCTTTATCGCCTTTGTTGTTGGTAGGAAAAAAGTAATGAACATGTCTACGTTAAGCCACAGTGCCCTTGCTTTCTTTGACATACCTCTGTTGTGTTTGGCCTTTCTTTTATTAGCAATTGTGACATGTCTTCATTAAGCCACAAAGATACGTGATGCCGTGGATAAAAGCATGTGTGGAAGGGAAAAGACACAGACAAAGGGAAAAAAAACTTAAGACAGGGGTTATAGTAGCAGTAAAGAAATTCTTTGTTGACAATGACAAAAGCATGGTCGGATTTCATGGGAACGTTTTGCTGTTACTCAGGTAACGCATCATTGGGAGCAGAAGAGAATACCTACGTGTCTGCACCTGAGGTTCGAGAGAAAAAACGATTGAAAAAACAAGGTGAGACAAACAGAACAATGTTCATTTCAAACTTTGTATTAAACTTGACAAACTTTAAGTCTGATTTTCCAAATTTACCAATCTATAAGGTAACATATAAAATTACAATAACAAAAACTCTTTTTGGTTGTCAGTTGGAGCTGATGACTCACGGGGCGACACCTATGTTTCGGCAAGAGACGTTCGCAAAGAAAAGAAGAGAGCAAAAAAAGGTCAGTGTCAAATATTACAGCGAATAATGTCAGAGCCAATAAAAAAGAAAAAAAGACGGATGGACGGGTGCACGTGCGAGTGAGCGGGAAAATGAATGAATGAAGCAGTGTGCTGGCGGACGAGGTAACACAGACGGGTTGACAGAAAGACAGTAGGGACATAGTTGACTTTTGAATAACGGCTTCATGGTGAACAACTTTCTTCTTTTCTTCTGTGAAATAAGAGTCTGTTCTGTGCAACAGCCACTTGCACTTGCCATCAACTCAAAGCTTGATTTAAAGAAGGAACCGGGAAATATTTCCTAGAGTTAACACTTTAGTTAATCTGTACTTAGACTAGGATCATGGCCAATGAGGGCTTTAAGTTAAGAGTGTATTCGCTATTTTGTATGTAATAAAACGACACATCAATGTCATCATCATCAACATCATCATTGTCTTCATTCTTCTTTCTGTTCATAGCTGTGTTTGAAAATGCTAACGATCGAACCTGACATGGCCAGTAAATAATAAATAAATACGGAATATAGATATGTCCTTCTAGATTGGCCGAAAACATTTGTAGAAGTAGAGGAATTATTTAAGTGATGCTTGTTGTATTATAATATATATTTCAGTATTTATTTTAATGTTTTGCAGAATGCAAGGCACCTCTAGCCAAAGTCAGCGATGAAGCCCAAACAACGATGTTACTGGTGAGCATGCAGTGAATTCCATTGCGGATGGGATTATGAGGTCTCAGCATGATTAGCTTTCTATCAGGACTTTTGGTCAGGGTTAACATCCCTAACCTTGAAGTTGTAACGTTCGTTTAATTTCGAAATCGTTGTCAAAGCCGCCATCATGACACTACTTGGACTTTAACCTTTACTCTCACAAAATTGAAACAGTGACTCACTCATCTCATCTTGCTGCAAGAATTGAAAGAATATTTAACTTCCTTGTGAGCGAAATTTTCTGCAGAACATTAGGAGTGCTCTTCAAGTATCTTGATTTATATGTAACAGAGAATTAGTATTTCTGAGAATACGTGACATCAAGTGAAAACCCCTAAATGTATCTCAAAATAGGGATTTCTTGAAATGGGAAAGGACGCTGGCATTGGCAATGAGTCCAAAAGATACTACTCCCATAATTGACCCTCTCGTGGTTAAGGACCACAGCACATTCCACTTACTGTAAAACAACAGAGTGAGAATAGAATAACACGAAGTCTCCAATAAATATTAGTTAGTTCATTGAGTTCATTGACGATTGAACTGTGACGAAAATTGTAAATGTAGTGGTGGATTATTTATGAGCACGAGACTGTTTTTACTCAGTTTCACTCAAGATTTATACGTCTACTTACCCAATATTTACTTATCCTCGCTCACACCTTCACTTCTTCACGCATGCATTCCCTTACATCGGGCATACATCTATTTGTATTAATTTAGGTACTTATCACTACGACAAATATATGTGCTTCGTCTCTTTTTTGTAGATTCAACCATTGTTATTCAGTTAGGAGAGAGAAATATGGATTTTACGATAACGAATTATTTGGTTTATTATTCGTGTAACAGGAGAAGCCATCCGGAAGTAGAAACGCTGATGGACTAATTTACGGAGACCTAGACTTTACAACCACAAGTTCGCCCAAGGACATCATCGGCTCCACAACAAAAACTGAATACGCCGACATCAAAAGCACCGCCATCGTCCCCCAACCCCGAAGCTACAAACAGAAAATAAACAGACCAAAGAAAGAGTAAAGGAGGTATTACTAAATAATGAACGGGATGGAAAGGAAAGAGGACTTCACGATAAAATAGTCTTGCTAAATATTTTGTTTTTAACTTGTGCTTAGAAGACAACAATTCTAATTACGAGTACAATACTGAACAGGGTCTGATTAAACTCTGCACTATTACAGCTGTTAAAGAACCTCCAATACCTTCCCTATTAATCTCACATTAACAGGATTTAATGAATGTAAAGTGTAATGGTTACAGGAATCCTTCAATGTGTCCTGGTTGTATATTTTGTTTGTATTCTCTCTCTCTCGCACACCAACACAAGTCAAAATGTTAAATTTGTCCAAAGTTCAAGTTTTTTTCCGCTCCTTTCTTCTAACTGGGATCCGATTACTATGCTAGAAACACAAGAGTGAACTTGGAAGTTGTCAGTGCGTGTTGTGTCATGATCCTAATTATGTACTGAGCTAACTTGACATTAATTAATAGTGTAACACTAAGGGAGATAAGCATTTACCAAAAATTGTAATTCACTCCAGCCAAGTGCACAAGCTGTTCATATCCGGTGTGAACTATCTCATGACCCAAGGTATTCAATGTATCATGTGTCGAGCTTCTGAATTTCTGTCTGAGAGATGATAATGTATAATACAAGTAGGCATTTATATACACATAATGTTCTTGCTTGCTTTAGTTCTAGTTGGCATATTTTGGGCACAATGAGTACTTATGGCTAAAGTATGTCCACTAAAACACTTGCCATTCCCACATTAGTCAGCATTGTATATTTACACTGCTGATGATGAGCCACGTGACTACACGTCATGCATTGGACACACATCTTGCCAAATACTGGAATTTTTTCCCGCATCATTGTTGGTCTTCGCTAGAAAATATCCACAATCAAGCCTTGTCTCCATATTACAATACCTGACTACTCTGCTCATGTTATTTACGATCCTTATTCGCATAAACTGTACATCTTGTTACATAATAAATCTTTATTTTTATTTAGTGTATATATTTGATACAAGGTTCTGCTGATTAATAGCAATTTCCAGGTGTCGCTCAACGGCTGTTGTAAATAATTCCTAGGAATGGATTTTCGTATAAGCTTTGTAGTTTGTCTCAGAAAACCCTCCACATGTACCTCATTAGTGATTGTGCAACATGTGACCCACACGTGCTGCAGTTCACGGCACGTCACGTGACACAGATTTTGATTGTTACTGAGATTTTGTCTGACTATACTCCAACCTCACTATGGCCATTTACATTCACACTTTACATGAACTGATCATATTCTTTTTTATGTTTTGATTATTATAACATTTTTTTCTTTTAGTTAACGTGAGACATATTTCGTTTACAGATTATTTTTTCTAATGACCATCACTTCAACAGCTGCCTACATTATTTCTCCTGTTATACTGCAGCAAACAGGAACTACAAGATTGAACACAAGTTCAGTGTAGACTGGGCTTCTTGTATTCGGATCCTGTCTAGGACAAGTTGTCCTCTATCTACAAGAAGCAGCTGTGTGGTGGGCTGACTGCCAGGCCCTGTTACATCCTTGCCTCTAAAGATTCACACAGTGGCCATCATTGAGCCTTGTGCTGCTCAAATTCATCCAAGTCTCTTGTGTACATATATCCAGTAGCTGGTGGTCTGAATTTCTTATCGTTTTCTCCCCTCTTCAACGTTTGTTAAGCTGTAAAATGCGTTGATTTATTATTATTGTATAGATGCATATGTAAGTCAAAAGGGAACAAGCAGAATGAAATGTGTTGCTTGGCTGGACGTACTTGTTGATCGCAGCTCCCTGTGAATAAAGATACAGGGTTTAGAATTCTTTTTGAAACATCAAATCACATTAAAGCATCTGAATTATATATTCTTCATTGCTTTTGTTGAGGGTGTGTCAGGTACCGAGTCCACTTTAACTTATGGCTTTATAAACCTTTATAGAAGATGTGTAGGGCATTTTGTCCCACTACTGAAAGTGGGCTCAAACACCCACAATACACCTTAGGTACATTAACACCCACATTTAACGGGCATCACTTGCACTTTAAAATCATTTACACACTCACAACACACAAACAAACACGCGATAAATTACTTCTCGCTAAATGGCTAAACGATGTCTTCACATTAGACATTAGTGAATAAGACAAATCCTTAGAGCTCTAAAGACGCGACTAATACTTTCCGTATTAAACTAAGATAATATGATACTGGGATTGCAAGTGTGAAGATTACAAGAATCCTTGAAGAAGTGTGTCCTGATTGTAAGGATTTAAAACCTCGTAAGTATTTCTCTTTCCATCCCATCTGTCTCTCCGTCTGTTTATTTATCCCTAAGAAGCATACACATACGCGCTAACAACTTCATACACAGAAGTACACTCACTCTAACAACATGTCAGAAATGGCTAAATATCCAAAAATCTCATCAAATGTTCCAGCAAAAATTTTCAAGTTCTATGGAGCATATTTTGATTCTCAATAATTATTTATGACTGCAGTATGTGCACTAAACCTCTTGTCCCTGCCTTATTACTCATTATTATTTACACTGTTGATGGTCAGCCACAGGTTTGTGGCTACATGTCATGCAGACGACACAAATCGAGGGCAAAACTGAAATGGATTTCTACATCAGCTTTCTATTTAGTCTGTGCTGGAAAATATCCAGAATCAAACATGTGGTCTCCACGTCCTCTACACTAGTCATGTTATTTACAATCTAAACTCACATTAACTGTACATCGTGTAACATTAAGCATCTCTCTGTGTTTACTTACTTTGTGTACATGTTTGATACAAGGTTCTGGTGATCAATAGAGTTTTCCAGATATCGACCAACGGCTGATGTAAATAATTCGTACGCATAGATTTTTTGCATCAGTTGTTTTTTTAATTTATCTCATGAAAACCTCCATATGTACCTCGTTGCCCTGTGATGACTGTGCAGCATGTGACTACACTTGCTACAGCTCATGCCACGTGCCAGCTTGTTTACAGTCTGTTGTTGACATCATGTTTGACTCTGCGCCAACACCGCAATAGCCCTTTACTTTAATAAAATAACTTGAAGAGTTACATTAACTGATTATATTTGTCTTTTTATTTGATTATTATGACATTTTGTTCCTTTTAGACATGGGGTTTACGGATATTTTCTGATGACCAGAACTTCAACAGCTGTTGTCCTCATTTTTCCTCTAATACTGCGGCGAACAAGTAACTACAAGGCTAAGTGTTCAGACTGGTTGTCTTGTATTCAGATCCTGTCTAGGACACGTTGACCGGTACAAGAGGCAGTTGTTTACTGGGCAAACTGCCAGACCCCGTTATATATATCCTCTTCTGTAGGGGTTTGCACAGAGACTATCTTTGAGTCCCTCACTGCTGGCCTTCAGACAAGTCTCTTGTGTACACATTTCCTGCAGCTGATCGTCTGCTTCCTCCTCCAACCTTCGTCCAACAGCAAAATTAGCTGCTTTATTATTATTGTTATTATTATTAAAGATGATATGTAAGTTAACAGAGAACAAGAACAATGGTATTTGTTACTTGGCTGGAAGTACGTGTCCATCGCAGATCCCAGTGAATAAAGCTAAAGGTTTAGAATTATTATTTCAACTTTAAACCACATTAAAGCATCCGATGCCTATATTCCTTGTTCGTGTACCAGCGTGACTTTAATTTATAACTTTATTTAATATACATTCTTTCGACCCTGTGTATTTATTGCTGTAATGCATGGCGGTATATTTTAACACATGGAATAAATACGCCAGCACACGCACACAAACACACAAAGCAACACACACAGTCACACACATACACCCACCAGGAAAGTATTTGTGACTAAGGTTCACAGATATCTAAGCTCCCACACTGATCCATTAATAATCCAGACCAGATATGGCCATCATGTTGGCGGTTTTCCCAGCACTGGGAATTTCTCGGAAGAAGCGATGCACACAACACCCACTTGTGGTGATCTCACTCCACTCCACGTCAGGTCCTTGGCACTTCACCAGGGCACATTTCTTCAGCTATTTTCTTCTCATCAGGCAACGAGTTCCAGGAAAGACCTAGCTTCCCTTAATTGTAATTGTTTACAGTCCCATCCCATAGGGCCAGTATTTTTATGCTACCATGTTTACTCGTGAATAAGAGCAGGTTTTATATTATTTTATGTCGAAAGAACGAATTACGTCTGTTGGGCTGATGATCTTGACTAGTGGTGGAGAAAAGCTTTTATCACGAACATCCTTACAAATCATTTTAGGGTTAATGTTTGGATTGTCTTATTTTCGTGCAAACCTCGTAATTCATAGTTCTTCTTAGGTTAATTGACAGTACGGGAAAATAATTTTGTCTATGCAAATGACTAATCATGGGAATATAATGGTCGTCCACCTCCACGGAAATTCCTACCATCCTAAAAGTTTCAATGTATAAACAATCCTACAAGTTAATGAAAATATGTCTTCGAAACGAACCCCTTTGAATCCTATACAAAGCTATTTCAAGTACGACACTTAAGTTATTGGTTTTTAATTTTGTGTTTGTTTTTCCTTTTTACTGACATATTAGTCAGAGACAGTTTGCCCAACAGACTCATCATCACTCAGGCCATTTGGTGAAAGGTATTGCGAGAGGTGGAAGTAGCTCTGACCTTAAGTTTCCTGTCACAATCAGTGTAATTTCCTCCTCATCATGTGTGTAGTTTCACTTCCCTTTTACAGTGATGACATAATACAAGCTGCATGTAGGTCCTGCTACAGTCAAACAGGGAAAATCCGCTATTACGTGACTGGAAAAAAAAATGATGCTAATAAAATTTATTGCGGGGTGTGACGCTTGGGTTATTTTCAGTAAGGAAGTTTGATTGGCTCTGATTAGTTAATTTTTCAGTCAATCAAAAGTAACGGTGTTTTAGTCATATATAAATTAAAAATGGAGAAGAATAAACTTCTAGTAAAAGCAGCTCAGGCCTATTTACTGACTCAAAAGGGAATGTCCAAAGAGTAGAATTACACAGTTCTGTCATAAGAGCTTAAGCTCCTTCATTATCTTTAGAGACGAGTGCTTATCGCTTCCAGACACGCTCTCTCTCCTTTCCGGCACAGTGATTACAAATGGCAGCAAGATATTCATCTCTCGTCTCATCTCAAAAGCCAGTGGAAAGTCTTCCGGAGAACCTGTCCATCTGTCTTCGGGTTTAACCTCAGACTAGTCATCGTCTGCCAACAATAGCCGAGGTCAGATAGAAAGAAAGAATAATGTCTTGGCACAAAACATCGAGGTAGGAAATACAATAATGTCATAGCAGATGTAAGTTGTGATAAGCTGTTTCCAAAACTTTTCCTACGCAAAATAGTATATATATATATGTCTTAAATAGTATTACTACGGTAAATCACCACTCTTAAGAATTCACTTAATTTCAACACTGTACTGAAAATATAAAAAAACACAATTAAAGGTATAATAAGTCTTGTCTGACTACATGGCGAAAAACCATTTGGTGAAAGGTATTGCGAGAGGTGGAAGTAGCTCTGACCTTAAGTTTCCTGTCACAATCAGTGTAATTTCCTCCTCATCATGTGTGTAGTTTCACTTCCCTTTTACAGAGATGACAAAATATAAGCTGCATGTAGGTCCTGCTACAGTCAAACAGGGAAAATCCACTATTACGTGACTGAAAAAAATGATGCTAATAAAATTTATTGCTGGGTATGACGCTTGGGTTATTTGCAGTAAGCAAGTCTGATTTCCTCTGATTAGTTAATTATTCATTCAATCAAAAGTAACGGTGTTTTAGTCATATATAAGTTAAAATTGGAATAGAATAAACTTCTAGTAAAAGCAGCTCAGGCCTATTTACTGACCAAGCTGACTCAAAAGGGAATGTCCAAAGAATAGAATTACACAGTTCGGTCACAAGAGCTTAGGCTCCTTCATTATTTTTAGAGACGAGTGCTTATCGCTTCCAGACAGGCTGTCTCTTCTTTCCGGCTCAGTGATTACAAATGCCAGCGAGATGTTCATCTCTCGTCTCATCTCAAAAGCCAATGAAATGTCTTCCGGAGAACGGTCCATCTGTCTTCGGGTTTAACCTCAGACTAGTCATCGTCTACCAGCAACAGCTTTCGATAGCCGAGGTCAGATAGAAAGAAAGAATAATATCTTGGCACAAAACATCAAGAAAGAAAATATCCTAATGTCACAGCAGATGTAAGGTGGGATAAGCTGTTTCCAAAACTTTTCCTCATCAAAATAGTACACTAGGTGTTTTCACTAGCTGTTTTAAATAGTATTACTACGGTAAATCACCACTCTTATAAGAGTCCACTTAATTTCAACACTGTAATAAAAAATATTTTTAAAAAAAAACAATTAAAGTTATAATAAGTCTTGTCTTTCGTTTCCTTTCAAAAAGAGCTTAGTGTTCTTTACGTCGCCTCTTGTAAATTATTGTTTTTGTGTTATTTCCTACAGGTGCTGAAAATGATGGAGAGGCAGTGTGGACACTATTCTTCATCTATTTCCTACATGCAGGGCAAAGTCAAGTTATTTAAAAGAAACTATAGTGATAATAATACTTATGAATAATAACGTGGATTTTGTAAAATTAACTTAAGTATCAAGTTGTTCAATCTGAGAATACAAAACATGAAGGCATTTGAAACAATCTGAACAATGAGATCAATCAACTGAGTTCCTTTATTTTGCTTTATCTTTTAAGAACTGCTTTGACTCTGCAAACATTACATATTAAAGTGTAACATAACATTTACTGTAAGGGATAACATTAATAGACCATGCTTAAACATCATGGAGTTAAAACATTACTATTAATCCTCCAATGAATTTTTTTGCAGAAAATGCAGACAACAGATGCAGCGTTAAGTTTGATGGACAGGGCGTCAGGAGAGGGAGCTGTACTGTTGAAGAAAATGCCATTATAGAGAAAAGGGAACTCTGCTTTGCGTCATAAAAAAATCAAGAGCAGGGAGAAGGTATACTCTCAAACATGATACATTGTGATTAAAACTACCAACTACCAAACTTACTTTGAAACAGGTTATTAAACGTGCATCAGGAATACCTTATACAGAAAAAGAAAATAGTATAGTCAATAGAAATGTGTCCTGCATAACATCGCGAAAACCAAAATGAAGAAAACAAATTCAGAACAAGAGGACAGACAAGCCTGAAATCTTTAAATTCTCAATAAAAATAAATTCACAATGCTTGATTTAGAAGTTTTTTTTGTTTTGTAATTTATAAATTTTCTAGTAAATAATTATTAACTTTTAAATCAGAATGATCAGTGGTTGATGTGTTCCTAGTGGAGACACTCTGGTCCACCTCATCCTGATCCCCACACGTGTGTTGACACAAATAACAATCTCTTGTTCTAAGGGAGATAATTTAATAACTCTGTTACACAAGCGCAAACTTCATCCAGCATATGACCTGTAATCACATCCTTATTTATATCAGTGGTATGTGCTGGAAAATAAATTTTAGTCATTGCTAATAAAATATTTTTAGAATGTTTTGACATCTTAGGTCAAAGGCAGGAGACACTGAATCCATCCTTTTTCTTGTTTCAGAAGGTGTGTGAATGGTGACTACAGGAATTTTACTGCGAATCTTCAAAGGACTACACATACGAGGTAACGCAGCCCAAGAACTTTTGTATATTTGTAAACATGACAACAAGATGTGTGACCTCTGGATAATTCATTCTGCACATACTACATGAGAACACATTTAATGCAATGTTTCTTAGTTTAACTACTTGTTCCACTATACTCTTCAGTGCTTATCTAATAAATATTAGCAAATAGTAAAATTTCCTTGAGGATTTCACAGTCTTTCTAAAACAATATTGATCATATTGTACTCTGATACAGACTAAGTGAGCTCAATGTTATTACCCACAGATATAATCTTGAGGGATACATTTTAAAAACAATGAATTATCCTATTTTATCAACAGCATATTTTACACTGACAGGTTAAACCTATGATGTTATCAGTTTACATACAAGAAATGGCTTGTTATTGCTATGCTTTATCTTTTTGTCTTTTGTGTGAGGAAGGGAGATGTGTGTGGGAGGAAAAAATATTGGATTATGTCAGGCACAACAACAGGTCACAGTTCAGTGTTTGACCTCGCGCTGATCCTCACATTTACACTGAAACAGATCACCTACAGAAATAAATGTACTCTCATTTCAAGGAAAATATTTTTCTACCTGTTTTACCTCCAGTGTTCTGATATTTATTTTTACTGTAACATTCAAAAGAAGTAATCCTGACAATTACAGTACCAGCAGACCTACAAGCAAAGACAAATACCCCATCCTTTTTTGGGAGAAAAAAAATAGTAAAAAGTCAAATTAAAAGTATAAAGTGAGACATATAGAGTTAATGATATACATGAATGCTATAAAATACAGCAGGTCAAAGGTTGATGTGCTCCTAGCTAAGATGACATGGTCTACCTCATGCTGAACCATGTGGTAATGGTATTAGCAGCATCAGCAGAAGTAACAGTAGGTAATAATTATAGTAATAGTAATAAAGTAGTAATAGCGCCATAATTTCCTCTGTCACAAAACAGCTTTAAGTGCTGGATTCACAAAACTGAATTATTGGTTTCTGAATTACTTGTTATTACTATTATTATTTCTGATAGCTAGAGTCATAACTTCTTTTCCTTGTGTGATATTTGTGTTTGCAGACAAGCTTACAGATGAAACTGATGGCAGCATGTATTACTATGAGAACCATTCTATGTTACATGGACAGGATGTGACTTATCACACTAATAAACACTTTATACCATGCTGAGTTAGCTTCAGCACTGCCAGCAAGACTTCTGTTTTCACCACAGGCAGTTCCCATAAAGAGCTGCAGCACCTTGGATTTTGTTTACTTAAAATTGTATTGATAAGTTTCACACTGTTTGCTACTAATACTCAGATGCTGCAGTATTTTCGTTTTAAATCTGCATAAACAGATAATGAAATAAAACTTGCTATTAAAAATATATTGGTTCCTAACATTTGTTAAAGCGTGCACAAAGATTTGATTTAAATGTGTTTACTAGCATGGCAGAGGGTTTCTATTTCCATGCTTGACAGGAAGATATAAACAGCGCAATGATTACTATAAGACCAGCAATTCCCGTATGTGTCAGATTCCATAAAGAGAAACTCCAGTTTCTTAAAAACCACCAGCTTCCAAGAAATATCTAGTCAAAGAAGCCTAGGCCTGCCCCTGCCATGCACGGAAATTCCCGATTGATATAAATATATAAATTGTTTGTATAACGGACTAGAGTTTCACACATGGACAAGGGAACAACTGTTAAAATAAAAATGTAAGAAAAGTATAAAGGAGTGTTTTATTATTTGTTGAGAATGAAGTGGTTTATCTTTGCGGCAGCGAGCATTTTTAGTACAACACAGGGATACAACCGTTAAATAACCGCTGTTCATTCAAATTTTCAAAAGTGCTACTTCCGGTTTTTTTATATTATTATTTGATTTTTAAAAAAAGTATTTCAGAAAAGTGACAAATATTTTTTTTAAAATATTAACGGATTGAACTTCGAAGAACTTTCATTGAGTAGAAGCAATATATGATATATTTCTCTTAAGGCAGACTAAACTTTCGCTTAAACTAAATAATAATAAGAAGTGAGTGCTGTGATTGATGCGATTATAGGACTCCTTTTGTTACCTCCTTCTACAACAGACTAGGGCAAGGCCCAGCCCTATGGCTGCAAAGCAGGCAAAATAATTTTTCTGGCATTGCCAAGGCAGCTGCAGGAGGGACTAAAAATTTAGTCAATAAAGATGTTTTTTCCCTTGCAATATATATTAATTTTTAAGGAAAATCTATTTCGGAATAGAAAGGAAATAATCAAGTACAGACCGTGGCTAACATTTATTCTTCTTGTCTGCTTGTATTGTAGTAACCCAGCCAGCGTCAGCGCCAAACAGGGTGGGAGGGTACACACTGCAGAATTTTTGATAATATTCGATTTTTTCATCCTGACAGGGGTGTTGAGATATTTAGAATATATACATATTCACACACATTCCTATCACCCACCACCCCACCCCCATCTAACACACTGACATTCACGGATCATTTTTCAATAAAAAAAACCAACTCAAACTCAATGTCGATAAAACAGACTCGATCCCTTAATTCTTTGCTCGAAATCACCAAGTCGCATTAGGGTGGGTGAAACTAGCTTCACCTTTATGACATCACTTTTAAGAAATCTGCGATTCATTGCCACTGCATGTTTGATCTTTGATAAACAAGTGACAGCTGTCTGTCGGTCTGTCTATTTTGATAAACAAGCTACATATATACAAAATACAAGAAAGACCAAAAAAACTGGGGTCGATTTCAGTGGAACTTTACCATCATTCTCATACAAAAGTAATATTTAACAAGCAACTATTTGTAAATATGCTATAAAATTACATTCATTTTTATCATATTTCTGATACTTTATAAACATAAACAAATATACCTTTTCATTTAACTCTATCCATGAAGCATGCATACATTAATGCTACCAAAAAGACAGAATGCCTTCTAGCAAATTCTACAGAGACTTTGACTATGCTTTAACTGAACAAGGAAACTAAAAGCTTGTCCGGATGCCAAGAGTTTAACAGTAAAGGACTTGCTCAGTTTTCTGGCAAAGCTTTACTTATATCATGATCACACCGCTAAACCCAACATACAGTCGTCTAATGAGCCTAAGTATGGAGACATTTCTTCAAGTGTGCTATTTTCTAATACTAGTGAATGTATTCAATCAAACATTTCCTTGTAAATGTATTACAATTTTTTATACTAATAACAGACTGATTCACTAAGTATAGCGTTTGCTTGCATTAACAGATTAAATGTATTTCCATATATTATAAAATATTAATTCATTGAAAGTCTTTTTGTGTATATACAAAATATTTTAATCAAGTAAATGAAATGTGCTAAGATTAAAAAAACAATAAAAATAAAACCAGTTTCCTCATCACGAGTGTAGCAAAGAGAAACTATTACTCAGGTTATTTTGTTCTGTTTGGCATTCGTACAAATGAATGAGAGCAAATAACGATGAGAATAATTTTGAAACATCATTAATTTTTTAATGCTCTGTATTTTCAGATGGAAATGTAAACGTCAGTGAAATATTATCTCAAAAAGAAGGCAGTTTTTTAAATATTAGTTATCTTCTTAATATTAGCGAAAATTCAGTATCTACAGACACAACACATCTCGATGTTGAAGTGTGCCATAATAACAACAGATCATTTCTGTGCAATTTAATAAGGCCAAAGCAGTCTCATGACTTCACTGTGCTATATAGTAATGTCAGAGATGACACACTGTGTGTAGCGGAGCGTCGCTACTTCACCAGCTCCATGAGGACCTGGGAGATAAAGATTTCACAGCTGCTCACTCGGTCCATCACTGCTATATATCTCGAAATTCAGGATAAAAGTCTACACAGACAGACAGTGCTGCAGATACCCATTGATGTGACATGTAAGTAATTAGATATACAAATCCATCATTCTATCACTGTTTATTATTGCTATCACCAATGTTATTTATAAAACTGCACAAAGAGGAACAAAGTACTGTGAATATAAAGTAAGATTATAAGGAGAGACGAAGCAATAAGTTGGAAAGACGAAAGAACTCTAATCAAGAAAAAAACAGTTAAAGGTTCTATTAATAACCGGAAGCACCCAGTCTAGATAGTCATGAAGATAACTCCGATAAAGATGAGAATAGAAAGATTTATTTCAAGATTTCATCAATATGGATGATATTACATGCACAAAATCATCGATCTATAACAGACTATTATGTCAGGGAACTTAAGTAACGGGAAAATCAGCAAACATCAAAAAGAACGATGAAAAGAGAGAATGAAGTAGAAGCACATAAAGGAATGTAGAAAGAAAAGGACGTCGAAAGAAAGTATTGTTAAAGCAAATAAACTAGACTGAAAAGCCTAGAGAGGCAAACAGGCAAGCAGACGCGCCGAAAAAAAGCGAACAGATTGATAAACACAATTACAGAGAGAGAAAGACTGTTCTTGTAATAATATTTAGAGTTTATCAAGAAATGTTGCCTTGCTCTCACAGAGAATAGCAAGAGTGTTTCCTGGCGATAAGACTCACGCGTACTTAGGTCTTAAAGTCGAGAGTGAAGCTGTTTGTAATAAAATGACACTGAGTTGAGGACAGATGCTTATGTTTGTAATACCTTGCTTATTGACTTTGATGAGTTAGATGTATTAGGTTCGTTTCTCATCCGATTACAGTAAAGAGACCGTAGCGATTTAACGAAATATTAGGGAATTATGAAACTGTTGTGGTCAACGAAATGCATGGAAATTTAAAATTAACAGAGCAATCGTATAAAAATTGTGAAGTAGAATTATTTCTAAATTATGAACCTCCCCATCTCCTGGGAGGAAATTAAATAGAAGATCGTGGTACAGATATTTAACGCCGAGCCAGCAGGTATTGATGTATAACCGCTGAGCAGCACACCATAGAAATGGTCCGACACGTTGACCACAAGCAACCACCAACAAATAAACATAAACAATATCTTTGTATCAATATAAATGAATCGCTAAAAATGTCTACGCGAGATTAAATACTTTACAAACAATATCAGCAACATCACACATTTGCTTGCCTTCACACTAGTCACATCACACAAATCATATCACTCACTCACGTGCTGTTTTCGGTTGCTTACATTCGTGCTAACACACACACGCATTCATCCAGACATTTTCACGCTCTTTCGTTCCTACAGAACGACAGACTACACCTGTCTGTTGTAGGCCCTGTGTATTTTAATTACACATTCATTTTTTACAAAAAAGGTACACTCTCTGCCCTAAAGAAACAACGCCTACAAAAACTAGCACTCTCACCCACAAAAACTAAAGTAACTGTCGTCCTGTTTTAGTAAGAAATTATAAAATTACATTTCAAACTTATAAAACATTGATAACTACAGTCACACTGCTCTACTAAATATGATAATAGAAGTCTTTTCTCTTCAGTACTAAGCCGGAGGGGAAAAACATAAAAACGTTTTGGTTTGTACGGACACATTGGGGACTGCTTGCTGCTCCAACCTTTTTGCTTTAATGTCATAAGAGAGATTGGTTTTTATGATGATGAATTATGTTATTTATTATTTATTTTACAGGATACTCCATCATGTGGTAGGAATGCTGACGACTGATGTACGCAGACGGAGTTTTATACAACCTAGAGTTCGTCCACGACGACCATCAGCATCACAACACAACACAGCACGCCGACATCAAAGCCACCAACATCTTCCACCTCCCCAAGACTACAATGTTGGTTGGTGTTTTATGCCGTGCAAGCAACTAGGGCTGTATCACGGCAACTCCAAGACTACAAACAGAAGACAGACAGTAAAAAAAATTAAAGGAGGAATGACTGATGTATGAATATTGACAGAAAGAAACAAAAGAAGACGCGGTGGTAATTACTCATTTAAATGTAGAAATTGGAACTGAATAAAACTCATCTCACTGAATGAGACACTGTTTTAGCTTGTTTTGACAAGCAAGTTTACAAGTTGTAGTGAGATTATTTTGGTGCACAATGGCTACTTCTGGATAAAGAGTGTTGGCTAAAGTTCTTGTGATTTCCATTTACTCTGCACTTTTAATGATCATCAGCAGGTTCTTGACTACAAGTCTTGCGGTCCATGCAAGTCCTAGCTAACACTGCAATGGATTCCTGCATCAGTTTTCTATTACCTCTGCTAGAAAGTATCATTCATCAAGCCTTTGGTCTCTATATTTGATGTATTACAAATTTTGACTCCCCTTTTCTTTACTTATATAACCGCGAGTATTTTATAACAAGAAACAAGTTTTTATTTTTTACTTGTACCTATTTCATTTGTTGATAGATGGCATTTCACAGGTGTCCCAAAACGTTTATAAATAAGTCTCACGAATTGATTATGATTATTTTTTCTAGTTTGTTAATTAAATTATCCACGTGTACTTGTGCAACCAATGCTTCACACACTTTACTACAACCATTTGCTTTCGCTAAATGACTTGGAGATTTGTATTAAAAATATTATTCTTTCTGTTTTGATAATTTTGTGATTTAATAGCTTTCAGCTACCATCAGACACATTTGATGACAGAGTTTAGTATATATTTAGTCTGTAATTTAACAGTTGTATATGCTATTTCTCCATGATAAAGCGGAAAAATGACTACTTAGGCTCTAGGCACAAATTCAATGAAGAATGGCTAAATATCCTGTACTGTACTGAGATCTCTAGAAAATGTTGGACAAACTATGGATGTGGCTGCAGTGTACAGGGTTGATTACTTGCCCCTGATAAAGCTAGAGCTGCTTCTTTCTTTCTTATTGTAATCTACTAATTAATAGTCTATAAAGTGTTTGACTAGTTAAGAAAAGAGTAATTAATATTACTATTTTTGTGACCAGTGGTCTGACTTTCTCACCGTCTGCTTCCTCCAATCTTTATTACAGACTCTGGTTCACACATGCCTCTGCGATGTTTTATTGCTATGTTATAAAAATTATATAGTTTATATGACACTTAAGTCATCATGGTGTTTTACTTTGCTGAAGGGATGTTAAAAATTAAAAAGTGTAATAAAAAGTATAACACGACATCTATGAAGTTTAGTGTGTGTGTTCACACGCGCGCATGTGTGCCAGAGGGATAGTGAGTGTGTTCCAAGGTTACCATTTGTACTTATCTTATTTCACTCATCCACGACAATCGCGAGTACTTCCTATACGCAGATATCTCTAGTTCAACATCTTGCACATACATGACTACTTCCAAGAACGAACTTGAGACTGGCAGTTAATAAGCTTTCTTTGAAAGTTTGAATCCTTCATTTAAATCGCCTTAATCAAAGAATGTGAAGAAAATATAGCCACATTCATTTACTTGGTTAACCAAACAGCCCTAGTCGGACTTACTGACATCATCAATTTTATCAGGACTTTCTTATTAAGGGACCGACTGGAGCTGGGGTGTGTAGTGTGGGGGATACTTGTTGAGACAGAAGCTGTAAGGCTCGTCAAAGAAATTGTCGTGTAGACCTGTTAGGAGGTCTGTCACTGGGTGGATTGTTTACTTCGTCACGTACGCCAACCAGTGTAACTTGACGCCGTCTTCCTTCCACGTATCCCTGGAGGACTGAATTCAGTAAGTTTTTATGTCTACCTACATGCCCGAATCAAGCATACTTTGGTCGCTTGACAGTGGTAAACCATGATTTCTGTAGACCCACCAGGAGAAGGGTCAGTTTTAACATCAGGGCTCTGTCAAAGAAGGGGGGAGGTGTAAGAATGGCCTGCTTTTTAAAAGTGACGAATAATGTTAAGGAAAATATAACTCTTTTATAAAATGACATTCGTAAGACACCTTTCTTCTGCGTGTAGCCTAAATTCACCAAGTGAGTCCCTCAGTACATATTTTACAGGACAGCGCCATCATCTGAGGGCGTGAAGGTGCCACAGTAGGTGACCAGCTCACCAGCGGGAAAGTGGAGGGTGGGTAGCGGGTGAGGGGTGGATCTAGTGAAGGGGTGAGGGGTTCATAGGGGCGGACCCTTTGGATGGATGGGACCACAGGGCAGCCTCACCTGTAACGCCTCACCTGTAACACAGTATTTCCAATTGAAGACACCCCCACACACACATGTACTATGGTGAATATTTTGATACTATCAAACTTTAGACTTCAATAAAAGCTTCTTTATTTTCTTTTGCCATAATAGCGAAAAAATGTCAGGACAAGAAATGATGCATTAAACACAAATTAACATACGCAAACCAAAGGCACAGCAATTGTGTGGGTATCAGCACACAAATATACATTCATGTTTATTATACACAACCCTTCATAAGGCTCTTGGAGGTTATGGCTATAGTATGCCAAAGCAGTAGTACGTATATGACATTTGAAAAACCGGTTACTATAACAGTACAAGCAAGGCGCTTACTAGATTTAGCATATATGGAACCATATCAACAGAAAACAGTATGCTAATATTATTAGCATTTCTATTTTCTAACGCACTGTTGAGAAACATGTAACATTTGACATCTAAAAGACATCTAAAAAGTAATGCACATATTTTCCTTACATACATATGCTGTAAAGCTTGACACATTAAAAAAATTAAACATGGTTTGAAATTAGTTTGATAAATTCATGTTTGCAAGCTGTCTGTTCAAACGCTCTTGTGTATTGTCAGTGTTTAATGTGACTTTCTGTCACTATTTCTAGTTACGGTAACCCTTGTATCATATTTTGCCTTAATGCTACAGTTTAAATTTACAGCAATGTAGATATTTTATGCAGGCTAACAGTGCCTGTTTATCCTACATTTTCTGAATATGTTTGACTGCCTGCTAACATCTGATTCATCAGCACTCTATGTGGTAACCATCTTTGTTGGTATTTAGCAATAAAATGTTATAGCAGCTGTGTGTGTACATGCATCTTTTCATTGTTTTTAACGTTTATAAATAAATATGCATGCAATAATCCTGACCTTGTAGTTGTTTCTAAATGGTTACAAGCACAGAAGACTAGTGAGTCTAAAAAATCCTAGTAAGAGTTATTTTTAAATAACAATCATTTTTTAACATAAACATGTTTGATATCAATATGTTAAATATATATCCATTTCTGGATGTGTATAAAACATTTCCGTTTAACTTCACGAATATACTTAGAAGCTACAGCTGTTGGGGTTGAAAACAGTTTTATAACTGCTACAATGACATGCTTACATCTTAAGAACCATCCTTATCACTACATGATAATTTAAGTAATAATTACATGAAGTAATGTTCAGTACAAATTGATTAATGCACACACGAAGAGGTGACTAGATGCTGGCTTGATAATGGACATATATGTGCGCCAAAGGTGAGAGCTTGATGTCTACTAAAAACCAGCAGCCTTTGTCAACATACCAATGGGTTTTTTTGAAACACCAAGGTATGTAAGTTCAGGCACTGAACACATATTTACCACTGAACTGTACCAGTATCTTATTAAAACATCATAAAAAGCTGTGCATTTACACCATACGGATTTTTGCAATTTGCTGGGGCCTTACAAACAAAGCAAAAACAAAGCTGATTGTATTTCTTATAACAAAATGGGATCAACAAAAACGGTCCTTAAGTTTTAAAAATTATTTGCAAAGAAGGACGTCTCTCTCTCTCTTCATCCTTTCTGTCTCTGTATTGTAAACACTCTTATGTTATACTCACCTGGTATGTTCAAAACTATAAATCATTCCAGCCCCATCGCCCTTCAGTCATCATCATCGATGAAATGGATAAAAACACACAACAATATAGCTGGAAAACTCATCAAAGATCTTTGTTAGTCTGGAGGACAACTGACGTGCTTGTTTTAATGTTAAAAGTTCTAGAAGGTGGATTTTCTGTACAGTTAAATTCTGGTCATCCCGCTTGTGTTGTCAGGTTAGGGATGGGGTTTTATTCTGGTGACAAAATGATTAGAAAACATCTGATATGAGATAATATGAAAAAAATTACCGACAATACTTTAGACATACCAAAATTGCTTTTTATTCGAATGCATGCACAACATCTTTCCCACTGTATCATGTATGATAAACATTCAACAATGTCCCACATCAGGAAAATTGGTTAGGCAATTTAAAAGAGATTTTATTTTGGAAAATAACCGAAGCAAAGAGCGAAGCGAATAGAATGTTGTCGTCTGAAAAAATTAAGTACAAAGAAACTAATCAAATAAAACAAAATCCCCTACCCAAAAAATATCAAAAAAGAAATAAAAGAAAAGAAAGATAAAGAAAAATTATAATAAAGTTTACTGTCAGTTTTTTTTTTAGTTTAATTAGCTCGCAAGCAGCAAGTATTGTTGACTTCTATAGAAAAACTATTTAAAATGCAGACGCGATTAAGATACAATATAACTAATAAAAAAGCAACACATTTAGTAACACCTGCTCTGCATCTCTCTAATAAATTAATTTTATAATAGATCATTTTCTAATTTTTACAGTAATTTTGCCTGACGCGGATTCTTTCGCATAATTCCTATTCTTTGTCTTTTAAAACATAGTAACGATTACATTTTTGTTTAGAACCATTCTTCCACTGCAGTCATTTTCAAAATACGTAAACAATTATTAAATAAAATCTTTAAATTATTACTAAACCCTGAGTATTTGAAATGTGGAAGTATATGTTTGTATGTTTGTGCACGACGTCTATGTGTTTGTGTGGTAGCTGCTTGTGGTGGTGTTAGTGAAGGAATATGTGCAAACACAAGTAAAAATATCAGTAATGACTTTACAGCACCTTCCTAACTTGGTCTCCTTTTTTGGTGGCACAGTTTCAGTTGGAGGAGGGGTCACCGCCGGCGTTGAAGATTCCTGCAAGTCAGCCGCAGACATTTGCGGTACGTCCATACTTGGTTCACCAGTTTGAGATCTGCGTTTGACAATGCAGGAAAGCAATAAAATTAATATACTACATGTGAAAACAAAATTAAAACTACTAGGGCTAATAGATAAAGTCAATAAAGATCAATAATTATGATGTAAACATGGACATAAAATATCTTACATCTGAAATAATCGAAGCAAAGAGTAAAGCAAATAAAATTATGTCATCTGAAAAAAGAATACAAAGAAACTAATCAAATAAAACAAAATTCTTCCAAGAAAAAGATTGCAAAGAAGAAAGAAAAGATAAGAAAAATGCAGAAAACAATTTGAAAGTTAATTTTCAGCATTTTTCAGTTTAATTAGCTCTATAGCAGCAAGTATTGTTTACTTCTAAGGAAAAACTAATTAAAATTGTCAGAGAGTGGATACGTAAGCATATCGACACATACACAGACATGTACTGCACAGAACTTACAACATCCAACTGAAGAAAGAACCTGACATCCTTCAAAACAACCAGACTAGAAACAGGGAACCTGCACACCTACTAGTGCTACCGGTAATGTCGAAAGAGATGTAAAACTTAGTAACGATTACATTTTTGATTAGAAATATTCTTCGTCTGCAAACATTTTCAAAATACGTGAACAATTATTAAATAAATCTTTAACTTATTACTAAACAATGAGTATTTGAAATGTGGAAGTACATGTTTGTATGTTTGTGCGCGACGTCTATGTGTGTGTGGTAGCTGCGTGTGGTGGTGTTAGTGAAGGAATATTTGTAAACACAAGTAAAAATAACAGTAACGACTTTACAGCACTTTACTCACATCGTCTCCTCTTTTGGTTGCACAGCTCCACATGAAAAACAGATCAAAGTCGCCGTTGAAGATTTCTGTGAGTCAGTCGCAGAAATTTTCGGTGCGTTCATCTTTTCTTTACTAGTTTGAAGACAATGCAAGAAAGCAAGAATATTAATATTCTTAAGGTGAAAACAAAAATTGAAACTACCAGGGCTAAAATACAAAGTCAATAACGATCAATAATTCTGATGTAAACATGGACACAGAATAGCTTACATCTTAAATAACCGAAGCAAAGAGAGAAGCAAATAAAATGATGTCATCTAAAAAGGAGTATTAGTTTTTCCTTCACCCATTCTACCAGTCACTAGTGAAGGACACATGACAGGAAAGTCCGATGCTGTCATTAATAAACATCTGCCACTCTTCTCCACTGCCAGTATCTCTACTTGATAATCTACAGCTTTGTTTTTCTTTCATGTATTTGTATTTATGGAGATGCCTCCCTAAAGATGTGTGCTCAAGTGCCTATTCGTAATATTTCTAGACTTTTCCTTGAGGCTGAATAAAGTTGCATTCGATTAGAAACACTTAACTATAACATCATTCTAAGAGGCAAGGAAACTGGATAAAGCAATGTAAACATTTCATACAAAAAAAGGTGAAGATGAGCATTTATGTGTACCAAAATAGTTATCACGCATACATATATATTTACACGCAATTCAGTAACAATATTATTCATATAATATAATCCAATCAGTAAGTAAAACCTGCTCTGTGATATTTCCGTTTGATTTAAACTAGTTAAAATCAGTTTCCATTTTCGTTTGGTTCGTGAGTGCTAGGATTTGTTTGTTGGTGTTTTATAACGTGCCAGCAACCAGGGCAATATCACGGCAATTCAGTGCTAGAAAAGCAATCGAAAAAAATAATGAATAAAAGATTAACATCAATAGGAGCGACAGGAAAGCACTTTCTGGGAGTAATAAGGATTAAAACTTATCAATAAAGAAATACCTGCACACCTACTAGTGCTATGGGACGATGTCGAAAGAGATGTAAGCAGTCTAAAGAGAGAAATGTCACCTGGTCTGATAATGTGCCAGCTAAGCTGCCTAAGCAGGTTGGGAAAAAACTACAAAGGCCTTCACAGTTCTGTTCCAAGGAGTCTGGAAACGCAAAGAATGGCCCCAAAAATGAACGCAGTCACTAGGGGTACCCCCTTCAAAAACAGAAACATCAAACAGAGCTAAAACTAACGGACCATTCAGCTTATCAGCTGGGAATGAAGTGATTCAGGCGACTCCATCAAAAGAGCAGAAGGCAAAATAATTGGGCCGCATACTAGTTCACCTCATTGGTGGGTAAACTAAAATTTCCTCCAAATGTAAAGAGATTTCAAGACTCAAACATTGCTAAGATCTTCAAGGACATCGATCGTCGCCCTTAATTAATTTAGACACACCCTCGCTAGAGATATCAAATGTGCTACTGTCAACAACACAGGAAGTGCTAGGAAGTAGAGAAAATAAGACATAATTTTGGGTAAGAAACAACATCTTAAATTTTTATTTGGCCAGAGAAGGTCCACGAAGAGATGGGAAAGAGCTAACCCAAAGGAGCTTTAAAATAAAAAGATGAGAACTGTACCATCAAGTAAGCTAGGGAGAAAGCGATTGAGGACCAGTGGTGTACCAGAGAAGAGGGAATGTTACTGGGTGACAGTAAAAATGTCTACAAACAATTAAAGAACATCATCAAGATAGGCAAACACAAAACTCCATCACCATCATCATCAATCATCAATCATCATCATCATCATCATCAACAACATTACTATCATCATCACTAAGCCTTTCTAGCACGGAATCGTAGTGCAGGTCAAGGCTACAGCACTTTACAAACACAAAAACAAAACATAAAAGTAAAGATATTTTCTGTGGAGTCTCAATGTTGCCTCTAAGCTTCTTTTTTGTCAAAACGATAAGAACCCAGTAGCATGGTATTGTAGGAGACAGTCAAGTTACAACTATATTTTAGGCCATTTCTTAAGAGGTTCAGAAACGTCTATCATCAGATATCATGTTATGTAGCTTAGACGCAGTGAATTCCTCTATTATTTGCAATTCATAACCGGAAAGTCTTGATGATGAAGTTTAATATGTGAAACAAAACCAAAACAAAATAAATAAATAATAACCAGAAATAGTTTTCATCGTGCCGTGGAAATGAGAGATAGTCTTTAAAAGTGCACTATTAACAGCCAAAATATTTCCCTTCAAAAAAATTTAAAAGTGCTCACTTCAAAGGTTTACGCTCATCAGGTCTCACATTAAGATCACTGCAATCAAAGAAATACATTTTAAATGAGGTACCAGTTGTAAATTTAATTAGATGCATCACTCTCCCCCTCTCTAACAAACAGATATTAAAATATAAAGATCTGTGTGCGTGCGGGATTGTGTGAGGTGAAGAGAGGAGGGGAGAATGAAACACAGTAATGGACAAATATCAAACTAAATTTAAAACTAACATCTCATCATATAAAACGGAACAGATATTGTTGACATTGACTTTTTTAATCATTCCGCGGAAATGAGATATACTTTAAAAGTGCACTATTAACAGCAAGAAGCCAAAACATTTTCCCCTCATAAAAGTCGTTAGTGCTCACCTAGAGGGTCAATCAGCTCTATACTTAATTTGCTTTCTGAAATAAGTACATCTCTAAAGAAATGCAACACACACTCTCTCTTAATCTCTAACAAACACGTATTAAATATTAACATGTTTACATATAACCAAAATATTTTTCTTGCAAAAAAGTCGTAGGAGCTCACGTCCAAGGAAGGAGAAATAGATTACACCAGGCTTTGTGATATCTTCAATAAAAGAATTTCACTTTCTGCACGGGACCAGTTCTAGATGCAGTTAGTTATTAGTACATCACTCTCTCCATCTCTAACGCACACACATTTCAGTACAAAAATGTGTGTGTGCGTGCATGGGTGGGTGGAGAGATAGAGATGAAGTGATGGACAAATATCAAACTAATTTTGGAACTAATATCTTACTTATATTGCCATTATATTTACGCAGTGGTCTCTGAATTTCTGTGGATATTGGGTTATACAACTTTATCACAGGGCTACTGCATTATAAGTTCTTTACCTGATATATATCTACAGTCATTGTAAACAATAGTGATTCTCCTACGATTCCAGAAATGGGAATTTCTTTAGAAAATTAAGGAAATAGCAATAGCAAGACTTTTCGAAGCATGATACGTCTTCTGGTCTCATTAAGTAATGTATGCCATGATTTGAACCTAATTACTGCTGTCACTTGTTTTACAGGAAATCTTTGATCCTGTCTTGTTACTTAATGATAATTTGATGAGATTAACTGGTTGGTAGTCGTATACAAAACTCCACACATCATTGTATGTAGAGTTAAACAGACTATCATTCCATGAAAGGAGGGACACGGATGCCTTGTAAGTATTTTGATACAGTGCTATGTAAACTGTTTAACAGGCCTTGTATACACTAGTGAAGTCGAATAGTTTTTTGTGAATATAATCATTAGTTGGCAGAGAAATAAATGAAAATAGCCACCGAACAATAAATTTTAGAAATGTAATTACATCATAAACATACTATATAGTTTAAATCTGTTGGCAGCTATCTATTTATTTCATACCATGCTTCTAAAATCTCAGTTTTTCTTAGAAGTTAAGTTTGATGAATGTTTTTATCTTTTACAGAACAATATTGCAAATATTACCTGGGAGATCATAACTTATTGTTACATTATTATAGCTAGTTTTTGTTTTTTTCTATAAACAAGCAGCAAACAACTTTTCTTATGAATAATTTCCTAGGTTATGGAATTATTGTTTCAGATGGATTGTGTGTAACAGGTAAGGATAAGTGAAAAGATATAAATGAGGTTTCATTTCTTCTAAATTCGAGTGCATTCTTTGGAGATGTAACGGTCAGCATGTTCTAATGGTTTGATCCAGGACATTTTATATATCTAGTCTTTCTGTAGTCAAACACCAAGTCTCGTTTAAAATTTAAAAATTATTTACAAAAGTAGGTGGCTTACCAACGATGGAATAATTAACTAAGCAAAGTGAAGGAAAGCACAAAAGATGTGTTGTAGATACAGACTATTCGATATTGTTTACACTTTAATTTTTTTTAAATGCGAGATTGTGTCACACCTTTAAAAGTAGCTATTTTAGTTGGTTTTAAAATTCTTTCACTGTAGCTATTAAATTTTACATGATTTGTGTGTATTAAGTAAACTCTCTGCTCCAATTATAACCACATACCTTATTCCACGAGGAAGAAATATAATAACAAAGCAACAGACAAGATATGAAGACAAAGCCTTTGAAACTATTGCAGTCTATAAATCACTGCTTAGGTGATTAATATAAATAATCATAAATTAATTTCATTAACATACGTGAAAGCGTGTGCGTGTGTGTTGCTTTCTGCTAGAATGAATGTGTGTTTGTCTTCATGCCTGTTAAGCTTTAGTAAGATGCGGTATACATTATACATGTACGGAAGAATGTTTTAAATCAACTTACGGTTTGGACTCTGAAGAGTTTGGTCTGCAACCTGAAAACATTCAGTTTATATTAAATATATGACTGTTACCTTCCGTATCAAATACGAGCATACGCAGTTCATCATCCACGTTTAAAGAAAATTAATAATTAATTAATAGTTGAAATAAAATATCTTAACTATGACGGTAGTCAAGATATCGAAGGAAATCAAATGCTGTTTTTACAGCTATTAAATACGAATTATTTGCATTACAAAATATGTCAATACGCAGTTCAGCATCCACGTTCCGACGAAAATTAATCATCAATGAATAGCTGAAAAAATATCTTAAATGATGATAATCAAGATATAAAAGGAAAAAATGCTTTCTTTATAGCCTTTTAATACGAAGAATTCGCATTACACAATAGGGTAATTGTTTAAATAGTTTAAATTGTCCTATTTCCTAGTATCACATTGTTGCTATTATAAAACTAGAATAAAATACGTTCTTACAACGTATGTAGATATAAATCCCGACCAGGATCACCAACAAGACGACCAAGCCCACGCTCACGCCCACGATTAAACCAACCTGCCAAGGACCATCACTGTCAGGCTGTTCCGGGATAATAACGGCTGCACAGATATTAAAGATTTTCAGTTATGCTATTACCATCATATGAACTAAAAGTTCTATAAAGACAAATACTACCACAGTCAAAATAAGCTAGTATAAAAGAAATATCATCAATTAGATGTATCAATGTCTTTGTGCAGACCTCTTTGATAATTAATAGTACTCGACACTTTCGTCCCTATTGCTAATCTAGCGGATAGCATTACTTGGTCATAGTCATCTCTTAACCCATTGTTACTTGTAACATTGTTCGTCAAAAATCCAGCTTCAAGTATAAAAGACATTACTGATAAATAATGAATAAAAAAAAAAAAGAAAAAAAAGAAGAGCGAGTAGACTTTTAGAGCAAGCAAGGAAACAAAAGCATTCACTAACATTCACCAATTGCAGAAAACTAAGCGTTTTTTATTCTTCTCGAAGATATTATTTTAGACTAGCAATTCACTATACACAAAAGTAAAAGTGCACTAAACGTGTAACTAAGAAGTCCACTTTTTAAAAATAATAATTAAAACATTTGATTATAAATTATACAATGAAGTATAGTAGTTTCTGTATTTTACAAACCTGTAATTGATTGTTTAACTAATGTCAACATCTCCAGTCAGTTAAAATATTCTGATTTCACTATTTAGCTTTATTATTAAAAAAAAAATAAAAGGACAACTCTATATTGTTGGGCAGTCGATAATCTAGGTTTATCAATGGTTATTTACTTAAAAATCAAGTACATAATGTTGTGCAAATATCAGAGAAAAGGAAAATAGAAAAATAATGTAAAACACTTCCACCAAGTACACGCTTACAGCGAACCAGCCACTGCAATAAATGATTTCAATTCATTTGTCAATAATATCTTAAGGTTCAACGCCAATGTGCACACAACATGTAACAATCCAGTTCTGTTGGATGTAACCATCAGTAGGCCCTCACAATGTTTTGTGACCTCAATATGAGGCTAAAGTATTGACACCTATGAGGTCTGAACGTCCCCCGCAGACTTTGTCCCAGGATACGACGCCACGGATGAAATACCTAAACATCTTACAGTCTGGGAGGATTGTCTTGGAATCATATTTCACAGGGCACCTTCCCACAATCCTCTCTTAACATGGCACAGTAGTCAACTTTGCTTATAAATAGCAGTCAGTGATGCTCGCAGGCTGTCCAGAAACGGATATCAATCTCCAAAGTCAACACCAAGTTTTATTTTTTCAAATGTTGGTTGTAATTGGTTGAAGCCAAAAGTTCCAGATTAAAATGGCGATATAACACCTGCTAGACATGGCGATATGCTCCTGTCATGACTCGTATTTAGTTTTAACCAGAGCTTTTATTAAAGAGATGCTGACTATCGTCTCACCTGTTCCACTGAGTCTTTCAAGAAGTAACCCGTTGACATGGTTGTATACACAAAACATTCTAATAACAACAAGGGAATTTGTCCCTCTTTTGCAGGTTTTTATTTTCTTACTGTCGATGCTTCGAAATATATCTCCTTGACTTTTTAAACCTGAGGTTTATCGTGTACAGCTTGCCTTTTTACGGCCCCTGCCTCTCATACCCACTTACCATCATCCATTCCTTTTTTCTGTACTCATCTGACTACTATCTACCCTGACCGTGTTGTGGTGGAAGTACACAGATCCAGCATCTGACAAGGATCGCGACAGTTAGAAAACCTTCCATAGTTGTAAGAATTAATTCCATTATCCATTATGTAGCCCATGTTTCTCCCTTTCCACTTAAGTGTCGACCACCCCCATGATGCTAAAACATGGTCTTAGTTGTACGGGTCACACGATGCCCTGAAGTATTGTAGGTAGACAATCAGGGTGAGGACTGCATTGTGGGTATTTACACGTTCATGGTACTTACACTTAAGGAATTCTTAACAGTTTTTTAAGGCATTTGGTCCCAAATGCATTCTTTCTTTCTTTAATTAAAAAACTGTATATTTAGTTCTCCTGTATAATGTGTAAACTTTTATTGTTTAACAATTCTTCGGACTGTCAGTGTCAGTCATACCTTTTTAACTTCATCGGAACGTACGCACGAAAACCACATGAAGCTCTCATTGGAGTCTGCTATCAAGCAGTTATTTTAATTAGGACTGACTTTGTTGTACAGGAAAATTTTTCTGGTTTCATTTTATTTTTCTCCCAGCTCCGTTGTTCTTGATCCTGTTTGACCTACGGATACACACTTTCTATTTACTACATCATCATGCAGCTACTAAGTCGATGGGCAAGATATATTTACAGTTATATATTGGTCAGCCTTTATCCCAGACTAATACTGAATTTGTGGATCTTTACTACGAGCTTTAGCTTTGTACCTCTTGCACATCCTAATCTGTGAAAAGATCACTTGTGAAGACTAGCGAATACTTGAACACCTTGACACTACACACTATTCAATCTCCAGAATAGATGGTTCTCTTTCGACGGCTTGTAAATTGTTTTCTAAATATACATTCTGAAGGCAACCAGATGAACAGAGAAAAAAAAAACCCTATCATTCTATGACTGGACTTATGGTGTAGACGGGAACATTTGCAGCCTGGATCAGTTTTTCAAACTGGAGCAGCTTTATTCACATTATATGGCATTCTCTACACAATAATGTTTTATGTTGTGTTGTGTGCATCCGTGTCTGTCCGTTTGTGTTGATGGGGTTAGGTTGTCTGCTTTTGTAATTGACCATAAGATTGTCCATTGTACTGGGATATGAAGCTATATAAATTCACTTTATTAATGTATCTCTCAAGTCTATATTATGTCTCAATATATAGCCATAGATATCTCCATAAATTAAACACCCACATAAAAGAGATATCAAAAGTTCTAAAATCCAGTCTACAAAGTAGAAAGTAAAATCATACCAGAAAGCCAAATAAAGTAGAAGAGAGTAACACGGACACGGCAACCAATGCAGTACACCACCATGGTGGACTTGACACGCCTCATACGAACCGAAAGCAAGCGACAACAGCAAGAAAAGAAGGCACAAACAAAGTTCACCACCAAAACTTCGCAAACCTCCTAGACATTAATAGGTAAGAGAGCACATACACGAGTAGACTTATGCCCCTCTCTTTACCCACATCCCCCATACACACATCCCCCACAAGATCAAATGCAAAATCAGTGTGAGATGGAAGCTCTTTTCCTTCCAAAATAAACAGCAAAACATTCCACAAGATTCACTGATATAAAGATGATCACTCAAAGCCAAGCCAACAAGGTAGACTCAATGCCAACAGGTCTTTTATCTAGAATGCTTAGATGTTTTACTTCCCGCCATCACTAGTGTTAAGGCCAGTTTGTCAACAGGAATTTTGCCATCATTATTTACCAAGGCCCTGATGAGGCCACTTCTTAATGAAGTTCACACATGATGTAAATGTGTCAAACAACTACCACCCAGTTACAAACTTGTCTTTTCTAAGATAATGGAGAAAGTTGTCTTAAAGACAGCCATAGTCTATAGTCTATCATTTTCTTTTACCTTTTCCATGTGTTAACTAGTCCGCCTGCTCGTTTTTCTCTGGAGATTCACGAAACTCTAAACACCTACTTTTTGTTTACAGTCCTGCTTATATTTTCTATGTTTGTCTTCTATTACATGTCATGGCGGTTGTTTATCCTTCCATCATTCGTTTGCCATGTCTCGTTCCTGTCACAAGCTTTGAAAGTATGCTCCTTCATGCGTTTTATCAATCATTATTATTATTGTTCTTCTTCTTATTATTATTATTTACAGCCGTCTTCTGGAGACGTTTGTCAATATATCAATATGTATGTTGCTATGAATTGTTAGCAGCCTCCTCAGTAATGTACCTGAAATGACACATATGACCACAGACCAAACGACTGCCTACCTTGCCATCTTTTTCTGTCTCAATGTATGCGTGTTGTTGAAGGGTCAAAGAGATGGTGACAGAAATAAGAAAGCTGTTATATTAAATATTTTTTTAATTGGGTAAGTTTATCAACATGGTTTGTGTTTTTTGCCAGTATTGCAAGGTAATTAAAATTTTTGATCTCATCAGAAAACCATCTATTAGGGTCATAAAAGATAATTTCGGTTACTGTCTATCAGCTCAACTAGAAGCAGAGGTTTGCAAATGTGTGAATGGGATGTTCTTTAAAAATTTAATGATCGCGGTCAGTAGTGTAAATGGTGGAAAGTACATGTGTGCAAGTTGATTCGTTGCTTTTGCCATTTTTTCATCATTCTAATACAAGATGCTAGTCTTTAGTAGACTTCAGACCCCTGAATACTTTTGTCTCCTTTGCTAATCTAGCAGACAACACTGGTCATGCTCCTCCTTTATAGCTTTGTTATTTCTAACATTCTTCATCAAATATTCCTTAATTAAACTGTTTTATCGATTAAACTGTATTTGAAAGAGAAGAGGTTTATTATTATCAACATCATCATCATCATCATCATCATCATCATTATTATTGTTATTGGCCAGTTGTTGACCAAATACAGAACAAATAAAAAGTTCTGATGGTTTTAAGCGAACAATTTTTATATTTGGTATCATTATTTTTCATATCAATAAGGGTAAGTAAAGACGAAAAGAAAATAATAATACCAAGTGTGCTTCTCGATGATATATAGATGTTACTGCCTATCGTTCGATCATTACCTTTAAAAAAGTTTGAATCGTAGTCATAGCTGTTTGTAATGGTAATTACAAAGTAGAACAACCAACGGAATTAAAGTCATGAGAGTGCAGCACACCTAGCACTACAAAGAACAATAAATCTGAAGTACTATGTATTGAAATTGTAAATTGTAATGAGCTTAACTTTCTAAATCAGTTTTAACCACAAAGATAGTGCATCAGAGCAGCTGTTTAGTTTTTAATGGTAACGAATCTTCCTTAACTAAAATGTCTTAGTGGCTAATATAATTTGTAGCCGATTTCATTACAATTATTAATGATGTAGTTAATACCACAAAGTTTAAATACTGAAGAAAACAGCTGGAAATAATATAATCAAGAGATAATCTTAGAATATGTATAAAATATATTGACACAATATAATCTGACTTAGAAAAAAAACTGCTAACTAGAAGGCAGCTTAAATGTTAACAGTATTTACCCTTTTAATATATAGATCCTAAGGTTTTGTTGTCTGTGCCGTGTAAAGTTTTTCTGTAGCTTTAAACAACTATATATATATATGTCAGCAGGGACGAACATGCACCAGAAGCACGGTATAAAACATTTTATATATTATCTGTTTTGTGTGGCGCCTCTAAAACCTGTCAAGTGAATTGTTTTAACTACGTAACTCTAAGATTAATATGGAAAGCTGTGTATTGTATTGTATTAGTGTTATTTACGACTAAATTACGATCATCACACAAGGAGTTAATCAATAATTGTAAACAGTAAGATTCCTTTGACATCCTCACCTGCTCTTTTGCAAAGGCACCTGATGGGGTCAGTCTTAGGCCTAAAGAGAGATTCACAGATGAAATCTTCAGGTTTCTTTTCCAAGTCACGTGATACTGTGATTACAGCAGTGCGGTTTTCAAGTGTATGGGTATACCCTGGAGCACTGTCGCAGTAATACATGTCTACCCAGTCACAACGGAGAACGCTTTCTGTATAACATATTATAAAACAAAAAAACGGATCTCGTTACTTTATAATAAATAGCTCTTAAGAATACGAAAAGCTATTTGAATGTTTTTTTCTGAAAATGAAAAGGGTAGTTAAGCTACATTTTCGTTGAGTAAGAAATAAAGAACACCCGCTCAAAGGTTTTACACTTTAATACAGAAATAACTACTTCAATCACATTATCAAGTATACAGGTAAATAGAGGTAATGGTGGCGGATAATAGCAGTTTCATAGGCTCATCTAATTGGATTTTAAAGCTGGGTTCTTTCATTTCCTTCACTAGATTATGACCAAGAAGAAATGTAGCAGAAAAAAAAAGGACATGATAAATGGGAGACAACTGCAGTCTATAGTAGAATGATTACCCGCTGTTACTTCCCCTAGGCTACAGTTTTGCGACTGTTACTCAGCTCTGCTGCTCTGTAAATGTAACACATGTTAAGTCTAATATACTCCTCACTGTGTGTCTACACGATAAGTCCAGCTAACAGCTAATATACTTCTCACTGTGTGTCTACACATGTCAATTCTATGTAACAATGTGCTTGTTTACATGTTAAGAAGCACACTACTCTGTCTACACATGTTTGTATGTTAAATCTCACATACTGCAACACACTTTGCATGCTATAAGCACACTTCACTTGCTAAATCGAATTAAAAAACAGTGCAGCATGAAGAACAAGATTACACTGAATGATATAAACATAAAAAAACGTTCAGAGAAAAGCAAGTCCTCAATGCCTTTGTTTTAACTTTGAGTCAGTGAAATGCAGACAGGGTCCAAGAAAAGGCATCCCGAAGCAAAGATAGAAATATAAACAGACATTTGGTGGTTTTATCAATTACCTTTTGTTTCATTAGCAAACAGGGCCCAGACTTCAAAAGCTTTCTGGCATGAACTCTCGGGAATTAGAAATTTCAGAGACGTTTCGCCACTCATTTCTGAAATATCTGTAAAATGTAAAAGCATAAACATTAACAGACGTTCCCGTAAATCAACTGAAGTGTATACAAAGGTTTTTTTAATGCTACATATCTGATTTAAGGCAAGTTTAGGGTTATCTCTGGTTTATCTGTATATGTAAAAAAATTGTTGTCATGTCACATACTCACTTTGCTCAATAGAGGGAAGGAGAAAAGAGGAAATTTAAACACTCTTAGCGAGATTAAAAACCAGCCCTAAATGGTTTGCGTTTCTTCAGATACTGTATAGGTATAGGCATTAAAAAAAAACTAACCTCTAAATTACAGCATCCAAAACCCATCCGTGAATTAGTTATCTGCTACGAATCGCACCTGCGATTAACGCGCGCTGCTAACAGTGTACTACGTCACGTTTGTACACCATTGACAAGGTTCCCAACAGTCAACACCAGTCAAGGGGAGAGAATGATTGACAGTTTTGGATTATTCGGACCCTAGCTGTATTTTCGTGGTTCTAAGAAAACTGCTTCATTAGCACGAGAAATGCAGACTTTTAATATCCGAATTATCAGAATTGTCGCTCATTCTCTCTCCCCCAAGCCATTCATGTTGCACTTTCAGTATGGGATAGTTCACAATGTTGGCGAGTTGTAATAATGCAGTATATCCGAAGTGTGATTAATATTATAGACTGCAGGCATTATACCCAAAGGAATGCCATTCTGAGATCGTGAATACATTAAAGTTTTAAGATGTTTTATTAAAAACATAATAGATTGAGTAATGTTTACAAGCTAGTATTTATAAAACGATCTGTACATACTTTGTTTGATGGCTGCGAGGTCGGGAGGAAGTGAGGCTTAGGTCGTCTCTCCACTGTAAGATCTCCAGACTATTAATAGACACATTCATTGTACGGGAATTTCCGATCAACGAATAATTTAAGTGTTTGCGTTTGTGTGAGCGTGAGTGATTAGGGGTATAGAACAGCGTGTTTGCTCATGCATTAAACCTTTTGTCTAAATTCCCCAAAATTATACACATAATGTATAGGTAATATAGATTGTTTTAGAAACGTGTCTAATGCCAGACGAAAATGTACTTCTTCAGGTCTGGATGGATGTTTTGATAAAATACAAACATTTGAAAAATAAGATACCCATATATCATATGAACGTTTATTGTTTAATTTTGTTTCAATACTAACGGAACTCCCAAAGAGAAGATAAATAACTAGTATTTAAAATTTACTGTAAAATCATTTATTTGAATTATTTTTGTTAATCAAAGATCCTGAACTGGGTTTAAGAAAAGGAAGCAGACATACCAGTTAAACAGAGTTTGCCAAAAATAAAATCCATCATCTCTATTAAGGTTTTATTTAACAATAACGGTACCGATATTTTCAGTCTGTATACTAGTTGCAAGGAATTCACAAAAAGCTTACTTAGAAGATAATGGCTATATACATATATACACACAAACGGATTTATAACGGATTTATAAATTTAAAGTACAAAATATACTGACTGTAAAATAAGTAATCAAAACAAAAATTACTGCTAGATTATATTTATTTAATTCAGCTCTATTCATAAAGCATTATACTAAAACACTGTGCTTTATCAGAAACAAAGACACACTGTCTGTTATCAAAGAACATAGAAGCTATGACTATACTAAACTGTACAAGGAAGACAAAAGCTTGGAGTGTTTATAAGATGTAAGTATAGTACAGGATGTGCTCAACCTTCAGCTCCACTTGATGTAGACATCGCACTGACACTGTTGTCTACACAGCCGCCTGATGTGTATCGCCATGGAGACAGCATTCCAATTTTTCTCTTTTCTACTACTATTTAGTTTACACAAGCTGGTGTTTCCTTCTTGTGATTCAAGTGAGTAACACAATTTTTTGTAATAAAGATGAACTGTTTATTTGTGTGCACATCTACGCATAACATCATATATATATATATGTTGCAAACATTTACTTTATTAACACTGAAACCTGTAAATGTAAACAATAGTAAGCTAAAAGTAAGAAAAAATGATTTGCAAAAAATTTAAAAAATAAAATCGTTGTTCTAGAGACGGTTATAGAAAGAGTTTGTGTAAGAATAACCCTTTCGGTTTCTTTTTGTATTGAGCACCCATACATATAAGTAAAAACTAGTCGGCATATGACTGTATATGTCTGTAAATACGATTATGTCTGTATTTTCAGGTGGAAAGGTGAACGTCAGTGAAATATTATCTCAAAAAGAAGGCCGTTTTTTAAATATTACTTATCTTCTAAAAGTTAGTGAAAACTCAGTATCTACAGACACAACACGTCTCTATGTTGACGTGTGCAAAAATAACAACAGATCACTTCTGTGCACGTTTGTAAGGCCACCGCAGTATCAGGAATTCACTGTGCAAAATAATGATGTCGGAGATGACACACTGTGTGTAGCAGAGCGTCGCTACTTCACCAGCTCCATGAGGACCTGGGAGATAAAGATTTCACAGCTGCTCACTCGGTCCATCACTGCTATATATCTCTACATTCAGGATAAAACACTACAGAGACAGACAGTGTTGCTGATACCCATTGATGTGACATGTAAGTAACCAGAGTTAACAAAGGTAACATATCGCTCTTTGTACTTTTGTTCGTTATTGTTGCTAAGACTGCTTGAAGCTACATGTTGATGCGCTTCTTCTATAACAACAACAACAACAATAACACAAAAAAACATGATACACGAAAATTCCCTGAAAAAATGAAACCACTAGAAGTTGAGCCATTATGGGTAATCTGCATGGCTGCATGGCTGTGACACGGTCATGCCTACAATTAAGGGACAAATAGAAAGCAAATCCTCCGAAGGCCTGCTAATAAATTATATCAGGTGCAAAAATACACTGAAGTATACAACTGACGTTTCTGACAAAAAGAAAGTATTAATGGTGCATAAAAAAATTTATTTATGCCTGACGAACGGCATAAACTACATCTTCTAATATTTCTCTGAAGTATAAGGATTGAAAGTTAAATAAGCATTCAGAAAGAGTCAAACTAAAAATAAAATAAATATATAAAATGAAAGGTTATTTTCGTAACAACACATTTTACTATGACTATAAATATATTTTTTTTACTGTTTCGGACAACTCTGACTGTTATAAGCCACAAGGTCATAAACGAATACGCTGTTAAACTTGCTGTTTTTATGGTGTGATTACAAATCATCAGTGTAAATGTACACACCATTTCAAATAAATTATAGGTTTTAATATATTATTTAAAACATTAATATATTTAAGAAATCAAGATATTAACAGATAGATCAAGTTTAGTTTAGCTTTTTCCCTGATGCTCCCCGAAGAGCATAGGGTCGCAACAACACCTCGTCGACCCGGTACAGGGCAGCCCCCCTCAGTTGGGCCCGTGCGGTTCCGGTATCCTTTGCCTCGCTCTCTACTGTACTTTTCCAAGTCTGCTTTGGTCTCCCAACTCTCCTCTTCCTCTGAGGATTCCAGTCAAGTGCCTGCCTGGCAATGGTGTCAGGTGGTTTGCGCAGGGTGTGTCCTATCCAGCTCCATTTGCACTTTTTGATGTTTTGGTTAGTAGCATTCTAGCTGGATCTTTTCTACAGGCTGCTGTAGGAGATCTTTTCAGGCCATCTTATTCCCAGAATATGGCGTAGCCATCGGTTGGTAAAGGTCTGGAGCTTGTTGTTGACAGTATTTGTCACTCTGCAGGTTTCAGAGCAATACAGTAGGACTGCCTTCACATTGGTGTTAAAGATGCGGGTCTTACTGATGAAGGATAATGTTCGGGAGTTCCAGATGACGCGTAGGCTGTTAAATGCATGTCTGGCTTTTGATGTTATCATCCGCTCCACCGTCGTTGACGACAATGCTCCCCAGATACGTGAAGCAGTTTGTTTCCAGGATGCTCTCTACTTGAAGTTGGATTGGGAGTTCCTGATTGCTGTTGATTCTCATCGCTTCGGTTTTCTTTTTGTTGACCTTTAAGCCAGTCTTCTCTGCTTCCTCTGTTAGCCTACTCAGTTTGGTTTGTGCATGTTGTTGCCGATAAGATAGGAGACTAATGACTTCTGCAAAGTCCAGGTCCTCTAGCTGTTCGGTGAAGGTCCACTGGATACTGGTGTTGCTGTCTTGGGTTGTCTTGCGCATAATCTAGTCTATGACCACCAGGAAAATTGTTGTTGATAATATGCAACCCTGTCTTCATTAGGAAAGGTTTAAAGTTTGTGGTAGTGGATAACGTCTTAGGAGAGTCTTTGTACAACTCCTGGATAATGTTCATAAGCTTATGAGGAATGCCATAGTGGATAAACAGCCTCCAAATGACGTCCGTGACTACACTGTCAAATTTCAAATAAGTTATATAAAGAGAGGATTGCCACTCAATAAACTCAATGATGATACGTAGGGTGGAAATATAGTCAGTGAATGACATAAACTGGTGAGATATGTCAAAGTCAATGGCTTTTCCAGACATTTTAAGGTTGACATAGTTATCAGATTGTTTTAGTAGATGAAATTATTATTGAATTTTTTAAAAAGTAAATGCATTAATAAAGGAATAGGAATATATTTATATGTACATTTTTGCTTTTACCCGTATACAGACCCATCCAAAGTCACAAATCTGACAGTAGACGGACAAGAAGTGAACAGTACTCATCTCATTAAAGAGGGTGAAGTCGACGTCTGCTGCTCTTTTAACAGAGGAAATCCTCCTGCTGTCTTCAGTCTCTTAGACAAAAATGGAATGGAAATTGTTAATAAAGTGAACAAAACCACAATGCCAACTCAGAGTGGTGAAGAGCATCTGAAGGTTTCGCTGTCAGTCAGGTGTCAAGAAGACTGGCCGACAGTTCGTTGCGAAGGAAACGGGTCGGAAAGAAATGGATCGGTGTCCTTTCTTGTGAGATGTGAGTAGACGACTATGTAGTCTGTGTGTATAAATTAGGTTACGTGGTAGATACAAAAACTTTAAAGTCTATGATATTAGGTATGGAAGCTGCATTATTTGATTCGTGGAGGTTATCAGCAGACAAGGGGATAGGACAAGGACAAACATATTTTCTTTTCGAATTAACTTCGTGTCTCTGTCTTGTTGCTTTAGAGATCCTTCAGCTCCTCGCCAGAAGTAGCAGACCATCATCAGAGGGCATGGAGAACATCATCCGTTCTCCAACTCAATATCTTTCTTCTCTTGACATATGTTTTTTTAACCTGACCTGTCAAATGTGTTTTTGTACATATTTTTGTCTGGTGAATGTGATGATCTGTGGAAAATCATATGTTTTTATTTGAATTTTGTTCCCAGGAGGTTTGCGTACTATATATATGTATGTTTCACTATGAAAAAGGGAGAAGAAGTCATGTTCTTAGACGTTTTCTGACGAGAGTGTTAGTGTGATCATGTTTAAAAACTGTTTCTCGTCTTCACACCTCAAACCCAGGAACTGGCAGATTATGTTGTGGTGAAGGCTATTGTTTGTTTTGGGTATTGTCATGGATATTCGACAAATTTAAGATAAACTTATTTTATCCAAAGATGTAAAGATACTTGCATCTATTTAAGAACACATTCTCTTGAAACGTTTATATTTTTCCATTTGTATGCAATAATAAAATATCTGTTTTATATAATTAATAGCCAACTCGGTAGTCTGTTTTTTTTTATGAATAACTCTTGTTCCTGATATTTGCAGGTGCTCCTCAGTTTGTTGACGGCCCTGTCACACTTCTATCCTCAGAATTCGAGAAAGTAACATTTCGTGTAAAAGCACACACAACAATATTCAATGAATGTTTCCTAACATCGACCCCGTCACAGGATACATTCATACCGAAGGTGAACTGCAACCTGAGTGGACAGCCTCCTAATCTGGTGTTGACGCTTCATCCGGAAGAAAACATTACCCAAGGAAGCTGGAAAATAACTCTTGGCAATGAAATAGGTTATGACATTACAACAGTGAACATCGGTGAATATTCTAGTACAGTGATGCCCAACCTTTTTCGGCCTGCGGGCCATGCACGTGTGTCGCTGGCCGCTTCACCGCAGAAATAAAAAAAAAATAGATCATATACCATTTTTATTAGAAACAAGTTGTACTTACCATTAATTATGTACTAATTAGTGGGATATTTGAAGTTGTTTACCCGAAACCAACCTCTGAATGTCCGGCTGCATCGTAGAGACACCAAGTCGGAGCACTGAATCGAAATGTTCGTCCATCGATAAAAAGATTGAGAGACGCCCCTACGTAGGGACAAATACTTCTTCTTCCCGTTTTTTCTCGTTTTTTTAGGTCTTGTTTTATGACTAACATGCCGATATCCTGCACTGTGGGCAAAAGTTTCGCAGGCCGGATGGCACCGCGTCGCGTGTCGGATATGGCCCGCGGGCCGTAGGTTGCGCATCCCTGTTCTAGTACGTATGACAACTAAGTTGTATTACTTTATTGAAAACACAACAGAAAATAGAAAAAAGTGTTTTTTTGGTTGTGCTTATGTTTGTGTTGGTATTTTCTTCTTCTTGCTCATAATAGCTCCCAGTGGAACATAGGGCCGCAACCACACCCCGCCATCGGACCCGTTTCTGGGCGTCCCTTTCCAGTTGGCACCACGTCATGCCAGCTGTCTCCACCTCTCTGTTGACTGATCTCCATGTCTGTCTGGGTCTCCCAACCTTTCGCCTTCCCTGTGGGTTCCACTCCAGAGCTTGTCTCGATAAATTGTTGGCTGGCTTGCGCAAGGTGTGACCGATCCAGCCCCACTTCCTATTCTTGATGTCTTGACTGGCAGGGTTTTGGTTGGCTCTCTCCCACAGGTTTGTATTGGAGATCTTCTCGGGCCATCTGATGATATGTGGCGCAGACATCTGTTGACGAATGCCTGTATCTTGTTGGTGATGGTGTTTGTCACACGTCATGTCTCAGATCCATATAGAAAGACTGACTTTACATTAACGTTGAAGATGCGGATCTTGGTGTATAGAGATAAAGTCTTGGAGTTCCATATTGGTCGCAGGGTGTGGAATACAAGCTTGGATTTATTTCTTCGTCTTCTTGCATATTCATCTGCACCTCCATCTTTGCTGACTATGCTGCCAAGGTAACTTCTTGTCCAGGGCATTTATCAGCCTTTCGAGAATGATTCTGGTCAGCACCTTGCTGGAAATGGACAACAGTGGAATCCCACGCCAATCCCTGCACTGTGTCAGGTCGCCTTTTTTTGATAGCTTGATTAGACAGACAAGCTTCCAGTCTACTGGAACTTGCTCCTGTTCCCAAAGTTTCTGAAGCAGTGGGTGTAGCATCTTCACTGCGGCTGTTGGGTCTGCTTTGAATGTCTCTGGATGAATGCCATCTGTCAGTATTCAAAGACTTGATGACTTTGATGATTTCTGCCTTGGTTGGTGGGTTGGTGTTTACTTGTAGCTGCTCAGCGGTTGGGGCAAAGTCCAAAGTGAGTGTTGGTGGTGGCTGGTTAAATATTTCTTCAAAGTGTTCCTCCCAGCGAGATCTTTGTTCTGAATCATCGGTAATGACGCTGCCATTCTTATTCAGTACTGGCTTACTCGCATTGGTGCTTTTCTTTCCGGACAGAATTCTTGTAATTTCGTATATCTTCTTTGTGTTATTTTGTGCAGCTGCTTCATCTGTCTCTTCTGCCATCCTGTGTGCGAACTGTCTCTTGTCGCCTCTTGCATTCTTCTTCATTTCTCGGTTCATCTCCTAGTACAGGGGTGGGCAAATAGCGGCCCGCGGGCCGCATGCGGCCCGCCAAGTGGTTCTCTGCGGCCCGCAGAAGTCCTTTGGCAACACAAAAAAAATATTACCGAAAACAAGTTACGCTTAGTCCCTTCCACGCCTGCTGCGTACGTAATGGCCGGCCTTGAACTGTCTCGCCGGTAGCCAGTGGACCCTGTGTTACACCTGAGTTACGAAGCGGCCTGACCAACTTAGGAAGGTCATGACCAGACAGTGCGGGAGGGGGGATGTATGCGTGCGTACCCACCTTCACACACAAACCGTCGCAGCGTACTTACGCACGCACACGCACACGCACACGCGCGCGCTCACACCCACACACAGTTACCCTCGACACGTGGACACACACACTTAACAAGACTAGGAAGTCTGGTCCCACGGGTGGAGGAGGGGGGCAAATAATGGTTGAGACTACGTTTGCGTAACCATGTGGGAACAGACAAAGGACGGTTTCTGGAACGCTCGACTGGGACAGGATAAATAGTGGAGTTTTGAGTGGTACAAGGCCTTTGAGTTGTGGAAGTGAGAGTGGAAAGAAGGCAGCTGGCCAATCATTTCCGTTATTTTAAAAGAATTGTTCAGCAAAATTGTATTCAAAAACATTTTTCTCATTAAATTGTGTGTGTTAAGTTGTTCATTCTGGTTTTATATTTGTTCCTACAGTGTTACATATTTCATGTGCTCATTATTAAATAAATGCGTTTGTTTACAATTTGGCGATTTTACGTCGTTTTGTATTCAATTACAAGGTGCGGCCCTCGGACTAGTCATGACCCAGCGATGCGGCCCTCGCAACAAAAAAGTTTGCCCACCCCTGTCCTAGTACATTTGCTTTGAGCTCTTCTTTTTCATGCTGGTCTTGATATTGGTTGGTCTTCTGCTTCAGCTCTTTTCTTTCCTCTATCTTTCACCAGGTCCTTAAAGTCAGCCATTCCTTGTGCTTTTTTTCATTCTGAATCAGAACTTGTGTGCAGGCAGTCTTCCTCGTTTCTTGTAATCCTGACCAGTGGTTAGCCACCGTTTCTTCCAGGAGTCCTTCCAGTGTCGCAAACCTGTTTTTAACTATGCAGGAACTCCTCTTGCTTTCTACGGTCTCTAAGAAACTGCACGTTGAATTTGTGGTGCGGTCTGTCTGATGACTTATACAAAGACCTTAGCTTTATCTTCATGGTTGCCACATACAGGTGGGGTCTGTGGCTGCATCTCCACCTGCACTCACTCTGGCATCCAGCAGACTCTTTCTAAACTGTCGATTAATGATGATGTCATCCATCTAGTTTTCGGTATGTCCATCTGGTGAAGTCCAGGTGGTGATTGTTGGTATACAAACTAAAAAATCCTTATAATCTGAAGAGAATCTTGCTCCTCATTATAAAATGAATATCTAGCGACATTTTGGATTCAGTGTAAATTTTATTCCATATAGATCGGTCTACATCTTTGCTAGAAAATGTTAAATACTACTCTGCGTACTATGGAAAACTTGCAGTATTACTGTGGACCTTTGTACAATAGTCATGTAGTACCAAGCCGTAATTGCTTTGTTAACATAAAAACTCTTATGGCTTCAGTTTTGCTTACCGACACATAGACTATGTATTCCAGAATCTTTCCTTAATTAATTTACAGTGTCTGAGACGACAGCCCAGAATGAAGAATCAGTATCTGAGACGACAGCCCAGAGTGACGAATCAGTCGGTTTACTAACAACAATTGTCCTCTCGTGTGGTTGTGTCTTGCTTGCCGCAGTTATTGCCATCGTCGTCGTTCGTATTAAAATAACGACCAAAGAACCCCAGAAAGGTATGCTTATGTTATACATTGTGTCTGTTATTTATACTTGTAGAGGCTATAATTTCCACATGGTTAAATGATAATCGCATCTGCCTAATGAGTTATTTGGAGTGTGCATAAAATATTCATTTTCCTGCCACAGATTTAGTAGTAATAAACCGTCTTATATCATCGTTTGGATTTATCGAAATATTCATCGTAAATGTTATCTATTTGCCGTGCACTTTTTCCACCATTGATTCGACTGAGTTAAAAATTCTCCTGACCATATTAAGTGGAGTTTAATGTATAAATCCATAAGATATTTTTGAATGATATTATGTTTTCGGTGCGGCTTGAAATTTGATGGTGCAGAAGTAACAACTGGGTAAGTTGGTTTTATTGTAAACTCTGTCTCTTTCTTGATTTTGCAATATTTTATTAACTCTTCTCTTCATATTTCCTATAAAAACGAATGCTTTGCATGTTGAAGGAACACCAAATGCACATGGACGACACACGTATTTTGCATGTTTTGACAATGTTCATTTAGAGATTTCAGCTGCCTACAAATCATACGTTGTTAAATAAAACATCCGACAGCATGCAATGAGAAGAATGCATGTAAAGCATGTAATCTTGGCCAGCAAGTATCTGCAGTAGAAATTTCTTCCAGTTCCCAACTTTCTGTACGGGTGCTAGATATGGACACCTCGTGATGTCGTCAAAGAATGAAACTGCTCTAAATATCTCTCCAGGAATACAAGACTAACAACAAAGATGCATGAAGCAGTCTTAATTCCTGATGGGACCCATTGAATATCTGGAAAATGGCGATAGCGCTGATCCTTGCTAATCCCGGCTCAACATTGTCTTAATTAGACAATCCTTTAGTAAACCTTTGGTGTAAGTCCATGGCGAGATGGAAAGTGGGAAAAGGTGGCTCGCGAAAGTGAAAGGGTAAACATAGTTTCCCATGGCAGACCTACTGTAGAGAACTTTGTCAACTACTAATTCCCTTCTGTTCCCTTCCCTAATGAGCAGGTCCCGTTAAGGGATTGATCTCAATGAAATTTCATTGTGTTCTAATTTTTAGAACCCAAGCAGAAGCCTGGCCATACTGCATAGTTTTCACAGAGCTACACTGGATGTTAAGTTTAACTACACGACAGCTACACTGTGTAACTGTTCCTCATTCCTGTCTCTGAACATTCTGGAACTTTGTCAGCCAAGTAGTTTTCTCAATGCGCCATCAGAGCTACCTTAAATGGAAATCCCATGTTGTGAACTTCAAAGGTTTTAGCATCGCTAATTTTGCTTAATGGGTAACCCTTTATAGTTGTTGTCCCTATCCTTATATAATCTATTTGTTTGTAACAGATTTAAAATGTCTTTTTACTGCCAGTTTTTCTTCTAAGCTGGCTGGTTGCCTTTTTTTATCCCCCTTCGGTTTGCAGAATTGTCTTTTTGAGTTGAGCCTCCTTCATTCACCTGTTCACTTTTCTTTTTATTTTCTATTGTATTTTTAGTAGATAAAGCTTTTCTAAACTATTTGCTGTCATTCGTGTTTACTTTCATTAACAGTGTAAGAATGATAATGTGAGATCTATCGAGATAATGTTTTATTATTTCTCTGGTTTTTAACTCTGAAGTAATTAAGAACAGATGTGTTTCACACTTAAAACTACAATAATTAAATTTGCAAATCAGCTGCCCAGATATTAAGCACAGATTTCCTGTAGCATCTTATTTTTATAATAAATGAATAGTCCTTGTGGTAAAATAATCTTCCGGTAAGATAGGATAGACAAGCAAGCAACCAATACCACAGACTATTTCTTACTGATCAGGAATAAATAATGTCTTGACTGAACAAATAACTCTTACTTTAAATATACTCATAGGCCTACAGATGAAAGAAGACAGTCAAACGACACCACAGAAGGAGCAAGTAAGTATTTGAAATCAAATAAACAATGCAGTCTTAGTAAACAGAGATTACTTTGGAGGGATGGATAGATGGATGAAGGGGTGGTTGATTGATTATTTTTTCAGAGATTTGGAAGAAAAAAGAATTTGATGACAATCTAATGGAAATAAAAATGCAGTCAGTAATTTTGTTTAAAGTTGTTTTCTTTGTCAAAGCGATGATCGTGAACGACATGTATGGGACCACTGGAGGAGCTAATATCAGACACGATGTCAGCCACAACTTCTGTCCTCCCAACAGAGACTTTTCTCTTCACCTGACAGCATCCAGGGCTCCAGCCCGCCCTCCACGCGCTCAACACGTGCGGTCACGTGACGACACGAGCTCCGCTCAGTCAGACTCTCGTGAGCTCTCATACTTCTCTCACTGGCTTTATTTTCTCTTGACTTCCATAACGTTTTCTTGAATTATTGCTTCATAAGACCTTTCATAGCTGACTGTTGTGACAATGGTTTCAAGTCTAGTATCACCTCCATATAAAGAAAATTGGTTGTAGCTACATACATCATACAGTTTATTGTTGTGAAAAGAACAAATAAATCCCCTTACTTATAAATTGTGTGTGTGTGTGTGTGTTTTATCTTTCATCAGCTTATGATCATGAAACGTATGGCCAGACTTACTTGACATCCGCTGATGTTTGCAAGAACAAGAAAAAACAGAAGAAAGGTAATATTTAAAAAATAAATTACAAAAACTTTATAAACAGAACAAAGTAAAAATCTTTTCTCTTCAGCTTTCTTCCTTTTATACTATTTCTTGTCCATCTCTGGTATGTTTCTCTTTCTTTTTTATTTCTCTCTCTCTTTCTTTGTCCTCCCATTTCTGAAAAAAGGTTAACACTTCGAATGCGATGGCCCATGTCTTCAAAAGCTATCACAGGGAAATCTGATTAACGTCTCGAATTTTTGGTTGTGCTGGTGAATGTGTACTCTGGTGCTGTCTTAAATAAGTAAGGCAAGTAAGAAAGATAAAAGAAGATGCAGGGCAAGCGGCAAATAGCAAGAACACAAAGAGATGGCTACAAAAAACAAAAACAAGAAGAAAGATAAAGATATATGCTAAATGCACTTAATCAATAGCACCTTATTTTAGTTTTTTCATCTGTACTGCATCAGCTTTCTAGTTTTTTTTAAAGGACCAGTTAATTGAGGTTCATCTGGAGCAGATGCACATAGTTATGTCTCTTGAAAAAAATAGCTATCTGATCTTACCAAATACAACATACATAAGATTGAATCAAAAAGAGGAAGACAAAACTTTACAAAAACGAATAAACGTGTTTTCGTTGTCAGGAGGTGCTGAGGGAGTAAAAGGAGACATTTATGCTTCTGTAAGTGCTGTTCGCAAGGAGGAGAAGAATCGAGCAATCAAAGGTTAATATAAATCAATACACATTAGATAATATTAATGACCCTAGAAATATGAGAGGATGTTAAAATTAACTACAACAGAGTAGAAAGTGGCAGTGGAGCTAAGTAGCTGAGAATGGATGAATGTATGATTTTTTATGAAAGGACGGGAACAATGAGAAAGGGATGGACAATGTAATGTAGGAACAAACTTCGAACATACAAACATGATAGGTAAGCAACATAAGGGAACAAAGTAGGAACAAAGTAGGGATGTGCTCAGGAACATAAGAATGGTAGGTATGTTTAGATATAAAAATAAACTAGACAAAGAAATATTGTGTAGTCTAGGCAAGAGGACAGACAGGTTGGATGGCGTGCATATGCACGCAATGTGTGTGAAAGAGATGGAGAGAAAGATAACAGATTGCGAAGGACTGACTTTCCTAATTCCCTTATCACTGATCTGTGAATAGTACTTGGCATTTAGACAAATCAAACGCCTCATGTTCTCACATTTTCTAGGAAAGCCTGTGTTTCCGTGCGATAACACTCGCTAACTAATACTTAGTCTGAGATTAATGGGCAATACGGTTGAAATTTGCATTTGTTTCTCAAACAGTTTAGATTGTCACACACACACACACACACACTATTATCTTCCAGAAAAATTCCTAAGCTCATTCATGTTTAAGTGAGAACAAGTGATTTTTATTTTTGATGACTTTCGTAATATTTGTAATTAAGTAGTAATAAAAACGTTTGTCCAATCTTTTACAGACAGCACTACTCCTGTTTATGAAACTGATAACACAACCGAAACCGCAGAGTCTATGGTAAGCCTCTTACTTCCTCGTCTTCCATTGCTTGACAGGAAAACTCTGGAAGAGAAAATTACTGAGAAAATCTGTCTTTGGTTAGTTAAAGGCTTCAGTGCTTTTAGCTTACCACAGAACATCAGCATATGGACTTGAGTCTTCTACAATTTTTTTAGAAGAAGCAAAAGCTAAATCACTGTATAAGTAGTTAGGACAATGCATTACCTTTGTTGTGCTTAGCTTGCCTTAGTCAAGATTTTACTAAAATATTTTCTTTATTCACTAGTCCCCTAACTCGCAAGCCTATCTATATGTATGGAGAGAAAATGGATGTGAAAGGATCTTTGCTTTCTCACAATAAAGAATATTAGCAGAATTGTTTTAACTATTTCCCATCATTGTTATTCCACATCATTGTTATTCATTTAACAGGAGAAGGCTTCCCGTCAAAGAGATGCTAATGGACTAATATATGGAGACTTAGTTTTCACAGCCGTGAGTTCAGCCAAGCCCGTCGTCCAGCAGGAGACGAAGACAGAGTATGCCACCATCGCAATGACTGCTATCGTCCCTCCGCGAAATCACAAAAAATAAATCAACAGTAAAAAGACAGACTGGAGCGATGACTGATAGATATACCCAATAAGCAGAACAGATAACTGTCTGACAAAAACGGGCTTTATAAATATTTAATAAAGAACTAATTTTGACATTGTTAGTTTTAAAACAAGAGATAAAGTGAATGATATAGGACCCTGCAGTCTCAGAGTGCAGTTTTGGTGGTCCTCCGTGTCAAGTAAAAAGACAGACAATGTCTCTCCTTTAGCAGTTTTTATCTTTCATGATAAACCAGGGAGTAAGTGTGTGAAGTATAAATAACTGTAGTTGTAAGTCTTTCGAAAACAGGATGCAGAAATGAGGATGGCAAAGATCACAGGAAAATTTCTAGTGTTTCCTGACTGAATAATGCAAATTCTTGTTCAAACACTGCGTGTCTAAGCGAGAATATCACTCATGTATACACATACGTGTCTACATAATTAAACGAACATAGATATGCAGGATGTATCAGGATATATCAGGTCCCTTCGTCGAACTGTCATCCTTGAACTGTCTTAACGCAAATAGGACCTGAAAAGTGGAATCGGAAGAGGATGAGCACGAATTATGTGCGACATCATGTCAATCAAATTAGAAACCATGTGAGAGGAACATACAGCATGCATGATCTGAGAACTGTGTGTCATCCCTGGCCATAGTACAAAGTCTAGTCTTTCCACAGCGAACAATCAGATGACCTAATGGTTGTATGGTCCTTGTGTTGACCTCTCAGTTTAGTCGTCTTCCTGTTAAAAGTTGTTTTATTTTAAAACTGACATAAACATCTACACATATTTAGAATGAAAGATGTATAGCTTAGATTATACTGTTTACTCGCGTGTACATATATATTTGCTATGTTTATTTAGTTTTAATATAAATACTTAAATAATGTAATAACTTAATGTAAGACTCTCTATATTAGACATATAGATGTATGAAGAATGTTGAGATCATTTTTACAACACAAATATTGGGAAGATAAAGAGGAATGTGCTTATTAATGAGGGGTGACTTCGGTTTGCCACAGGGTTGGGGAGATAATTAGTTTAAAATATACACACATATAGATCTGTATATATGGACACACATATGCTCTGTCACTTCGAACCATAGACGTGGGATGACCACCATGACATTGTCTGCGTGGTCACGTGATGTCTTTGTACACCACGCACTGTTGATCTGTAAGAGCACTAAAGTGACATTGCTGTGGTTATCATCATTTCCTTTTCTAAACACTTGATCCCACTTGCCGTTACTTCCACGACTTTTTAACTGTTTTCCTGCCTTTAAAATTTGCTCAGTGACTAGAAATTTTTCAAAAGTGTTATTTTTATCTTGTCTATTCTTTTATTTTGTTCAGTTACGTTTCCACCAAACAAATTGGTAAAACAATATTATACGGTTTCTCTGGTGTGACGAATATTTTCTGTCAGAAAACTGTTACCATTCATATTATAAATCTTATAAAGTAAAATTGTAAATTGTAAAACATTGTAAATATATTAGATATAATTATATACATTCTTATCCGCATCATAATCATCAGCAGCAGCAGCAGCAGCAGAATTTCTTACACTGCATCAGGTTCTCTCTAAAAGCTACTTGTTGCAGGCACACACACACACTAACACTCATATCATAAACTTGTAGACAAAACCTATTTGTTTGTGGCTGTGTAAAGGCCGAAACATTGTGGGAGTACTGTCATAGCCATTGACATCATTGTACATCATACTTTGATAGTTTCTTACACTATATCAGCTGACTTATTACATTGTTTCACATTGATTTATATGCCTTGTGATGTGTTTATATGTTTATATGCCGATTGCCCCTTGTCACCCACCTGACTCCAGCATGTGAACACATCTTTTTACTATATCTCCAACAGGGTGTATAATCATGCACACATTTACATAACTCCTACTTTCAGTTTTTCAGTAATACTTTCCAGGAAAGAAAGCTTGCAACTAAGAAGTATTCTTGGGAAAGGACAGATATGAGCCTTTAATTAAGATTTGCTCTTGTATATAAATTATATATACACGATTTTGGTGTATTACAGCATTACAGTTAAGTGATACTTGATTGCTATTGTTTAATTTTTCTTGCAACATGTTGTGAAACACTAATAATCATATGAAACTATCAAGTTTTAAAATAATAAGTAATTTTGTAAACTTATTTAGAACTTTTCTTTTTCCTTATAAGAGCTCTAAATGTTGAGCCTCAGAAGACATGTCAGAAAACCTTCTCTAAATTTTTCTGATCCACATCAGCAAATAAATATGTTTACTTTTATATGATATTTTATACCTATACTTTATAATATTTCTTTTATATAAACTTCATATTAGTTTAGTTATAGTTTATTCCTTTTTTACTCCTCGAGGACCATAGAGCCATAATAAACTTTATATCATCCTTCTATTATTGTACAATCGAGATAAACTTTAAACGTTTTACTAATTATGGGAATTAATGAATATACTTTTAGCAATTGGCCATGTTTTGTTTTAGAGTTATTTTTTTAAATTTTATTGTGATCAGTAAGATAATATTTTGTCAGTTCTTTTATAGGTGGGTTGTTTTTGGGAGACCTATACATGAAGGATTATGGAGAGACCTATAGGTTATGAGGCTTTCTGATGCAGAAGAAAAGGGATGAAAATTATTTGTTTAACTTCAGCTGTTTGTCTCAAAGCTAGTGAGGATGTGAAAAAGGCACAACACTGAATTTTCATATCTACATACCTCTTATGTACATATCTACTTAACCTGAGTCTTATCTACTTACAAGCTAAGAACATAACAGTGTTTCTTTTTTTGCTGCACCCTAAGTGATGTTTGAGCTCATTCTATAAATAGATTCCTGTCAATGTCTACTCATTGTAGCTTAGTCCTGCTTGTGAGTAATTGGGAATTCCAGCTAATGTTTGAGCTCATACTATAAATAGATTCATGTCAGGGTCTACTCACAGTAGCTTAGTCCTGCCAGTGAGTAATCGGGAATTCCAGCTCACTGCAAATAACATGCAGGTGCACTGCAATGCGCATCTTTTGTCCCAGCAGCCTAGAGTGCTGAGATTTCTGGGAAACAGTTTTGTCCTTGGCCTTAGAGATAAACAGCTTTTTTTGGCCCACAGTTGCATGGTGACTCACATATTGTAAACATTGCAAATAAATAGACACAAAGACTATTCAAATTTGTACTTTTGTATAAAAGACTTGTAGTGAACACTGCTTTGTTTTATTATAAGGTAATAAAAAATAATAATATAGTCATCATGTTCTTATCTTTTATGCTCATTACAGTTCGAATGGTAAATAGAGCATGTGCAAAAAATAATTTGCTGACAATTCTTTTAGGGAAATTAATAATGTTTTTAAGCGAAAAAAATTAATGGATGACCATTTATATTTTCGCTAAAATGATTCCTATTTCCCTAGTCAATAATGCACGTTCTGAAATGTTACCTCCCTTGAAGATATTATCATTATAGTTCTTTTTTTTTTTACCTGAGATTTGTATATATATACCTTTATGCTGCCCATGTTTAAACACATCATTCTATTACACAGACTTTTAAAGTTTAAGTATTATGTACATGGTAAAGGATGTACATATAACTTTACTGTGTATATATTATCATCAGACCCTACAGTTTAATTATATTTAAAGATGCATTATGCAGTCTCTGTTGCTATATAATCATCTACCATTATAAATAAAATAAATCAGAAATGAAAATTAAGCACACATGCATGTTTTTGAGCTTTTGGACTTAAAATAAAAATTTTAAGTAATATAGTTTTTGACTTATTTAAAGAGTTGCCTGTTTAGTGTGTGTACATATGTAACTGTCTTTTAATAAAAGAATAACAGTTTTTGTAATATTTTTTTCATGAATTATGTTACGGCTAGGGCTTGGTGTAGACATTTATTTTGAGCAGAATGACAGTCAAATGAATGAAGATTAAATGTGGTTGCCAGCTGAACAGCGGCAGGAGTCAATATGATAACATATAGTTAGTATTCGGACATCAAACTCTTATTATGTACGTACACCATCTGAAAATTATCTCTCTTTTTGTATCAACCAGAAAACACATTAACTGTGGAATTTCCTAATTTAAGGATTTTGACTTCTTACTGTGTAGACCAGTGGTTCTTAACAGCTGTTTTTCAGTCCAAAACTATGCTGGCTACAGATAATAATTTCTTTAAAAAAAACTTTCAAATTATCGACAGGTTTACAGAAAAAAACCCACACAAAACACCAACACAGATGTATTGATGTGAATATTTTGAATGTTAGCATATAAGCACACATCTATACATTTATGTTGATAATGAACTAAAACACACACAAACACACATGTGAATATTTCAAAAATATAGACATCTTTAAAAGACTTTTTATTTGTTGTTGTCATAATGACTAAAAATGCCACTTCAAGAAAATATGTATTAAACACTGGTTAAAAATTTCAAAACAGCTACACGGATAATATTTAGGTATAATATACATATAAAAATGTAAATATAATACTAAACTTAGATGTAAATGTTATCACATAATGACACACATACACAATTCTGTTTATAATCACATCCTTTTCATAAGGGTTTAAAAAATTTTGATTATAGTATGCCATAACAGCAGTATATGCATGAGATTTTAAAAACCATGAACTACAACAGCATAAATAAAGAGCTTCACAATTCTAGCAAATAGTTAAGGCAATAGTATGCCAAAGCAGCAGTATATACATGAGATTTATAAAATCCTGTTACTACAGCAGCTCAAGCAAGGCGCTTAATAGATTTAGCACATATGGAACCACATAAACAGAGAGTGGTATGCAGACTAGTATTAGCATGTCTATTTTCTAAAGCACTGTTGAAATACATGGGCCATTTGACACTCTAAAGACAAAGTAATAATCTCACAAATATGACATACATATGATTTAAAGCACTAAACATTACAGAATTAACTATAGCGTTCAAGTAGTTCATTTATTTACTATTTCCAAGCTGTCTGTTCAAATTCTCTTATCTGTATTGTCTGTGTTTAATGTGACTTTTCTGTCACTATTTCTAGTTATGGTAATGATTTTATCATATTTTTTCTTAATGTTACAGTTTCAATTTAGAAAAACTGTAGGTATATTCAGAAATATTTACAGAAATATAGCTAACATCTGATTTATCAGCTCTCCATGTTGTGACCATCTTTTTTGCTATTTAGCGATAAAATGTTATACCAGTTGAGCGTGTACATGCTTCTTTTATTGTCTTTAGCGTTTATACAAAAATCCCCAGCAGCAAAGGAATATTGGCTACAGGTGGGACACATGTCTTGAGTATCCGGGGGCCATGTGGCAAAATGGCGTCCGACCCATAGCGAAAGTGAAACCGGGCCGTAACAACGGGGTCATGTCGGTTTTACCTGTGAAACAAGCGTGGGACGCTTCTCTCCCCCTTGTGACCGCTAGTCAACCCTGATGGCTCATGGGTACGTCCCATCTTTTTTTTTTTATATATCCCACTATTTATATCTTCAGATTATTGGTATTTTTAGGGATTTCGGCATATCCTGATTTACATATTTCTAAATCAAGACATGCCAAAATTCCTAAAAAATACCAATATCAAATGGATTAATAATTTGTGTATTTTGCAATAATTATATATATATAACAAGCAGCAAAAGAGTGCACAAAAGTGCAAAATGTTATAAAAAACAAACATGATTGTCATTATTGGCGTTTATTGAGGTAAAATAAGGATAAAAAGCAAACTAAAAAAATTTTTTTTAATATAAAATTTTTTTTAAAGCATTGTCTCATTTGTATACATAAACAATTTATCATTTATCAAGGTAAAAATATTATCACAAATAAGGATAAAAAGCAAACTAATAAAAAAATAATGTTAAAAATATAAAAAAATTTTTAAAGCATTGTCTCATTTGTATACATAAACAATTTATCATTTATCCAGGTAAAAATGTTATCATAAATAAGGATAAAAAGCAAACTGATAAAAAAAAATAATTTTAAAAATATATAAAAATTTTTTTAAAGCATTGTCTGTTTGCATACATAAAAGATGTTTCCTCTTGATATATTAATGCAACATTCGTTATTTAATTATAAGTTGTAGAACGATGCAAAACCATGTATCCATTGACAAAACAATTAAAATTAAATTGCAGTTTCCTTAACACTAATTACATTTTCCCAAAGAAAAGGTTCAAGATCTATGACAATATATCAAATGATAAGTATGAACTGAATTGCTGTCAAAAAGAGTGATGCTTTAATAGACATTTCTAAAAATAAATCAAGTCATGAAATTAACTATAAAAGGTTCTAGGTTGGATTGCAGCTTATGGTATTAACTACAATCTTTTAAAACAGATTAAAATTTTAAATTGCACCTTTATCACTAAGAAAAGGAACCATCAAACACATGTTTGAAACACAATTATGTTCAAGAATTTTAGAAGGTATTAGAAAAGAACTGTAAACATATAAATGATTCTGAATTTACCACAACACATCTCTTATTGGATCGGGTGAAAATATCCTCATTGATAAATTAATGGGTTAGAGTAAATAATAATCACAGCACAGTTTTATATAATTATATAATCCAGATTTAGTATATGCAGGTTATGTACAAGAATTTTACAACTGTAGGTAGAAAGTTGCACAGCTTTACTTGTCCTTCACCCCAGAACAATTAACTGACGTATAGGCTGTGCTCAACCCTTTCCCTTCTGCCATTCTCTTGATCCTAGCACCAGCTAACCAAGTTGATGCATGCAAGTCAGCATTCGTAGCTTCAGGATAACTTTTTCTTGCAGCATCTAAAAATAGAACAAATATAAGAATATGAGGTCTGCATAAAAAGTAATCACTTGTAGGTCACTGACCCTAAAATCCAGAATATAATGTGAAATAAAGAAAGGTACAAGCAAATTATACAGATATGTAAAGTGGCATAAAAATTTAAAGCGTTATAAGCAGAAAGGAACTACAAGTGGAACTGCATTAGAATTTCTATAGGCAGGAAAACTCTGGAAATACTGATTTCAAAAACAATCCCAATACATGGGAACTGTAAAGATGTCTATAAACTGTCATGTTAATTCCTTTCTACACAGTGTTAACCAGCTGATTAAAGACTACAGTCACTAGAAATTGCGTAAACATGTGTCCATATTTATTTTGGCAATGTAATTCAATCACAATAAAATGAGGTAGGGACAGTTCTCCAGGCCTGATTTATCTTCCTGTCATGTTTTTTTTTTTATGACTCATGAAATTCTTGTCTGCACCTAGCAGAGTCAAAGGTTAAGGTTCATAACTAAAAGATAAAGAAACAATCCAAACAGTCCTATTTTATGACAGGCATGTATTAATGTACCGTATACACACACACACACAGAGTCAAATATTTAAATCCTTACCCTGAACTGTTTGTAAAATGAAGGGTGGTTCTTGAGTCCCATTGAAGTTGTAAGATCAGGCCAACTCAGTTGAAAATAGCACAGATAGAATGCCCTCACTACATGCTTTAATGTGAAGCCCGACGCATCACCGAATGGCATTCCTGAAAACAGAACAAAATAAATACACATCATTTAAAAAAAATTGCAGTGGGCAACATTATAATACCTGTTATGACAACTAGTTTTAAAGACACCCCCCCCCAAAAAAAGACAGCAACAATTCAGGAAGTTTCATACAACCAAGCAAAAGTGGGTACAGAAAATTTACTATCTGCTCTAATCAATGCCACCATAACAATGCCTTTATTACTTTTAGTACTGCAAACATGTCATTAGTTTTATACAATGAATGGTATGGAAACCTTTAAAGGGAATCAGATAAAAAGATTTGACTCCTCCTACTAACAAATCAGAATAAGCACATACCAAGCATGTCCTTTTTTATGGGTCTGTCTTCATATCTCCCTCAAGACTCTCTACATCTTCTGCTGATTGTTAAGCGAGACTGGAACCCCTCTGGCAGATTTCCCGTGTCATTTGCCTTTCCTGTTCTTGTTCCTCCATCCATGTAAACATCCTTTTAAGGTTGTTTGTATCATTCTTCATCTCTTCCAGAAGAGACAGTTGTTGCATCCCAACTTTCTCTAGTTTAGTTCTAACTTAAGAACACAATAGCAGAAAACATGTAAATACTGATCTTTGCTAGCTTGCTATAGTTCACAATGCCTGGAAAATACCATTAATTTTGGTTAATCTTTACCATTTGTCATATCTATCTGATATGTGATCATATTTGTTTCAAATTTTTTCACTATGGCAAAAGGCTGGATTTCCGCTTCCAGTTTAACTCATAAAAGCACTGTTCATAACTCTTGGCCAAGGGTAAGAAGAAAAAAAAGCTAAAATGATTATAAACAAAATGGCTTTAAATTACCTTCCAAGGGGTTATGGGTCTTTTATGCTGCAGGCTGAAAACCAGACAATGGAATCGGAAGGCGCTGGGGTGTGAAGGCAAAGGTGAAACAGTCCTTTTTTGAAAGCTGCTACTTGGGGACACCCTTGAGATGGTGCCAACCACTAGTGGCAAAGAGTATGGCAATGGTGGTGGACATTGCTGCATAACTGAATGGTCAGCATATAGTGATTCCTCGGCATCCTTCTCTCCTTCGCTGTTAGCTGTGCTTCCCTGTGTCAAATGAATACATTTGCATAAACTTTTTTCAGCTTAGTACATTTAAAACTGTCAGCTGCTGATAGGTTGTTAAAATTTTTTTAAAGAACATTTTTATTGTTATTGTACAAAACTTGTTTATCACTGTTGCTATTTTACCAGAAAGAGGACACAGCCTGTGTCCCTACATGATGTCCACCAAAAAAATTCCCTAAAATTAAGCAGAGGAAATGAAACAGACCGAAATCTAATCGGAGTTATCCGTATCCTTTTGGTTGAGTGGGGCATTTTTGTCATCACTCTCCACCTCCGACATTTTTGTCCCTTGCAGATTCAGCTAGATTCTTGGTAGTTACCTGCATGGAAATAAATATAGAAGGCAAATAAGATTTCACAAATCAAGATCAAAGTATAATAATAACACACTCTTATAGTGCAGCATCACAACAAAAGCTACACTATCTGTGGTGTAATGACTGTGTTCAAACAGTTCAGGTATTATCTTTTTCTCCTTCCTTAAATCTGCAGCACAATAACATAGAAGTCATTTTGACCATTAATGGTCACATGCTTCATAAATTTTCTTTCTGCACAAGGATTATGAATATTATGATCAAAAAGTAAATTGCACTTACTTAATGACTTGTGCAGGAGAACTGGAAGCATAGGACATGAGGAATCAGCTTTATAGCTCTAATTAATGAAGCTTGCATCTGGTTCAATAGATTGTAGTGGGAAGTTGCACACCCTGTGACCACTTTCATCTTAAAATGCCAGCAGCCAGCTATCTAGAATAACAGTAAAATAAATTATTGACCATTATGCAGTTATTATGATTTGTTGTTGAAAAAGACCATTAAAGTTGTCTGAAATGATACTTCCAGTCACAATCAGTTGTCAATGGCTATCTATATAAGTTTTTTTTTGGTTCACCACTGGGAACACAATCCTTATGCTGCTCTTTGACAAATATTCTTAATTAGCTGCTGCAGTGGAAAGTTTTGGTGTTTGAAAAAGTCGTTTAAGCTAGCCTAAAAAGTTATAAAATTGAGAGGCAGAGTTAAGAGTCCAAAGGACCAAATCTGTCAACATTATCAGCAATATTAGACAAAGCAAGTACATTTTACACCAAAAATCCTTTACCATACAAACACTGCTTCTTGAACAAATAAACATGAAAGGTTATGAGCCTAATAATCAGCATAGTTCACACACAGCCCAGGACTTGCAAGACAAAAAAAAAAAACAAACCCACAATAAATAAGAGAAAAAAATATTATACTGCCCGAAGAAACCTGGCATTTTAACGCTATCGTACCAGTAAACAGACGGAACTGTCGAAGCTCTGTTACGTTCCACTTTCGTAATCGCAATTTGAGGAAATTCTGACAGCTCCAAATTCTCTCCATTGCTAACGGCTAAAAGAATTATCAATGCAAGCGTTCAGGAACTGCTGAGCACGATTTTCTACCTCTGTCTGGAAACTTGTGCATTTATTGCGTTAATGTGTACTCTTAATCTTTCTTTTCTTAGAATGATATTCTGCATTAAATTTGGACATTTCTGTAGTTAAATCTCAATAACTATGTTAATATAGAGTATAAAATTATACGTACTGTTATCGAAGCGTCGAACACATGTATCAGTATAGAAATTGACCGCTTGAGAAGCTTTCTGTTGGGAAACGTGTAGACTCACAATTTGAAAATGGCGGCTTTGCCTGCACGCATGTGTCGTATGTAGCACGCCATGGCGAAGAGTCATTGCCATTGTTAGGGGTCACGACCCTATATGTGGGCATGATCTCCCGCACTCTGGTTTCGCCTCGGCGAGCGTGGAGCTTGGCTTGTGTGCGCATGCGCTGGTAGCGGCATGCCCGACGAGTCTAGCATTGCGATAGATTGACCCCCTGTATCACAGTCGGATCAAGACAAACTTGGTGGACCCCTTGAGCTTATGGTTTCCGATGCTGCTAGGGATATGCATGCAATAATCATGACCTTGCAGTTGTTTTTAGATGGTTAATATGCATAGCTTACAAGCACAGAAGACTGGCGAGTCTAAAAAATTCCTAGTAGGAGTTATTTTTCTACAACAATTTATTTTTAGGATAAACATATTTAATATAAAAATGTTAAATAGATATATATCCATTTCTGAATGTGCACAATGTTAGGATTAGGTACGCAGGGATTATTGCCCTTACCAGTGTGTGAGTTTGGTTGCTGCGTCGTGGTTTGGCGTCAGGACCTGACGTCATATTATGACGCAATTTTAGATGGTACGTAGAGAGAAAAGAATTTGGAAGACGGCAGACGGCTGAGAGAAGGGACTACAGGCGGACGCAGTGTGCGGAGATTGCGCTTTGGAACTTGTGTGTTGTTTCCAAAAGAATTTATTCGTGGACATCAGCTAGGTGTTGCCGAGACAGCACTTTCAATTTATGGACCGGGAAAAGGAGGATTATACTATGAAGTTTTTTTCTCTCTCAGACGATTACTCCAGGCAGTGTGGTTGTGTGAGTAAGTAGGAATTTAAAGAACTATTCAAAAAAAAACCAACAATCGTCCAATTTGATTTAAATGATGCCGCGTGAAAGACATTCATACTGTATATAATTCGCAATATTGTGTGTGTTTAATGTTTAATGTTGAATTATAAAAATGTCGCTGCCCACGTCAAATCTATGTGATAAATGAGCGAAAGAACACGTGTGGGGACATGTGTACACAGTGAGTTCGAGTGGTGTGAAATTGTGAATTGAACGCGTCCCTGACACACAAAAGTCTCATTTCCGTTTTATTTCACAAATATACTTAAAAGAATTAGGTGTTGGGTTAACAACAGTTTTCTAACTGCTACGATGACATGCTTACATCTTAAGTGCCATCCTTGTCACTACATGATAATTTAAGTAATAATTACATGAAGTAATGTTCAGTACAAATTCATAAAGCACGCAACAAGAGGTGACTAGATGCTGGCTTGATAATGGACATATATGTGCGCCAAAGGTGAGAGCTTGGTGTCTACTAAAGACCAGCAGTCTTTGTCAACCTACAAATGGGTTTTTTAATACACCAAGGTATGTAAGTACAGTCACTGACCACACATTTAACATTCAGCTGTACCAGTATCTTATTAAAACATCACAAAAAGCTGCAAATTTACATCATGTGGATTGTTGCAATTTGTTGGGACGTTACAAACAAAGCAAAAACAAATCTGAATGTATTTCTTGTAATACAGTGGTATCAAATAAAAAGTTTTACAAATTATTTGCAAAGAAGGACGTCTCTCTCTCTCTTCCTCCACTCTGTCTCTGTACTGTGAACACTCTTATGTTATACTCACCTGGTTTGTTCAAAAATATAAATCATTCCAGTCCCATCACCATTCCAGTCATCATCATCGATGAAATGGATAGAAACACACAACAATATAGCTGGAAAACTCATCAAAGATCTTTGTTAGTCTGGAGGACACCTGACGTGCTTGTTTTAATGAAAAAAGTTCTAGAAGGTGGATTTTCTGTACAGTTAAATTGATTCTCTCCTTCTTAGGTTGTAAAGTTCGGGATGGGGCCATTGCGTCCTGGAGACAAAATGATTAGAAAACATCTTATATGAAATAATACGAAAAAAATTACTGACAATAGCGTAGATATACCAAAATTGTTTTTATTCCAATGCATGCACAACGTCTTTCTCACTGTGTCATGTATGATAAACATTCAACAATGTCCTACATCAGGAAAATTGGTTAGGCAATTTAAAAGAGATTTTATTTAGGAAAATAACGGAGGCTAAGAGCGAAGAGAATAGAATGCTGTCGTGTGAAAAATTTAAGTACAAAGAAAATAATCAAATAATCAAATAAAACAAACCCCCCCCCCAATAGCAAAAATGAAATAAAAGACAAGACAGATAAAGAAAAAATTATAATAAAGTCTACTGTCAGTTTTTTTTCAGTTTAATTAGCTCGCAAGCAGCAAGTATTGTTTACTTCTAAAGAAAAACTATTTGAAATGCAAACGCGATTAAGATACAACATAACTAATAAAAAAAGCAACACATTTAGTAACACCTGCTCTGAATCTCTCTAATAAATTAATTTTATAATACATCATTTTCTAATTTTTACAGTAATTTTGCCTGACACGGATTCTTTCGCATAATTCCTATTCTTCGTCTTTTAAAACATAGTAACGATTACATTTTTGTTTAGAACTATTATTCACTGCAGTCAAAATACGTAAACAATTATTAGATAAAGTCTTTATTATTACTAAACGCTGAGTATTTAAAATGTGGAAGTATATGTTTGTATGTTTGTGTGCGACATCTATGTGTGTGTGGTAGCTGCGTGTGGTGGTGTTAGTGAAGGAATATTTGTAAACAGGAGTAAAAAATATCAGTAATGACTTTACAAAACTTTACTCACATCGGCTTCTTTCTTGGAGGCACAGTTCCACATGGAAAAAAGGTCAGTAAAGATTTCTGTGAGTCCTTCCTTTGTTCACCAGTTTGAAGACAATGCAAGAAAGAAATAAAATTAATATACTAAAGGGGGAAAACAAAATTGAAATTACTAGGGCTAATAGATAAAGTCAATAAAGATCAATAATTATGATGCAAACATGAGCATAAATATCTTACATCTTAAATAACCAAAGCAAAGAGTAAAGCAAATAAAATGCTGTCGTCGGAAATTAAATACAAAGAAATTAATCAAATAAAACAAAATCACTTCAAGAAAAAGACTGCAAAGAAGAAAGAAAAAATAAGAAAGATGCAGAAATTTTTTTTAAGTTAACTGTCTGCATTTTTCAGTTTAATTAGCTCCCAAGCAGCAAGTATTGTTTACTTCTAAAGAAAAACTATTAAAAATTGTCATAGAGCGGATACGTAAGCATATAGACACATATACAGCCACACAGACACGCAAAGCATGTATGCACACAAAAGAGGTATTTGTATTTAAGTATAAGGAGAAAAGAAATAATATTAAAAAGCTGCATTCATGTAATAGTTGAATAATTTGTTGATCACTTCTAGAATTTTTTCCAGGTTTTTTTCTGCGTTGTTTCTTGCCATCTACACTTTTGTTGACTTACGGCTTCTGTATCCTGTCTCATGTTCCTTTGGCTTCACAAATAACAGGAGTATTAGTTTTTTTTTCACCCACTCTACCTTTTCTAGTCACTAGTGAAGGCCACTTGACAGGAAAGTCCGATGCTGGCATTAATAAACATCTGTCACTCTTCTCCACAGGTAAGACACCACCAGTATCTCTACTGACAAGCGGATAGGTGATGAGGACTGTGACTTTATTTCACCTGTCTTACCTGTCAGCGACCTCACACCTTTCACCAGCTACACGCTTTTTGTTGGTGCCTTGGTAACTTTCATGGAAACGTAATTCAATCTTTTTTTTCAAGACAACAACAGCCTCAAAAGATAAACCAATGAGCCTCTTCATCAACCACCTGGTGCAGAGACTGTTCCTCGAATCCTGTTGGAATCGCTGCAGGTATTGTACCAGGTGTGAAGCTACCTGTACAATCCTGTCATTGTCTTAACTTGATAAATTTGAGCTTGATAATCTACAGCTTTGATTTTCTTTCATGTATGTGTATTTATGGAGATGCCTCCCTAAAGATGTGTGCTCAAGGGCCTATTCGTAATATTTCTAGACTTTTCTTTGAGGCTGAATAAAGTTGCATTCTATTAGAAACTCTTTACTATAGCATCATTCTAAAAGGCAAGGAAACTGGATAAAGCAATGTACACGTTTAATACGAAGAAAAGGTGAAGATGAGCATTTATGTGTACCAAAATAGTTATCACGCATACATAAATATTTACACGCAATTCAGTAACAATATTATAACTCTAGTTAAAATAAGTTTCCATTTTCGTTTGGTTCGTCAGTGCTAGGATTTGTTTGTTGATGTTTTATGCCGTGCCAGCAACCAGGGCCATATCAAAGCAATTCAGTGTTAGGAAAGCAATAAAAAAATGAATAAAAGATTAACATCAATAGGAGAGACAGGAAAGCACTTTCTGGGAGTAATAAGGATTAAAACTTATCAATAAAGAAATACCTGCACACCTACTAGTGCTATGGGACGATGTCAAAAGAGATGTAAGCAGTCTAAAGAGAGAAATGTCGCCTGGTCCGATAATGTGCCAGCTGATCTGCCTAAGCAAGCTGGGGAAAGAACTACAAAGGCCTTCACTGTTCTGTTCCAAAGAGTCTGGAACCGCAAAGAATGGCCCCAAAAATGAACGCAGTCACTAGTGATACCCCCTTCAAAAGCAGAAACATCAAACGGTGCTAAAACTAACGAAGCATTCAGCTTATCAGCTGGGAATGAAGTGATTCAGGAGACTCCTTCAAAAGAGCAAAGACAAAATAATTTGGCCGCATAATAGTTCACCTCATTGGTGGGTAAACGTAAACTTCCTCCAAATGTAAAGAGATTTCAAGACTCAAGCATTGCTAAGATCTTCAAGGACATCAATCGTCGCCCTTAATTAATTTAGACACATCCTCGCCAGAGGGTACACGGACGTTTCGCCGCCGGACGTTTCGGAGTCGGACGTTTTGCCGACCGGACGTTTCGCCGCCGGACATTTCGGCGCGGGGCACTTCATTTCGGCATTTCACGCGGGACCTTTAGCCGAAGTCAAGTGTGTGACGCCCCTTAGCTCACACATTTCTCTCGCCATTGTATCAATGTATCAGTGAACTCTCTCTCACTATCCCTCCTCATGTGAACCGTTAGCTCACACATTTCTCTCGCCATTGTATCAATGTTTTTTCTCAAATTTTTTGCGCATAATCTGTGACAATCAAAGTGAACTGTCTGTGAAGTCTGTGTGTAAAATTTGTTTGAAATAAAGAATTATTGTGTAATCTAGTAGATACTTTCATTCTTTGAGAAGTAAGTAAGCTCTCTCTCTCTCTGACATAATGCGGCAAAACGTCCGGCTCCGAAACGTCCGTCGGCGAAACGTCTGCACACGTCGCTAGAGATATCAAATTATCTACTGTCAACATCCCAGGAAGTGCTAGGGAGTAGAGAAAATAAGACATAATTTTGGGTAACAAACAACATCTTAAATTTTTATTTGACCAGAGAAGGTCCACGAAGAGATGGGAAAGAGCTAATGCAAAGGAGCTTCAAAATAAAAAGATGAGAACTGTGCAGTCAAGGAAGCAAGGGAGAAGTCGATTGATAACCAGTGATGTACCAGAGAGGAGGAAATGTTACTGGGTGACAGCAAAAAAGTCTACAAACAATTGAAGAACATCATCAAGATAGCCCAACACAAAACTCAATCATCATCATCAATAATCATCAATCAATCATCAATCAATCATCAATAATCAATCATCATCATCTATCATCATCATCAATCACCATTATCAATCATCAATCATCCATCTATCAATCATCACCAATCATCATCAACAATCATTCAATCATTCAATCAATCCATCCATCAATCATCATCATCATCAATCAATCCATCCATCAATCAATCTTCATCAATCCTCCTCCTCATCATCATCCTTCTCCTCATCCTCCTCCTCATCATCATCAATCATCAACCATCCATCAATCATTCATCCATCAATCCATCATCCATCCATCATCATCATCATCATCATCATCAATCATCAATCAATCATCAATCATCATCAATCATCAGCAAACTTCATCATCATCCATCCTTATCAGTAAGCGTTTTCAGCACGGCATCGTAGTGCAGGTCAAGGCTACAGCACTTTACACACAAAAACGAAACATAAAAGTAAAGATACTTTCTGTCGAGTCTCAATGCTGCCTCCAAGCTTCTTTTTGTCTGAATGATAAGAACCCAGTAACATGGTATTGTAGGCAGACAGTCAATTAAGTTACAACTATATTTTAAGGATACATTTTAAGTGGTTCAGAAATGTCTGTCATCAGACATAACATTGTGTAGCTTAGACGAAGAGAATTCCTCTATTATTTGGGATTTATAATAGGTAAGCCTTGATGATGAAGTATAGTATGTGCAACAAAAACAAAACAAAACAAAACAAAATACACAAAGATTTTTTTAAATCACGCCACGGAAATGAGAGATAGTCTTTTAAAGTGCACAAAAACAGCAATCAGCAAAAATATTTTCCCCCATAAAAGTCGCAAGTGCTCACCTCAAAGGTTGACACTCATCAGGCCTCACATTAGGATCACTGCAATAAAAGAAGTACATTTTAAATGAGGTACCGGTTTTAAATGTAATTAGAGGCATCACTCTCCCCCTCTTTAACAAACACATATTAAAATATAAAGATGTGTGTGCGCGCGGGAATGTGTGAGGTATAGAGAGGAGGGGAGAATGAAACACAGTAATGGACATATATCAAACTAAATTTAAAACTAACATCTCATCATAAAAACGGAACAGATATTGTTGACATTCATTTTTTTTTAATAGTTCCTCAGAAATGAGATATTCTTTAAAAGCAAGAAGCCAAAACATGTTCCCCTCATAAAAGTCGTAAGTGCACACCTAGAAGGTCGATCAGCTCTATACTTAATTAGGTTTCTGAAAGAAAAAAGTACATCTCTAAAGAAATGCATCTCTCTCTTAGTCTCTAACAAACACGTATTAAAATATTATCATATTTACATATAAACCAAAATATTTTCCTTGCATAAAAGTCGTAGGTGCTGACGTCCAAGGAAGGAGAAATGGATGACTCCAGGGTTTGTGAGATATTCAATAAAAGAAGATCATCCTATGCACGGGACCAGTTCGAGATGTAGTTTGTTTTAGTACATTACTCTCTCATCATAAACACACTACATAACTTAAATCTCTTTGCAGCTATTTGTTACTTCCTACCATGCTTCTAAAGTATCATTTTATTCTTAGAAGTTAGGTTTGATGAATTTTTTCTTATCTTTTACAGAACAAAATTACAAAAATTACCGTGTAGATCATAACTCATTGTTACATTACCGCAGCTAGTTTTCGTACTTATGTATAAACAAGCGGCAAACAACTTTTCTTTGCATTACCTGCCTAGGTTAGGGAATTATTGTTTCAGATGGATTGTGAGTAAAGGTAAAGATAAGTGAGAAAGAAAGAAATGTGTTTTCTTTTCTTCTAAATTCGAGTGCATTCTTTGGAGAGGTAAAGGTCAGCATCTTCTAATGGTGGGATCCAGGACATTTTAAATATCTACTCTTTCTGTAGTCAAACGCAAAGTCTAGTTAATTTTTTTTTAATTTACAAAAATAGGTGGCTTACCAACGATGGAATAAAAATTGTAATGGTATTTTTAAGTAAGCAAAGTGAAGGAAAGCACAAAAGAAATGTCGTAGATACAGACTATACGATATTTTTTAGACTGCAATTTTTTTACTGAAATGAGATATTGTGTCTCACCTTTAAAAGTAGCTATTTTAGTTGATTTGAAAATTCTTTCACTGTATCTATTAAATTTTACATGACTTGTCATTAAGTAAACATTAAGTAAACTGTTCTGCTCCAATTATAACCACATACCTTATTCCATGAGAAGAAATATAATAGCAAAGCAACAGACAAGATATGAAGACAAAGCCTTTGAAACTTTTGCAATATGTAAATCGCTGCTTAGGCGATTAATATAAATAATCATAAATTAATTTCATAAATAAAGGTGAAAGTGTGTACATGTGTGTTCCTTTCTGCTAGAATGAATGTGTTTGTCTTCAGGTCTGTTGAGTCTTTAGCAACATGCGGTATACATTATACATGTACGGAAGAATGTTGTAAATCAACTTACTGTTTGGACTTTGATGAGGTTCGATCTGAAAACATTCAGTTTATATTAAAATTATGACTGTTACCTTCCGTATCAAATACAAGCATACGCAGTTCAGCATCCACGCTTCGAAGAAAATTAATAATTAATTAATAGTTGAAATAAACTATCTTAACTATGACGATAGTCAAGATGTCGAGGAAAATCAAATGCTGTTTTTACAGCTATTTAATACGAATTATTTGCATTACAAAATATGTCAATACGCAGTTCAGCATCCACATTTCGACGAAAATTAATAATCAATGAATAGTTGAAAAAATATCTTACATGACGATAATCAAGATATAAAAGGAAAAAATGCTGTCTTTATAGCCTTTTAATACGAAGAATTCGCATTACACATTAGGGTAATTGTTTAAATTGTTTAAATTTTCCTTTTTTTCTAGTATCACATTGTTGCTATTATAGAACTAGAATAAAATACGTTTTTCTTACAACGTTTGTAGATTAAAAACACGACCAGGAACAAGATGACCGAGATCGCGATCACCATGCCCGCGATGAAACCAACCTGCTCAGGACTATCACTGTCAGACTGTACCGGGATACTAATGGCTGCACAGATATTAAATATTTTCAGTTATGCCATTACCATCATATGAACTAAAAGTTCTATAAAGACAGATACTACCACAGTCAAAATAGGCTAGTATAAAAGAAATATCATCAATTAGATGTATCCATGTCTTTGTGCAGACTTCTTTGATAATTAATAGTACTAGACACTTTCGTCCCTATTGCTAATCTAGCGGATAGCATTACTTGGTCATAGTCATCTCTTAAACCTTTGTTATTTGTAACATTGTTCGTCAAAAATCCAACTTAAAGTATAAAAGACATTACTGATAAATACTGAATCAAAAAAAAAAAAAAAAAAAAAAAAAAGAAGAGCGAGTAGAAACTTTTAGAGCAAGCAAGGAAAAAAGCATTCACTGACATGCCAATTGCAGAAAGCTCAGCGTTTTTTATTCTTCTCGAAGATATTATTTTAGACTAGCAATTCATTATACGCAAAAGTAAAAGTGCACTAAACGTGTAACTAAGAAATTCACTTTTTAAAAAGAAAAATCAAAACATTTTAATTTAAATTATACAGTGAAGTATAGTAGTTTCTGTATTTTACAAACCTAGAATTGATGGTTTAACTAATGTTGACATCTCCAGTCAGTTAAAGTATTCTGATTTCACTGTTTAGCTTTATTATAAAAAAGAGAAATAAAAGGACAACTCTATATTGTTGGGCAGTCGATAATCTAGGTTTATCAATGGTTATTTACTTTAAAATCAAGTACAGAATCTTGTACAAATAGAACAGAAAAGGCAAATGGAGAAATAATGTAAAAAAATTCCACCAAGTACGCGTTTACAGCGAACCACCCACTGCAATAAATGTTTTCAATCCCTTCGTCAATCATATCTTAAGGTTCAACGCCAATGTGCACACAACATGTAACAATCTAGTTCTGTTGAAATCACCATCAGTAGGCTCCCCACAATGTTTTGTGACCTCAATATGAAGCAATAGTATCAACACCCATGACGTCTGAAGGTCCCCCGCAGACTGTGTCCCAGGATAGGACACCACGGATGAAATACCTAAACATCTTACAGTCTGGGAGGATTGTCTTGGAATGATATTTCACATGGCACCTTCCCACAATCCTCTCTTAACATGGCGCAGTAGTCAACTGTGCTAGATAACCTGCATGTTGGGTCATAAATAGCAGTCCGTGATGTTTGCAGGCTGTCCAGAAACGGATGTCAATCTCCAAAGTCAACACCCAGGTTTTACTTTATCAAATGTTGATTGTCATTGGCTAGAGCCAAAAGTTTCAGATTATAATGGCGAGAGAACACCTGCTACATATGGCGATATGCTCATGCAATTACTGGTATTGAGTTTTAACATAGACGTTATAAGCTCTGGTTTTAACCAGAACTTTTGTTAAAGGGATGCTGACTATCGTCTCACCTGTTTCACTGAGTCTTTCAATAAGTAACCTGTTGACATGGTTGTCTACACAAAACATTCTAATACAAACAAAGAAATTTGCCCCTCTTTTCCAGGTTTTTTATTTTCTTACTGTCGATGCTTCAAAATATATCTCCTTGACCTTTTAAACCTGAGATTTCTTGTGTACAGTTGCCTTTTTACGGCCCCTGCCTCTCATACCCTCTTATCATCATCCATTCCTGTCAGAGAGAGAGAGCTTACTTACTTCTCAAAGAATGAAAGTAACTACTAGATTACACAATAATTCTTTATTTCAAACAAATTTTACACACAGACTTCACAGTTCACTTTGATTGTCACAGATTATGCGCAACAGCTTTGAGAAAAAATTATTGATACAATGGCGAGAGAAATGTGTGAGCTAAGGGGCGTCACACACTTGACTTCGGCTTCATATTATTATTATTACTACTACTTACAGCTCTCTTTTGGAGACGTTTGTCAATATATCAATACGTATGTTGCTATGAATTGTTAGTAGCCTCCTCAGTAATGTACCTGAAATGACACATACGACCACAGACCAAACGACTGCCTACCTTGCCATCCTTTTCTGTCTCAATGTCTGCGTGTTGAAGGGTCAAAGAGATGGTGACAGAAATAAGAAAGCTGCTTTATTAAATGTTTTTTTTAAAAAATTGGGTTAGTTTATCAACATGGTTTGTGTCTTTTGCCAGCATTGCAACAGTAGAGTTATTATAATTTTTTTAAGCTAATCAGAAAACCATCTATTAGGGTCATCACAGATAATTTCGGTTACTGTCTATCAGCTCAACTAGAGGCAGAGGTTTGCAAATGTGTGAATGGGATGTTCTTAAAAAATTTAATGATCGCAGTCAGTAGCGTAAATGATGGAAAGTACAGGTGTGCAGGTTGATTCGTTGCTTTTGCCATTTTTTTCATCATTCTACAACAAGATGCTGGTCTTTAGTAGACTTCAGACTCAGGAATACTTTTGTCTCCTTTGCTAATTTAGCACACGACACTGGCCATGCTCCTCCCTTATACCTCTGTTATTTCTAACATTCTTCATCAAATATTCCTTAATTATACTGTTTTATCGATTAAACTGTATTTGAAAGAGCAGAAGTTTATCATCATCATCATCATCATCATCATCATTGTTATTGTTATTGACCAGTTGTTGACCAAATACAGAAAAAATAAAACGTTCTGAGGGTTTTAAGCGAACGATTGTTATATTTGGTATCATTACTTTTCATATCATAAAGGGTAAGTAAAGACGAAAAGAAAAAATAATAATACCGCGTGTGCTTCTCGATAATATATAGATGTTACTGCCTATAACTGGATCATTACCTTTAAAAAAGTTTGAATCGTAGTCATAGCTGTTTGTAATGGTAATTACAAAGTAGAACAGCAAACAGAATTAAAGTCATGAAAGTGCAGCACACCTAGCATTACAAAGAACAATAAATCTGAAGTATTGTGTATTGAAATGTTAAATTGTAATGAGCTTAACTTTCTAAATCAGTTTTAACAACAAAGGTAGTGCATCAGAGCAGCTGTTTAGTTTCTAATGGTAACGAATCTTCCTTAACTAAAATGTCTTAGTGGCTAATATAATTTGTAGCCGATATCATTACAATTATTAATGATGTAGTTAATACCACAAAGTTTAAATACTGAAAAAAACAGCGTGAAATAATATAATCAAGAGGTAATCTTAGAATATGTATAAAATATATTGACACAATATAATCTGACTAAGAAAAAAAACTGCTAACTAGCAAGCAGCTTAAATGTTAACAGTGTTTCCCTTTTTAATATATAGATCCTAAAGTTGTGTTGTCTATGCAGGTTGAAAGTTTGTCTGTAGCTTTAAACAACTATATATATATGTGTCAGCAGGGACAAACATGCACCAGACGCAGGGTATAAAACATTTTGTATATTATGTTTTGTATGGCGCCTTTAAAACCTATCAAGTGAATTTTTTTAACTACGTATCCATAACATTAATATGGAATCCTGTGTATTGTATTGTATTAGTGTCATTTACGACTAAGTTACGATAATCACACAAGAAGTTAATTAATAATTGTAAACAGTAAGATACATTTGACATCCTCACCTGCTCTTTTGCAAAGGCACATGATGGGGTCAGTCTTAGGCCTAAAGAGAGAGTCACAGATGAAATCGTCAGGTTTCTTTTCCAAGTCACGTGGTAATGTGATTAGAGCAGTGCTGTTTTCAAGTGTATGGGTATATCCTGGAGCACTGTCACAGTAGTACTTCTTTACCCAGTCACAACGGAGAACGCTTTCTGTATAACATATTACAAAAAAACAAACGGATGTCCTTACTTTATAATAAATAGCTCTTAAGAATACGAAAAGCTATTCGAATGTTTTTTTCTGACAATAAAAAGATCCAGAATGCTTTTTGTTTTAATTACCCTATAGGGTAGTTAAACTATATTTTCGTTCAGTAAGAAATAAAGAACCCGCGCATAGGTTTTACACTTTAGTACAGAAATAACAGCTTCGATCACATTATCAAGTATACCGGTAAATAGAGGTAATGGTGGCGAATAATAGCAGTTTCATAGGCTCATCTAATTGGATTTTAAAGCTGGGTTCTTTCATTTCCACTAGATTTTGACCAAGAAGAAATGTATCAGAAAAAAAGGACCTGATAAATGGGAGTCAACTGCAGTCTATAGTAGAATGATTATTCGTTGCTATTTCCCCTAGGCTACAGCTTTGTGACCGTTACTCAGCTAAGCTGCTCTGTAAATGTAACACATGTTAAGTCTAATATACTGCTCACTGTATGTCTACACGATATGTCCAACTAACACACTAACACACTGGTATGTGTGTGTGTGTCTACACATGTTAATTCTATGTAACAATGCTCTGTGTTTGTCTACATGTTAAGTCTATGTAACACACTACTCTGTCTACACATGTTCGTATGTTAAATCTAACATACTGCAACACACTTTGCATGCTATACGCACACTCCACTCAGTAAATCGAATTAAAAACAGTGCAGCATGAAGAACAAGATTACACTGGATAAACATTAAACAACGTTCAGAGAAAAGTCCTCAATGCCTTTCTTTAAACTTTGAGTCAGTGAAATGCAGACAGGGTCCAAGAAGAGACATCCGGAAGCAATGATAGAAATATAAACAGATATTTGGTGGTTTTATCAATTACCTTTTGCTCCATCAGCAAACAAAGCCCAAACTTCAAAATCTTTCTGGCATGAACTCTCGGGAATTAGAAATTTCAGAGACGTTTCTCCACTCATTTCTGAAATATCTGTAAAATGTAAAAGCATAAACCTTAACAGGCGTTCCTGTAAATCAATTGAACTGTATACAAAGGTTTTTTTAATGCTACATATCTGATTTACGGCAAGATTAGGGTTAACTCTGGTTTATCGATATATGTAGTAGAAAAATTAATTGCTGTCATGTCACATAATCACTTTGCTCAATAGAGGGAAAGAGAAAAGAGGATCTTACGAAATTTAAACACTCGTAGCGAGATTAAAGACCATTCCTAAATGGTTTGCGTTTCTTTGGATATAGATATCGGCAATAACAAAACTAACCTCTAAATTACAGCATCCAAAACCCATCCGTGAATTAACTATCTGCTACGAATCGCACCTGCGATTAACGAGCGCTGCTAACAGTGTCCTACGTCACGTTTGTACACCATCGACAAGGTTCCCAGAAGTCAACACCAGAGAAGGGGAGAGAATGAGTGACAGTTTGGATTATTGGGACCCTGACTGTATTTTTTTTCACGGTTGTTAGAAAACTGCTTCATTAGAACGAGAAATGCAGACCTTTAACGTCCGAATAATCACAATTGTCGCTCATTCTCTCTCTCGCAAGCCATTCAGGTTGAACTTTAAGTATGGGATGGTTCACTGTGCTGCCGTGTTGTAATAACGCAGTGTATCCGATATGAGATTAATATTGTAGACTGCCGGCGTTATACACAAAGGAATGTCATTCTGAGATCACGAATTCATGAACGTTTTAAGATGTTTTATTAAAAACATAATAGATATAGTAGTGTTCACAAGCCATTAAATATAAACGATCGGTACATACTTTGCAAATCCACTCGATGTCTGCGAGATCGGGCGGAAATGAGGCTAAGGTCGTCTCTCCACTTTGAGAACTCCAGACTATTAATAGACACATTGGTACGGGAATTTCCGATCAACAAATAATTTAAGTGTTTGCGTTTGTGTGAGCGTGAGTGATGAGGGGCAGGGAACAGCGTGTGTGCTCATGCATTAAACCTATTGTCTAAATTCGCCAAAAGTATACACATAATTTATAGGTAATATAAATTGTTTTAGAAACTTGTCTAATACCAGACGAAAATGTGCTTCTTCAGCTCTGGATGGATATATTGATAAAATATAAACATTTTCAAAATAAGATACCCGTATATTATATGAACGTTGTATTGTTTAATCTTTGTTTTAATACTACCGGAACTCTGAAAAAGAAAATAAATAACTAGTTTTTAAAATTTACTGTGAAACCATTTATTTGAATTATTTTTGTTAATCAAAGATCCTGTACTGGGTTTAAGATAAGGAAGCAGACATACCAGTTAAACAGTTTGCCAAAAATAAAATCCATCCTCTCTATTAAGGTTTTGTTTAACAATAACTGTGTCGATATTTTCAGTTTGTATACTAGTTACAAGGAACTCAAAAATAGTTTAGTTTAAAGATGATGGCTATATATATACAAAAGGATTTATAACAATTTAAAGTACAAAATATAATTTCAACTTGATAACAAGCTGAAAGTAACAATTAAAATAATGGAGAGATTTATACCAGGCATTGCTATTAACATTTTCATTCTGACATTTAACAAACTAAAACTAATACACTAATTTTTATAAACAGACTATAAAATAAGTACTCATAACAAAAATTACTGCTAGAGTATATTCAATTAATTCAGCTCTACTCATAACGCATTATACTAAAACACTGTGCTTTCAGCTATCAGAAACAAACACACACTTTTATCAAAGAACATAGAAGCTATGACTGTACTAAACTGTACAAGGAAGACAAAAGCTTGAAGTGTTTATGAGATGTAAGTAGTACAGGATGTGCTCAACCTTCACCTCCACTTGATGTAGACATCACACTCACACTGTTGTCTACACAGCCGCCTGGTGTGTATCGCTATGGAGACAGCTTTCCAATGTTTCTCTTTTCTAATACTATTTAGTTTACACAAGCTGGCGTTTCCTTCTTGTAATTCAAGTAAGTAACACAACTTTTTGTATTAAAAAAGAGCTGGTATATGGTGTATACTTACTACGCATAACAGTTTATAGATATATGTTACAAACATTTCATTTATTAACAATAAAAGTTATATGTAAATGTAAACAATGGTAAGCTAAAAGAAAGAAAAAAGGATTTTCAAGAAATTAAAAAATAAAATCGTTTTTCTAGTGTCGTGTGTCATAAGAGTTTGTCGAAGACTAGCCCTTTGGATTTTTTTTCTATTAAGCACAAATACATATAAGTAAAAATTAGTCAGTATATGTCTGTATATGTTTATAAACAAGATTATGTCTGTATTTTCAGGAGGAAAGATGAGCGTCGGTGACATATTATCTCAAAAGGAAGGCAGTTTTTTAAATATTAGTTATCTTCTTAATATTAGTGAAAACTCAGTATCTACAGACACAACACGTCTCTATGTTGAAGTGTGCAAAAATAACACCAGATCACGTCTGTGCAATTTTGTAAGGCCACCGCAGTCTCAGGACTTCACTGTGAAATATGATAATGTCAGTAATGACACACTGTGTGTAGCAGAGCATCGCTACTTCACCAGCTCCATGAGGACCTGGGAGATAAAGATTTCACAGCTGCTCACTCGGTCCATCACTGCTATATATCTCCACATTCAGGATAAAACTCTACACAGACAGACAGTGCTACATATACCCATTGATGTGACATGTAAGTAACCAGAGTTAACAAAGGTAACATCACGAGCGTTGTATTTTTGTTCGTTATTGTTGCTAAGACTGCTTGAAGCTAGATGTTGATGCCCTTCTCCCACTACTACTACTACTACAACAACAACAACAACAACAACACAAATAACAAAAAATAAACAACATACAAATTTCCTGAAAAATGAAACCAACACAAGTTGAGCCATCATGGGTAATCCGCATAGCTGTGACACGTTCACGCCTAAAATTAAGGAACAATTAGAAAACAAATCCTCCGAAGGCCTGCTAATAAATTGTATCAGGTTGAAAATTACACTGCTGTATACGACTCTCGTTTCTGACAAAACGAAAGTATTAATTGTACATAAGCAGAATTTATTTATGCCTGACGAACGGTTTTAAACTACATCTTCTAATATTTCTCTGAAGTATTGGGATTGAAAGTTAAAATAATATTCAGAAAGGGTCTATCAAAAAATTAAATAAATAAAAATTCAAAAAGCCGTTTTTCATAATTTAATTTTACTATAACTATAAATATAACTTCTTTTACTGTTTAGGACAACTTTGATTTTTATAAGGTAATAAACTGATACACTATTAATATTGTGGTTTTATGGTGTGATTACAAATCCTCAGTGTAGATGTATGCACTATTTTAAATAAATTATATGCTTCAATATATTATTTATAATTTCAATATTTATGAAAGACGTGATATTAGCAGATGTATCAAGTTTAGCTTAGTTTATTCCATTTTACTTCTCGAGGAGCATAGAGGCGCAACAACTCCTCGCCAGCGGACCCGGTATAGGGCAGTCCCCCTCCAGTTGGGTCCAGGTGGTTCAGATATCCTTTGCCTCGCTCTCTACTGTTCTTTTCCAAGTCTGCTTTGTCTCCCAACTCTCCTCTTCCCCTGAGGGTTCCAGTCAAGTGCCTGCCTGGCAATGGTGTCAGCTGGTTTGCGCAGGGTGTGTCCTATCCACCCCTATTTGTTCAGGTTCTCTAGCTGTTCGGTGAAGGTCCACTGCATACCGGTGTTGTTATCTTGGTCGTCTTGCGCATAATCAAGTCTATGATCATCAGGAAGATTGTCGGTGATAATATGCCACCCTGTCTTACCGGTCTTCATTAGGAAAGGTTTAGTGAGTTTGCCGTTGTGGATAACTTGGCAGGATGAATCCTTGTACAACCCATGGATAATGTTTATGAACTTAGGCGTAATGCCTGATCATCAGGCTTTAGATGACGTCCATGTCAATAACAAAAATTGTTATATAAAGGTAGGATTGCTACTCAATAGACTACTTAATGATGATACGTAGGGTGGCAATGTAGTCAGTGCATGACCTGTACTGGCGAGATATATTAAAGTTAATTGCTATTCTAAATGACATAGTTATCAGACGTTTTTTAGTATATGAAATTATTCTTGAAGTGTATATGTATATTTTTGCTTTTTCTTATGTACAGACCCATCCGAAGTCACAAATCTGAAAGTAAACGGACACGATGTGAACAGTACTCATCTCATTAACGAGGGTCAGGAAGTCAGCGTCTGCTGCTCTTTTAAGAGAGGAAATCCTCCTTCTGTCTTCAGTCTCTTAGACATCAATGGAATGAAGATTGGTAATAAAGTGAACAAAAACATAATGGAAACTGAGGGTGGTGAAGAGCATCTGAAGGTTTCCCGGTCAGTCAGGTGTCAAGACGACTGGCCAACAGTTCGTTGTGAAGGAAACGGATCGCAAAGAAATAGATCGGTGTCCTTTCTTGTGAGATGTAAGTAGACCGCTGTGTGGTTTATGTGTATAAATTAGGTTACATGGTAGATACAAAAACTTTTAAAATCTATATTCTCTCGGTATATATGTATAATGTCTCGTGCAATTTTATTTAAAAATTACAGTTTCTCTTGCTCTCTCTAACTATATTATATACATGCGCGCGCATGTGTTAGTTACGGAGAGTGTAAGATGGAATTAAGTTGCGGTGTAAATGTATGTAACGAAGACCCTATATCAGAATACACATTTACTATTCGACTATTAGGCTATATCAATTTAACTTTTCACTTTTTATCATTAGAATTATTGGCTAACAGCTATGCAAAACATAATTACCCTTAAAAGATGACAGCCAAATTTATCGAAGAGTAGACGGCTTAAATTGTTTTGATAATAAGTATTTCAGTTTATTTTATTTATATACATACTTTAATGTCGAGATGTTACTACATTAATTCGTTTATTGCAGTTTTTAGTCTTTTTTTAAAATAAAACATTTACGTTTGCTTTAATTTGAAGGTCTTGAGTCCCAAAGAAAATAGTTCCATTGATATGTTGTATACACTTGAATAGTTTTAGTGAAATTGTTGCTGAATCCCAAATGATGTTATGTATGATAGCTCTATTATTTGATTCGTGGACGTTTGCGTCAGAAATATCTCCTAACTTTAAACTAGATACGGGTATGTATGGGCTGGGCAAGGTGAAGGAAGTAAAGGATCCAGTGCGTAATGGTAGAGGGCAGGAGGGCCCAGAGAGGAGGAATAAGGCCACCGACACGTGGATGTTTATGATAGACTGGGATGGAGGGGAATCGGGTCAGTCGTTACTAAGCAACAGGTCAAACATGAATAGGAGACGACTACCGGTGGTGTAGCGACATTGATACACAATATCACATTGACCTGCAGGTCTTTGACCCTAAGTGACCCCACCTCTTGCTCCGCTCATCACAGTCAAGTAGTAACACGTGGATAAGACAAGGACAAACATATTTTCTTGTCGAGTTAACTTCGTGTCTCTGTCATGTGACTTCAGTGATCCTTATCTTAAATTTCTATTTTATTTAATTAAAAGCCAACTCAGTAGTCTGTTTTTTTCGTGTATATATCTCTTATTCCTGATGTTTGCAGGTGCTCCTCAGTTTGTTGACGGTCCTGTCACACTTGTATCCTCAGAATTGGAGAAAGTAACATTTCGTGTAAAAGCACACACAACAGTATTCAATAAATGTTCCCTGACACCGACCCCATCACAGGATACATCCATGCCGAAGGTGAAATGCAACCTGAGTGGAGAGCCTCCTAATCTGGTGTTGACGCTTCATCCGGAAGAAAACATTTACCAAGGAAGATGGAAAATAACTCTTGGCAATGAAATAGGTTCTGGCATTACAACAGTGAACATCACTGAATATTCTAGTATGTATGTCAACTCATTTTTATGACCATAAAACGAAAGCAGAAGAAAAATAGTTTTAACGTGTTTTTCGGTTTATTTACGTTTGTTTTTGTATACCAACTACAAAATTCAATAAATAATTTTAATCTGAAATTAATGTTTCTGTTTATTTGAAAAATGCATATTAAATTTAAATTTTTTCGTTCAGTATAAATCTTATTACACGTAGAACTTTTTACATCTTTCAAAAAGCTTATAAAATGTTTAATTAGTGCAAGTACGGGTACTAAAAGAATATTTTTGCAGTAGTAGTACCTGTGCATCTCTGTACAATAAGCATCTGTTTATGACAACAAGTCATTATTAACATGGTCACATACAAACTTGCAAGACTTGAGCTATGCTTACTAATACACAGACTGTGTACGGAAAAAAAAATTCTTTAATTTGCAGTGTCTGAGACGACAGCCCAAGGATTGGAATCAGTATCTGAGACGACAGCCCCAAGTGCAGAGTCAGTCGGTGTATTAACAATCATTGTCCTCTCGTGTTTTGCTGTCTTGCTTGTCGCTGTTATTGCCATTGTCGTCATTCGTGTTAAAATAACGACCAAAGGGCATGAAAACGGTAAGTTTATGTTAGCCAATATTGTGGTCTACTATTTATATGTGTCATGCTTCTTAAAAATAGTTCCCATTAAGTTTGTAATACGTTTATACTTTTGTTCTATTTTTTTAAAGACTGTTTTTCTACACTTTCTAGCCACCTAACGTCTTACCCAATCGCTATATAGCTTTTATAACCATCTGGTGATTATTAGGGAAGATCCTAACGGAGGTGTCGCGAAGCACATCCAGTGAACAGTGAAGTCTCTAGACATAGTGCAGATTCATCTTTCATGTGTGTTCGCGCGCGTGCGTGTGTCACCTGAAAATCATTTCAAGTGGCAAGCATGTTGCCTGCATATCATCTCCGAGAACCATTGAATGCCCTTTATCATTTCATTGTATAATTTCATATTTTATCCCGGGTCTTCCAGTCGCTGTATTTTTAAAAAAGAAAATATACCGAGAAAGCATACCTAGTCATACTGTGTTGCAGTTTTTGAGCATCTTCCTTTGTGTTGAAAGTAGTGTAAGGTCTTCATAATTATTTGTAGTTAGCTGCGAAATAAAATTATGCGAGTGTTCAGTTTGTATTGCGTGTTTGAAGTTTTAATGTATGTAATAAAAAACAGATGTCAATAGTTTAGTTCACTTCAGAACAAACTGAAATCTCGCGTTGACACGAATGTCTTAATTAGTTTCGCGATTACGTTGCGCGAATCGGCGCGTGTCGTCATAACCACGTGACCGAGTGTTTTTCTCGATGCTGAAAATCTGGAAACAACAGGCCGCATGCAACAAGTGTTTACTCTACTGTAAGTTTAGAGTGTGCTTGTAAATAAACACATTTCAGTCTTGAAACACAAGTCCCTTCTTCCAGCTACCTACCTGTTGGTCATGCACATCTTGTGTTCTGAGCAGTTCACGCATGCAGTTGTTTGTGTGATTAGGTGAGCTGCCTGAATCCATGTGTGTTTCTGCAAAGATTGTGAGCTTTGTAAGAGTTTTGAATGCAAGAACATTGATATATCGGCTTACATGCTTGCTTATAAGGATTGTTTTACTTTTGCTGCATATTGTGTTTATGACCACATGCTGTGATAATATTTCATTAGAGAAAGAGATATTTCAGTCTGGACATTAATTCTAATAAATATCATGACAAAAATTTGGAACCTGTCTTCATATATAATGCTACAAAGTTTGGAGCTTTCTTTCAAAGCCTATTGCACTCATTTCTTTTTAAACATAAAATTGATCATTTCCATTTCATTTGATGGATCAACAAATTGTATTTTAGAAGTTAACTTTATAGGATATATTTGGAAAAAAACATATCCTTGTACCTTCGTTGAACCTTGTAATATGTAGTCAGAAGTAACAGTTTGGTATGTATTTATCAGTATTTTTATTGATACTTCACATGACTGCACAAGATTTTTTTGAGCACTTATTGTTTTCTTTCCTTTCTATATGCATCCTTCAATAAAGCTAAGCAAGTGTTCTGCATGTTGAATTCACGACACATTAAGCACGAGTTATATCAGCTGCAATACATTCTGTGTTCTATTAAAATTTTGTTCATGTGCTTGCGATTTCATCAGTTACCTACATAATGAGTGTTGCTGCTGTTCTCTTACTGTCAATCTGTCTAGCCCTGCCCAATCCTGCATGCTTCTCTTGGGTTTTTCTGCATGTTTTCTATACCTCTCTACATTTTATTATATTTTTCTTCGTTTGCCAGTGTATTACACAAAAATTCTGCTCTGGAGACTGGCCTATTTTAAATATTTAATATTATTTTTATTAATTCAGACATAGATAAAAACATTACTTCTGGGATTTTTTAAAAGGCTGAGGTAAATAAACACCAATGTGTCTTGCAATTATATAACTAAAAATAATCGCAATTGCAAACTTACTACAGAAACCTATCCTGAGAAATTCATCTGTCTCGTGAAAAGGAAGTAAATTTATTTTAGAAGTGGGAAAGGAGCCTAAGAATCTGCAAAGCAATTAGTTTCTTAGCGATTGCACACCAAAAAAATCATGTCCGGAAAATAACTATTATTGTCAATGTGTTTGTTAAGAGAAGCGAAGGATCCAGTCAAAATACAGGAGAAAGATAATACAGGAGAAAGATAATGATCTTCATAAAAGTGGTGATTGTATTATATTACTTTCTTTGTTTATTTGTATTCCTTTAGCATTACATTTAATGTTTGTTAAATTAATTACACTTTCTAATTTTAAAATAGAAACAAAAAGTTACTTTATTAATTCTTGTTACCTGGTAAAATATACATATAAAATCAGTGACTTCTTTATTATTATTATTTGGTCAAAATTAGGATCGTATCCCAAACCAATGATACACCAGGAGCCTTGTTAAGAACATAAAGATCATGTACACATGCATTTCTCCCTTTCTCTTCCACTGACAGGAGTGCAGGTTGAGTGCGAGCACAAGTCAAGGTAGGACAAGGACCGAACCTTCTAAGCTTTAACAGTGGACTGATTGTATTTATTTCCATCTGGACGTGCATGCCTTTTTCATGAATGAATTAATGATCCTGGAGTCAGTTTTCTTAGCTGAGTGTCGAGGACACTTCACAAGAAGTCAGGGCCAGTATGCCATGTATCTTTTACATAAATGATTAAAAAAGATCATTTAGGCCAGCAAAATAAGTCATATAATGTCTTTTTTGATGATAAAATTATCTAATACAAAAATCTATTAAATCCCAGTTAGCTGTTCCGTTTCCTTCAAACGTTACCATTCATCGGTTTATGATCAAGATGGCCAAAACTAAGAACTTCATGGTATTCCAGAAGAATGATATTAGAGCTCTTTTGGTGTATTCTAATTAGATGGTAACAGATGTGATTGCTAAATCTTTCATAGATGTCTATACTCCAGCTGTTCAACCACAAACCGCAGTCATAGCCGCAATGCCTATGGTAAGCTTCATCCTACTTCAAGTTCGTGTAAGATCTGTTTGTCTCTGATAAGACTTGGTAAGTCTTACAGTCACACTTGCGACCAACATTATTCCTCTATAATCGCCTAAACATTCACTAAATTCGACTTAAATGTATTCGGATCCTTCCTAATCAGATGAGCAATAGCTTTGCAGACTTGTATAGGAAATCAAAGCAATGAACTATCCTGGCTACAAGTATCAGAGGTTATATTAGCTTCCTGTGGCTGGATGATACCCTCACGAGGCAAAGTGGAAGATAGAATTATGAGACAACATCAGAACTCCATTGCTGGACAGTAAAACTGTACTAATCTTTCTTGTAAACACTTCAATTACCTCCTTTTATGGCAAGACAACTGATTGTGAATTAGAGTTGAAGTTAACCTCTTGTTTTTATTTTCAGCAAAATAATGAATGTCGAGAAATGTTATTTCTATTATAGGTCAGTTTAGTTACATTACTCAAGAACTTTTTTTATAATTATTTATTCTTTTATTTAGGCCTCTGTGCACATACACACATACACATATATCTACTTACATTTCAGTGCTATTTCTTTCTAAAAAGCAGATATACTACATATTTTTGTAGCCGCATTTAGTTTTATGTAATCATCAATAACAGAAGCAGATGATTACTTCGATAAAAATAAATTATTGTTATGCATGCAATGCAAGAGGATATCCTGTAGTTGAAATGCTATTAGACTGCTCTATAAATAGAATTAAGAATTGACACCTGTTTGTCGAAGTCCACCATCGACTCTAGAACAGAAACAAGATTAGAGTAGAGCAGTAGACAAGTAGGAAACATGGACAATTGCATTCAAAGGGTCAACACGTATTCAGCATGGGAAGGATAATGGTAGAAAGAAAAGGAAAGAGAAACAATGCAGATGTGGACAGAGAAAATAGAGTGAAAGGAAGAAATAAAAAAATAACGAGATAAGTTACTATGTCCCTTTTCAAATTTTTTCTTAAATTGTTTCTCTAATAAAACTTTTTTTCTTTTTTTTCTTATTCTTGAGAACACCAACGGAGGAAAAGTAGGTCTGGCTATGTGTTTCATGATCATGAGCTGATGAAAGGCAATCCACAGGTAAGAAAAAGAAGAAAACTTATTTATTTATTAATCGCGAATGAATTGTTTGGTTTATGTAGCTGTAACAAAATTTCTTTCTTGTGGAGGTGATATTACATTTTACACCGTTGGCTCAACAATTAGCTGTAAAAATAAACAGTTCATCAAAACGTTATGGTAGTCGAGAGAAAGTCAACAAGGGGATAATGAGAACTCACGAGAATCTGAGGGTAGCTAAGTTTGTCTCTTGCCCTCAGGTGGTGAGTGTGTGGAGGGTACACTAGGGTTGTGGAACAAAATATTTTTACATCCTGGTGGTATATTTGCTACTCGTACAACTTTACACAAAATTGTGAAGGACCTTTCTTCTTTTCATTAATATTTAGCAGTGGCCTTTGAAAATAAAACGGTGGAATATAGAAATGAACATACATATAATATTAGAATATCTTGGAACATTCCAAATTGCTTTGTTGACGTTAGTGAGGCTTGTAATGTCAGAATTAAATGATGACAACTTTGCTGTAATTTTCTGCAGAGATCGAGACTTCTAATCCTGATGCCAAAGCCTCGATGTTCTTGGTAAGCATACACTTAATTCCTGCAGATAGGATTAGTAGGTCTTAGACAGGATGAGCCCTACAGAAGAATTACCGGACAAGGCTTAATCTCGTCCACACCCAGCCTCCTGAGTGCTGTTTGTCGTATTTTGATTGGTCGTGGTCAGATCCACCATAATGAGACTACTTAGACGTTAGTCGACTTTTAACAACATTGGTCACAATAAACCTTATCTAGCTTCCTGCAAGAATCGGAAGAGAGACCAACTTTCTCTTGCATAGGACTGGCTGCACAAGACATAGCACAAGTGTTATTAAATTCCTCTAATTAACAGATTATTTTAAAGGAGAAGCATCACTCATATTAACAGGAAAAGTAAAGCGTATAATATATTCATATTTAACCACTTTCTGGTTAAACATACAATGCGTTCCCAAAACTACTTAAGGAAGGAAAGAGAAATGTATGCAATTTATCATAAAAATGGCTACTTTATACAGTATTTAGTTCTTAATCTATCTATCTATTCCTCTTCGTGCATCAGGATGCACATAAGGCCTCAACCAGAGTCCGCCACCGATGTCGATCGGCTGAAACCCGCTCTAGGTGACCCCATGTCCAGCCCTTTCCCTTCATCTCCCTTTCCACTGTTCTTCTCCAAGTTTCCTTTGGGCAGCCTCGTTTTCTTCGGCCGTCTGGAGTCCATCGTAGGGCGACTGTGGAGAGGTCTGCTGTCTGCTGGCGGAGCACATGTCCAATCCATCGCCAACGCCTTCGTTGAACCTGCGTGGTGATGGACTCGGTTTCACTTCTTCGGTGGAGTTCTTCGTTGGTGATGGTGTTTGGCCAAAAGATGTTAAGTATGCGCCTGAGGCATCTGTTTTGGAAGACGTCGTCTGTTACTGATGGTTTTGGTCATCTTCCAAGATTCTGATCCGTAAATGAGGGCGCTGATCACAGTTGACTGGAAGATTCTCAGTTTGATCTTCTGGCTGATGTTTTTTGCCTTCCATGTGCTCCTGAGTGAGGCGAAGGCCTGGCTGGCTTTCGCCAGTCGGACTCAAACCTCCACCTCCACATCCCCGGTGTTTGACATTTTGGACCCAAGATAGGAGAAACTGTCAATTTCCTCAATCTCTTCTCCATTTAGTTTGATGCCGTCTTGGACTCTGGCGTTCACTCTCATACTTTTCGTTTTCTTTGTGCTGACCTTCAAGCCAAGGTTTCCAGCTGTTTCTGAGAAGGCATTTGTTTTTTCCTGCATGTCCTGGTGGCGGTGTGACAGCAGGGCAATGTCATCAGCAAAGTCCAAGTCTTCCAGCGCTGTTGTTGTTGTCATAGTCATGGTCCATCTGATCCTTCTCCTCTCACATTCGGTGGAAGTCTTCATGATCCAGTCCATGGCCAGGATGAAGAGGAACGGAGACAGAATGCAGCCCTGCTTCACCCCGGTACTGACGTTGAAGGGGTCTGTGAGCTCCGTGTCACAGACAACCTGGGATTTGAAATCGCTGTACCTAATGCAATAAACCAATTCCAAAAAACTGACAGATTATAAACATTTCAAGAGCTTAAGAAGACTCCTTGCCCAGTGGAATTAGGAAATAGATTTTTAGCTTTAAAGAATTATGGAAATTTGTATTTAACAAAAGATTTCAACACACAATTAATTAGAATGGTTTTAATTAAGGATTCTTCATAGAATTTTACCAACTTCCAGGTTTCTTTTCTGAGTGTTAAGAAAGATTTTTAGTTACCCCAAATGTGTTGTGTGTTTTATAAATATGCTATGTCAATGTCAGTTTGTTAGCATTTTCTGGAAAGATTTACATTCAGTCATGATCAGTAAATGCAGATCCTTAAAAAAATTACATCTGAAAAAAATTCTTATATTTGGAGTGCAAGAAGTCATCTGTACTGAAGTAGTGTTAGACACAATCATCTTGTGAGCAAAATATTATATGTGTATGTAAATGGGAAAAAATACCTTCTTTACATTTTTTGAAGATTGTGAGGTCTATGTATAATGTAAAAAAAATATCACTGTACATTTAGTAATAAGTTAGACCTGTATGAGTTATTGTGGAAGCCATCCAATATATCACAAGCAGTAGAAGATGGGATGTCCTCACTGGCTCTATCGCATTCCCACTTTCTCTTTCATGCATTCATCTAACCACTTTTAGTCACCATCAAACCTCTGATATTTTGTGCTTGTTGCTTTAACTTTTTGGTTTCATTGTAATTATGATTGAGAAAACTACCTTCTACATAGACAAATTATTTTTTTTATTCGTGGAACAGGAATTGGTGTTGGACTGATAGACGCAGACAGAGTTTTTACAACCACGAGTTCCTCCACTGGAAACATCGACACCGGAACAACCAAACTGAATACATCAAAGTCACCATCATCATTCCCCCACCCCAAGACTATAAACAGAAGAGATATAGACCAAACAAATAGTAAATGAAGGATTAGTGTACGATGAAGATTATAAACGCAAAAGAGGACTACATAGCGAAAAACACCCCGCAAAATATTTTGCTGTTTTTCACCTTTGTCTTTTAAGGTAACGATCATATGCGACTGACAAACACTAAACAGGATCAGATTCCACACAGATACAGCCTAAAGGCATCAATGTTATCTTCTGTATTAGGTTATGATAAGAGAATGCGATGATTTAAACTGTGAAAAGTACAGAATCCTTTAGTGAGTCCTGTTTGTAACAATGTAAAATATTAAAGTTAGGATATGCCTCCCGTCTCCCTCTGATCCTGATTGTTTCTAGATGTAGAAAAATGGACTTTTATTCTTACTACTGCTAAAATCCATAATTTTATGTTCTTAAGACCAGCTTAAATGTTGTTGTCTACCTGTAATAAAGCTGATGTCGCAGCGAATGCAATTTCTTGTTTTGGTGTTTTTCTGCCACTTCCTAGTAGAACTGGAGAGTTTTATTATCAGTAGTAAGACAAGGCGACAAAGATTTCCTTTATTAACGTCATGAGAGTAAGCAAAATAAATACTTTGTCCAAGTAAAGTTTTTTATTGCCTGTTTACTGAATGAAAACAAACACAAACAGGGAGGCATTAAACTTTGGGACTCCTAAACAAAGCGAGCAGCAAGCGAATTATGAAACGTCCTTTTCAGACGAGTGCTTTAATATTTGTATATATATATATAAAGCATATGACAGCTACTCTAGAAATGTATACTTAATGATAAATATCTTTTGATATATATATATATGCATTCTAAATAGCAGCGAACTGTCTGAAATAAAATATACTTGTGCTTCTATACATGAACCCACTTAGTAAACTACAGGGTAAAGACTACACAGGCAGTGAACATTACAGTAAAAAATTAAGTATCAAAAAACACATTTGACTAGTAAAGCACAATGTTGAATTGAATGTCAGTGTTGTAACAACATGATAAACAATCTTAATTAATATATCACAAATCAGCACAAAAAATGTGTAAATGGATTGCCACCTCTAAAACAAATATCAACTTAATTGTGTCAGTGAATGTCCCCTTGTCAGCATAGATCCTCAAAAGAGGATGTAGGCAGGGGATCCTAATTTGCCTTATTTATTTTATGCGTATAAATTATTTCCATTATGATCAAGAATAATACGTAAATAAGAAGTATTATTATCAAGAATAATATGTAAATAAAAGGTACAAAAATCCACAACTCTGAAAGTATACTAGTACAATATGCTGGTGATACATCGGTAACTTTGGAAGACGACAGCCTGCATTTTGAAGAATTTATAAAGAAGTTAAATTTATTTGGATAAATATCCGTAAGACTATCAAGATTACCGAAAAAAAAGAAAACCAACCACAACCGAAAAAAATCTCATGTTCACACATTAAATGAGAGATTATTGAGACAAAAGTTGCCCTGCAGTTTGCCTCTTTTAAAGTAAGTGAAATAGCTTCTGGACATATTATTAAAAGTGCAAACGATATTAGGAGAAAGCGTAGTGTGGGAAAAAAATAAGAAATTAGGTTCGAGCCTGTTTTTTGTAATATAATAATTAATATTTAAAAAGCCAATATTATAAATGTGCTGAGTGTTAAACATATATATACATACACTCAATTTATCACTTAATTGATGAAAGACAAGCACTTTTAGCATATCAAGCTGCTAAAAATAAATATGTTAACAATTTTGTTTCTGAATGGTTGAATAAAGGCCATAGAGACATAGATAAATTGAAATAGAGTGAATAAAATCGAATTATCTTTTCTTACTTTTGATACCAACAAAATTCGTAAAATAATTTGATTCACCCAGAAAGGCACATGGTTATACCATGACAGAATGATATCTAACACAAAAATACCTGACCATTGTTTAGATTGGGATGAACAATTAAACTACTTGGCATGTTATATTCAAAACAATGGATAATGTAAAGAATATTTTTTTAAAAAGGCTTCAAATGAGAGTGTTACCTAAAATACTGACGACACAAATAATTCTTTTTTTATATGGGACTAAAAGATAATGTTTATGACCATTTCAAAACAGGTTAAAGACTATATAGGTAGTAAAATTAAATTAAGAAATTAAGTATCAAAAATACACTTGGCTAGAAGAAAATATTCATCATATATCTTGAAATTGTAAACATGTTGAAATCCTTTCTAGAAACAAAGTTATACATTACACAAATGTATAAATGCTTATCAGTGAACATCTTGTTCTATCTGGATGAACTGGAAACTTGAAGAGAGACGTATTAGACTTAATTTTACTACTTGTACTATGATACATATCTTCTTACAGATTCAAAAACACCATCCGCCAGCTAGAACATTTCATTAGAATATTGCAGTACAGATACAACATTTGTTTAAAATGTATGTATAGAAATAAATAAAGAAAAAATTTTAAACTTTGGCTTTACTGTAAGCAAGGTGTCAACTAGATATGTTCTTAATACTGATATTTGCGAGATGGACGGGGGGTCTAGATATGCCAGCAAGGCAGAGGTAAAAAAATGAAATTGCAAGAAACAGGCATTTTCATCAATTTTTTTTTTTAATTTATGTGGATTCCATTCATTTTTTTTTATAGCTTTTGTTAGTTTGATTACATTAAGCGACTTAAATGCTGATTTTGTAATGATTTCATGATTGCTAGTGAAATTATGTAATCCTTGTTCTCATTTAGTCTTGAAACTCTCCTATTGGTGTGAACGTTCATGGGAGTGCATTGGTTATAAAGGGCCTGAAATAAGGTTGTTTTCTGTGTTAATGGCCGCTTATATTTGCAAATGAACAGATACAATGATGTGAACTGTTTTGTGAAATAAACGTTTTGTTAAAAAAAAAAAAAGAAAAACAAATTTTAGAAATTTTTGACAATTTCAGAGAGTAAAATAATGACAAACGATGTTGACACAGCAATGAAGCCTCTGGTCTATTGGACATTTGGATCTTCTTCCGTTTGTTCATTCTGTAAATGAGAAAACAAGCGAAAGAAGACATACATGTTCAGAACTAAAGTCAAAATAGAACAACTTTAAGCAAACAAAACAGGTGGTGCACATTGCTATAAAAACATTAATCTGAGCTGAACGTATCTTTTATTATAACTTGATTGATATTTAAAAAATAATGATTAAAGACTATCTTAATATTATTTAGTATCAGCATTCTAAAACTCACACACACACTGAATGCTACTGTACGATCAAAACATTTTGTTATGCATCTGTAATTTTTACTTCCATTCATTTTTTTAAATGTTTCATTCTGGGTTGTATTTGTTTCTCACTTTTCTGATGTGGATTTTTTTAAGAGAATGACTTTATTGTTTGTTTTACTTTAATGTAATCGAATTTTCCTTTGTTTCCTGTTGTCTGAAAACATTCTTTCTAGAAGGCACCTTTACTATCTGAAGACAGGTTTGCTCATCTAAACGCACGCGTGCACACACACACACACAGAGGGTGAATATACTTCTCTCGCTGTTTCGTTAAAGATACTTTAGAAAACTGTATATATAGTGGGATTTTTTATGTATCCAAAATTGTTTACAGCGTTATTTACTTACAATCATTGTCATTTGAATATCTGGCGATTGGCCTGTGTTTCCATTGATTAATAGCTTGTAGCTGCAAACAACATCAATTACTTATTTTCATAGAAGGATTCGTGTGTGTGCGTGCGTTTGTGTGAGTGTGGAGGCACCATGTAAACTGATGTATTTTTCAAATGACATATTTCATGAGCAAACTAAAATCTCTCCTTTTCCTTTCGATTGCATCATATAATGACAATGAAGCTAGAACTTTGACTTACAAACGCAGATAATTATGTGCATGTGGGCGTGTGTAAGTAGTATACTTGTAATTATCTCCCTGTCTATAAAGGCTGATGCTGTTTGGTTCCTATTATATATATAATACAACGCTTGTTTGAAAAATATGAAGCAAGCACATATCCTATTTGAAAACAAAACGAAAAAAAAAATTTAATACGAAGTAAATGCATCTTTTTGTGCACTTACACTTACAAACTGTTCTCATAGTCACGCATCTATTTGACTTATATATATATACTGTAATGAAAACATGCTTCATGCTCTTGCATTCTTGTTCTAAGATTCTTACCTATATATCCAGCTAACAGTGTGAATGTGAGGCAAAGCCAGTTCTCATACTCTTGTCTTGACCAGTCCTTGTTCATTCAATTAGTATATTCTCTGTGTGCTTCTTAATAACTAAGCTTACATATTCATGACATGAGACAGTACAAGATATGCAACGATTCGTACTTCAAGCTACCAGTATAAAAAGCAATGTTTAACGTGAAGTTAAATGAACTAAACTCACAGTTTCGTCTTTTTGCAGCATTTACTTCCTGAAAAAAAAGCAACTTTAATAATACAAAATATGAATTCTAAAAACAAAATCTGAATCTGAATTATCTAGTGTTATCTATCTACTTGAAAACAGTAATGAGCATCAAGAACCCGCTTGCTAATTGTGAAATAGCTTCTGCTTACACAATTTCTTACTTTGGCACTTAATAGACTACAGGAATGTAGAAAACTTGTGTTAATGTATTTCTTAATATTTTATTTATCAATACTTTAATCAAATATAATTGTTGTGTTTTTAGAACTTTTTCTCCTAAGCCCTGCACTGATGATGGCTGAAATCATTTGCTTACTGATAACGAACAGGATCGCAATACACGCGATGAAGAGGAGGACGAACCCAATGGCGAAGCCTAACGCAACCCTCTCTTCTGGCTGCTCAAAACCTGCAAAGATATTTGTTGCTAAGAATGAATGTTATTATCAACATATTCAATCACTAATAAGGTTTAATAAGTAGAAAAAAGTCCTGTGGTCTGTCGATACGGCAGTGTGATAATATGTAAAAATAGCAAAAAAATTTGTACTAGCTGTTAATAATAAACTCTAATACTTGCAAGTTTTTTCAGCATCGTCCATTGTCCCCCCGTTTCTGGGGATTTCTGTTAGGGAAATAAACAGAAACAAATAACGTGAATATAGCATCACATCGCCAGGTTCTACTTTGACCCCCTTACACACTGGCAATCATTTTAGCGACTAATCTTTTTTTAAAATCCTTGCTTGATACTGACACTAATCTTTTCTAATGGATTTAGCTAAAAATTCACATCTCGTATAACTGTCTAGGATATAACACCTAATAACTAAATGTTTAATAGTTTTTGCTAATATAAAATTTAAAAGACAAATTAAATGTCTGATATATTTGCCACATGCCAGTTTAGCAAACATCAGAAGCTTATTGGTCATCCAGAATTCTGAATATCCCTGAAGCACTCTTTCTGCTTCTGGTTGAGTGTGTACTACTCACTCCACACTACCCGTCAATGAGTTCAGAAAATTATCTACAATGGCTCACACAAGACATTTTGTTACATTTGAAGTCGTGTTACACTCTGATAACATCCCGTTTAGTTGGAATCGCGAGGAGTTTATGCAAATAAGGAGTTTAAACTAGTTGATTACCCCAGGCAAAAACATTTACCTCAACACAAAATATTCTGCGAGTACCTGGGTTATGGGTGTCAAGACAAGAAGCAGTTTTTTTGAAGAAAATTTCAACATAATAATTAAACAGGCCTCGCATGCGATCAGTGGACGAGAAGCTAATTATTATTGCAGGAATATATGAAGTATCAGCTAGTGATGAATGAATAATTAACAAGCTTTAAAAATTTACCGAGAACCCTGATAGCTATGGAATGAGAAATGAATTTTGTAAAAAATGACATCCTTACCTGATAGAATGCAAACACATCCGCCAGACTTTGCTTTAAACGAATCGATGATTTCACAGGTGACAGTTTTCTCCTTCTCTCTTGATAATTCAAATGGTATCGTAAGTAGAGTAGATTCCCCATGAAGCCTCAAGAAATATCCAGGAGCAGATTTACACTGGTATTTGTCTTTCCAACTACAATCGACATATTTCTCTGTATAAAGAAAGTGTTAAAAACATTTGTATTACCCTTATGACAAATCTGTTTTAACAGTACAAAAATTATTGCAGGACGTTTTAGAAATGCAAACATTAAAATAGGCCGGTATATCCGAGAAATAACGATTCTTTATGCTTCAATCTAAGATCCTTTTAATGGAAAATTACTAATATGTAACTCTTAAGGTCCACATTGGATAGCTTAGTAAAAGAAATAGTTTGGGAAGAATAAAAGTATATGTATGCTCACCCAACACGAGAGTTCACGTAGGAACACAAATGACAAGAAAACAATATCTAGATGTAATTTTAATGAAACAATTGTTTTCATATAAGAAAACTATATTGATAATTTAAAACAGTGCCATATGTAGTAGGACATGACTTAAAATAATATTAAGAAAGAGCAAAGAAGATCTTAAGAATTCAAATTAATCTGAAAAAATGTCGCACATCCCTCCAAGACAGCTCATATCTGTCCTATAGTTCTTTATATCTCTGCTATACAGAACAAGACCCATGCAACTGTTACTAAAAACTAAACATCTGTACCCAAGTTCAAAAGGAAACTGCTGCTATTGTGACAATGAAAGTAATTTGCCGTACTTATCAATCATCTAAATAGCTTCTGGAGAGTATGAATGTCGTTAATAACAGGCAATACTCTTCGTGACTTGAAGTACAGACTGTGGTTGTACAGTTAAGACTCCATTTGAAATTTCTGGGGGCAGCTTTTTGAAGGTGGCAAGGTCATAGGTGAAATGTTCTTGCTACATTGATGTAATCCCGGTTTCCTCATCCAAGCGCTTCATATGGTTTTTGTTTAAAAAAAGTAAGGGAAATTTAAAAATGCATCATAAAGTAGAAAACAGTCTAAGTACTCATCATTCGCCGTTGTTGTCCCATGCTTTTTTGCTCCTTAATATCAAGAGATTACTATTTTTCCTGTTAAGTAATTTACTCAAACCCAATTAACCCTTCAGAGAACATTCTAATTTCGGAATTCCACCTCCCTGGGTAGGTTAGAACATTATAGCAGGTGTAGTAATAAGTCAACTTTCAAAGCCATCGCCTTAACAGAATTAATAAAATGTTCTTGAACAGAATTAGACAGACAGACAGATTGCCTTTCGTTCCGTTAACTGGTGAAACAAAGACTCCCAAGTCTCCGCAAGTCCCATTCGGAAATGAAAATTTTAGGTAAGACTTTCCGACACCCATTTCTGCAAAACACCGAAGTCAAAGAAAAGATAACGGTTGTATATATATATATCCATAAAGCTTTCTTTTTGATTGTAGCATCAATTATATTTTATCTACTTATATATTACACGGGTTATGCTTTTGAATGTATCCTACTGAGAACAAGAGCACATGCATCATTACAAGCTTTCAATAAGGTTGCGTCTGTGATATTTACGTAAACAATATAATGTTTAGTAAAATACACGTTAATGTTCATAAACATTATTTTCTAAGCACAAAAATAAGTCATTCTTTTGCTTTAACTTTGATTTTTTTTTTACACATTTTCCCTTTATTGAAATATGCGAGAAAATAAATTCTTACTTTCTCGGAGAATCTGTAGGATGCTTGAAATATTTTAATAACATAGGCTTAGGTCCTCTCAGAATATCATGTAAGCGTGCTATTATTAGCAGGGAACGGGTATTACCGAACACTAAAATAAACTATGTGTGTGTGCGCGCTCTTTGGGAAACGCTGAGAATAATAGTATTTTGGTTTATTCTGTTAATTCCTCCATCTTCTATTCTCCTTTCCTCGGAATGTTCACTGTGCTTGTGTGTTTGTATGATTGCCTGATTGTGATGCCCTTTCCTGTCACAGGATACCATTGATCTCTGCCTTCTTCATTTGTCATCTACACCTACAATTCAACAATTTTTTTTTAAAATATTAATAATATTAATACAGTTAATTATAGCTATAATTCATATCCCTACTAAGAATTCTGGTAATAAGGAAAAAGTAATGAGTAAACGTTCTGCTTATGACTAGATTTTTTTGTGTTTTTTTAAATATCTGAATTATTCATTCCCATTCTAGGAATCATATAACACAGTTAAAGAAAATATTGTTTGCGATCAAAATAAATGGAAATTATGACCGTTTAAGGAAAAGAAAGCAATTACTCATTTATGAGAACAGGATATGAATAATGTTTCCACTTAATGTGGCATAAACTCTGACACTGCTAGGTCCAGCTAGCATTAGACTGACGAGCAAGGATGATGGATGCATTCAGTCAAGTATATTGTTTCCTGGTGATGTTTATTATACAGACAGGAGCTTCTCCTTATGACTGTGAGTAGTACAGATTTTTCTACTTATTTGGGACTGCTTTGCTATGTATATAGTGTGATGAGATATACATGGGTGTATACATCTATACACTTTTACAATTACAATTATGTAAGTACTATCATGTATATATTAATTGTGTACCAAATTAAATAGAAAAAAAATGCATTTTATTTCGTTCCATTACATTAACAAGCCTAATCGAACGTGCAAACAACTCTACCATGCATCAGTTTGTAAACACACAATTATGTTTATATTTTCAGGTAAAACAGATCCCCTTGCTGAAAGGTCGTCTAGAGAAAGCGGCAGTTTTATAAATATTACCTATCTCCTTGACAATGCTGCAGTCTCAACATTTGCAGAAAATACCGCTTTCTTTTTTAGTCTGTGCCAAAATAGCGAACCTGAGCAGCGGTGCAGATTTGAGTGGAGCAAAGGGAAAAACGACCTGACAGTTACAAAGTATGGTACACCAAGCGGCACATTCTGTTCAGCAGAGCGTAGAAACCTTACTTGGGTCATAAAGATTTCACAGGTAGTCAGCTGGTCGCTATCTGTCATTTATTTCTACTATGAGGATGACCTTGTACAGAGAAAGATAATCAAGGAGACAGTCATTCAAGTTGTATGTAAGTAATTTAACATACAACATCATTATCTGATATGTACTTGTGTTGTTCTGTTTTTCTAGTCATCAAACTGAAAATAAACAAGGAACTTAATGTGGGACACATGATCGAGTTCGAATAGCTCAGCAACTAAAAGATAAACTGAATTTATGCTTATCATTTTAAGGGAAAAAAGCTAAAAATAAAAGTGAGAAAATTATATTTGTGAATGCTATTTTAAACACTAAGTTTTATAATAGATAACTGTGCCAATACTGTGAAATAATAAAAGCTACAAAAAAGAACAAAATATTATATTTAAAAACACTCAAAATACAGAGTTTTGAAATTGTAAGTTGATTGAAATGTGCAGTTAAAAACAACTCATTTTATCAATGAAAAATATTGTTCTGAATATGGGTTTGAACATTGCTCCACATATCTGTAGCCTTGATCAACAAGCTGTCTTGTAGGGAATGTTTAATAATAAATCCAATTTTACCAAGTATTTTTTGTGATCTTTACTGTATTTTTGTTACAAGGAAAGGAGGTTTACAAAGTAGTCTTGCACCTGGTTAAAAGTGATCAATGATTTATTAAATCCCATTTATAAAAGTCAAATTTGAAATATAGACTGTCTGGTAATGTCAAGGTTAGGGGTCATTCTTGTGTTGAGCTTACCAATTGCGGATAAGTATGGAGCGCCAAGAGGAAAATTATCAAAAGAAGCAATCAAATGCTCAAAATTGTAACTAACAAATGACGACAGAAAAAACAATGACTAGAGAGTAAAGTTAGAATAGAGAAAGGCATTATTTTCTTTCAAGCCAAATAAACTATTTTCAGAAATTTTAATTTTAAGTGTTAGCCATAATGCATATATTATAATGCAGCCAATGATGTAACGTAGTCGTTGTGCTGTGGTGTCTAGTGACTCATAATCATGATTTGTAGAAAGTTGAGAGGCCCTGTATGGAATGAATTTCCTTCCTGACATCTGATAGATAAGAGGCCTTCGCAACTTATTTTATGTTGTGATATATAAGTAATTAATTCCAGAAGTAATTGATAGAGCTTGTTTGCTGGAGATGAGAAGGGAAGGTTTTCGATACTCTGTTTTTCCTTCTGCTTGAGAAAGAAATGCAGACAATGTGTGTGTTGGAAGGGGAAGTGAAAAGGGAAAAGTGAAACAGGCTTTTTTTTAATATAAAATTGTTCCTTGCGTTTTGTAAAGCGCTGTGAGCCTAGCTTCAGCTGGAGTATATGCCTACTTTCATTTATTCTACTTTTTCCACCTGTTTTTACTTTTTCATGTTGTAATGTAATACGAAACTTTTTAATTATTGAAAGGATTAATTTTTATATCATAAATTCTACAAAAACATATAAACGCATATTTCCAGACCTGGACAGCCATAAACTCAAGTAAACCTTGCCCTGGAAAGAAAAACTAAAGGCAGCAAGAAACCTTTTTTGCATCTTTAATTTTGTAAAATGCCTTTACGAGTCAAGAATAAGCCGACATTCTTCAAACACAAGGCGATGAATATTTGAAATCGGAAATTTTTAAGACTCAAAAGAATTTGTCTTCGAAGCCTAATATATTTGTTTCTTAAAGTACATGTATTATTTTAATAATGTTTATACATTTAAGTTTATAGTTTTCGTTTTGTGAGTACAGGCCCATCAAGAGTCACACGCTTCGCAATAAACGGACAGGAAGTGAATGATACTCATCTCATCGACGAGGGTCAAGAGGTCAGCGTCTTCTGCTCCTTTTACAAAGGAAGACCCCCTTTTGCCTTCCGTTTAGCGGACAAAACCAGTGGAGAAGTTTTTTCAGATGTGCACAGCAATGGTACAAAGATTAATAACAGAATTTGTATGGAAGAAGATCAACTTAACTTTTCACTGTCAGTGGATTGTGAAGATAACTGGCCAACAGTTTCATGTGAAGGAAGCGGGTCAACAAAGAATAAATCGGTGTCTGTTCTTGTCAGATGTAAGTACAAGGCAAACTATCTCAAGACCTAGTTAGCTGGTGCCTGTACTAAATGAAACTGCATAATAGGAAGATAAGAATATATCTATATGACCTCCCAGATATCTTTTTCCGCGTATAGCTATATTAACACACGCATATATGCGCATATATCTTAAACTTAAATTATAAACTTTCACATTTACTAATTTTTATTCCTTTTTGACAAACTAGTGCTTCTAATGTTTGCAGGTACTCCTCAGTTTCTTTACAGTCCTTTGTCAATCGTTCCATCAGAACTGGAGAAAGTAAGATTCCATGTGAAGGCACACACAACAGCATTCAATGAATGTCGCCTGTTACCAGACCCGTCAGTGAATACATTCATTCCAAAGGTGAAGTGCAACCTAACTGGCAACCCTCCTGATCTGGTGTTAAGGCTTCTTGTGGAAGGAAACATTACCCAAGGGAACTGGAGAATAGTTCTGAGCAACGAAGCTGGTTCTGGAAATACATCGATTACACTCACTGATAAATTTTGTATGTATATCAAAACGCGTTTAAACTGTAGAGTTCATACTCAGAATGCACAATATGAATAGTTATTAAACATCCCTGCCTGTTAACTGTATGTTGTATAAAAGCCTGTTTCACTTTTCCCTTTTCACCTCCCCTTCCAACACACATTGTCTTTATTTCTTTCTCAAACCAGAAAAACAGAGTATCGAATACTATGAATAGGTAAAAAATGTTTCATTAACATGTCATGAGGAAAGACTGTTATGTTTACAAATGAGTATCAATTAGACAAAGTTTTACAAATTTTTGTAGACTTTTTTAAAATAATTTCCTGGCTTTTTATCCACATTTGTGCTGACATTTCTACTTGAATAAACTTCAGTAAACAAACAATCATGTTTGCTTTTGAAACATTTGGCCTTTTTTGTGATGGTTTTGTTTTGCTGCTTGTTATATAATGCATGGATTTAAGTTAATAGTTTTTGTTTTGTGAGTACAGGCCCATCCAGAGTCACACGCTTCGCAATAGACGGACAGGAAGTGAATGATACTCATCTCATCGACGAGGGTCAAGAGGTCAGCGTCTTCTGCTCCTTTATCAAAGGAAGACCCCCTGTCACCTTCCGTTTGGCGGACAACACAAGTAGAGAAGTTTTTTCAGATGTAAACAACAATGGGACAGAATTTGCTAACGGAAGTTGTATGGGAGAAGATCAGCTGAACTTCTCACTGTCAGTGGACTGTAAAGATAACTGGCCAACAGTTGTATGTGAGGGATACGGGTCAACAAAGAATAGATCGGTGTCTTTCCTTGTCAGATGTAAGTACAAGACAAACTATCTCACGACCTACTTATCGATGCCTGTACTAAATGAACCTGCATAATAGGAAGATGAGAAAAAATATGTATAACCTCCCAGGTCTCTTTTTTTCGCGTATATTAACGCAGGCGTATATGAGCATATATCTTAAAATCACACTTTACACATTTACATATACAGTACGTACTAATTTTCATTCCTTTGTGGCAAACTACTGCTCCTAATTTTACAGGTACTCCTCAGTTTCTTTACAGTCCTGTCTCCATCCTCCCATCAGAACTGGAGAAAGTAAGATTCCATGTGAAAGCACACACAACAGCATTCAATGAATGTCGCCTGTTACCAGACCCGTCAGAGAATACATTCATTCCAAAGGTGAAATGCAACCTAACTGGCAACCCTCCTGATCTGGTGTTAAGGCTTCTTGTGGAAGGAAACATTACCCAAGGGAACTGGAGAATAGTTCTGAGCAATGAAGCTGGTTCTGGAAGTACATCGATTACACTCACTGATGAATCTTGTATGTCAAAACATGTTCAAACTATGGTATTATACACAATGCACAATATGAATAGTTATTAAACATATTCCAGCCTGGTTACTGTCTGTTGTACTATTTAACTAATTATTTAAGGTAAATACCATTATTCGGTTATGACTTATTCCAAGTATATATGATTAAATTGAGAGTGAGCTTAAAACTTGAATTTTATCCACAAATGTAGAGAAATGAACAAAATTAATGGTACTAATACAGGCACCACCAACACCCTTTTGTGTTGACTGTACAGTGATATACTGATTTCTGTCACAGAAACGAAGTTATGTAACTAATATAAAAATGCTCGCAATTGCTTGACATGACTATACTAGACTGGATACACTGAAATGTTTTAGTAGTTACTGCTAAGGTTTCCTCTTTGGTTACAGACACAGAGAAGCCAGTTCCAGGTGCAAAATCCTATCATGAAATCATTATTGGTCTTCCGTGTGGTGTTTTCTTTCTTGTTTCTGCCCTCGCGACTGTCATAGCATGTGTCAAACTGATGAAGAAAAGGCAAAAAAGATGTAAGTTTTTTTTCTTCTACAAGATTTTTTGTTTTGCTGTTTTTGTTTTTTGTTTGGTTGGTTTTGTTGTTGTTGTTGTTGTTCTTTTTTAACCTACTTGTAACAAAATGTTGACTCGTGTCTTGTAGAACACCTACAACAATTTTGCTTATTTCACTAGGGTTTTCTTTTAGTTAGTTTCGTGATTGCGTCGCGAGTCTCGCGTCGACACCAACGTCTTCATTACGTGATTGCGTACGTGGCGCGAATCGGCGCGTGTCGTCACAACCACGTGACCGTGTTTTTTCTCGATGCTGGAAATCTGGAAACAACAGCCGGCATGCAACAAGCGTTTTGCTATTGTAAGTTTATAGCATATCATGTAAATAAACATGTATTTGTCTCGAAACACAAGTTCCTTCTTCCAGCTACCCTACTCTGAGCATTTCATGAATGTAATGCATGTTATTTATTCTTAATTTATTAGTGGATAGAGGGGGAGGAGTAGAATTCATGCGTGCATTTACATCCATGAGTGTGTCTGTATGGGGTATGATTTTCATAAGAGTTTTGAAGGCGATAAAATTCATATGTAGATATAAGATTGCCTATAAGGATTACTCTACGTTTTCTTCAAATTGTGTTTGCGAGCAAGTGATGGTCCAGCATTTTACTAGAGAAAAATATCGTTAACCTAATTAATTCACTCTTCCTTTATTTTCTTCTTACAAAATATTATTTATAGATAGATAAAATATATATTATGAAACATTATAATGCTAGACAATTTGAACTTTTTTTCTCAAAGCCTATATTGGCATTCACTATATTTTATTTTCTTTTGATTTATAAATAATTTATATTTTATTAGTCTACTTTTAGGACATGTTTGGAAAATTGTTCAACACTTGTTGTATCTTCAGTACCGCTTGAAAAAGGAGTCAGAAATGACACTTTGGTAAATTTTTATCAATATCTGTTTTTATTGTTAATTTTATGATTGCACACTTAATTTTTTGTTCAGAGCACTTATACTGTTTTCATCCCTTTTCCTATGCCTCCTTCAAGAAAAAAAAGCAAGGGTTGTGCATGCTGAGTGTGTTCTGACTATCGAAGTTGTTTCTATCCTTGTGATTTTGTCTGTTTCCTACAAAAATAGTGTTAATTGTTGCTGTTCTCGTACTGACAATCTCTCTAGCCCAGCCCGATCCTGTTTTGGGGTCCTTCTGAATGTTTTCTTTATATGTCTACTTTTTTTCTGATACAGTTCTTCGCTTACCAGCTTACTGCGGAAACAGGGATGTTGAAAATATTTATGTTTATTCATATTAAATTTTAGTTTGCTTTCTGGAGACAAAGACATTATTTTTGTGATGTTTTTTAGTAATTGCAAAGAAA